>NC_053498.1:83395406-83703218 GCF_905171775.1 Rana temporaria
CCATAAAAAGCTCTGGTGCATCTAATTACCTTCAAAAGTCACATAATTAGTGAAATGATGTCCACCTGTGTGCAATCTACATGTCACATGATCTGTCATTACATATACACACCCAGAGGCTGCAACACCTAAGCAAGAGGCACCACTAATCAAACACTGCCATGAAGACCAAGGAACTCTCCACACAAGTAAGGGACAATGTTGTTGAGAAGTACAAGTCAGGGTTAGGTTATAAAAAAAAAAAATCCAAATCTTTGATGATCTCTAGGAGCACCATCAAATCTAACATAACCAAATGGATAGAACATGACACAACAGCAAACCTGCCTAGAGACGGCCGCACACCAAAACTCTCGGACCGGGCAAGGAGGGCATTAATCAGAGAGGCAGCACAGAGACCTAAGGTAACCCTGGAGGAGCTGCAGAGTTCCACAGCAGAGACTGGAGTATCTGTACATAGGACGACAATAAGCCGTGTGCTCCATAGAGTTGGGTTTTATGACAGAGTGGCCAAAAGAAAGCCATTACTTTCAGCAAAAACAAAATGGCAGGTTTTGAGTTATCGAAAAGGCATGTGGGAGACTCCCAAAATGTATGGAGGAAGGTGCTCTGGTCTGATGAGACTAAAATTGAACTTTTTGGACATCAAAGAAAACAATATGTCTGGCGCAAACCCAACACGTCGGGTCACCCAAAGAACACCATCCCCACAGTGACACATGGTGGTGGCAGCATCATGCTGTAGGGATTTTTTCAGCAGTCGGGACTGGGAAACTGGTTGAGTTGAGGGAAAGATGGATGGTGCTAAATACAGGGATATTCTTAATCAAAATCTGTACCACTCTGTGTGTGATTTGAGGCTCTACTGGGCCTCCGTACCGTCAGGTTGTGTTATTTTATTCACTACAGAGCTACCCTACTGCTATAGAGCCATATGTGCTAGTAACTGACTGGACTGGTTCCCACATTTAAAATATTTCTGCTGGGTACAGTGGCTTCAATAATTTTAACAAGTGACGACCTTCAGCAAGTATGTAGATATGAACTATCTGATCTCAATACTTATGGTTTTTATTACCTTAAAGGGGTTGTAAAGACAAAAATATTGTCCTCTTAAATTAAAGTCTGACAGTAGCTGATAAAGTAAAAAGTAATGTTTTGCATTATAACTAGTTTGATACCTGTTGAAATCGAGCTGTTTTATTCACCTCCGTCACTCCTGAATCATTATTCTCACTGACTTCCTGGTTTGCGGTGCGCATTCATTCTTGCTACATCACGGCCTAATGGGAACTACAGTTCCCATTAGGCTTAGCCTCCATGCCTGTGAGGGATAAGAGAGCATCTTCACGCAGGGCTGTAGTCATAGGGAGGGGGTGAGCACATTCTGCTTTCCACCATGCAAAACGGCTCAGATGCTGGTGGAAAGCAAGAAGGGGAGTGACAGGAAATGGCATTTTCAAACCTGGATTACTGTATTTTGGAGGTCAAAAGGAAAAACGAGGTAAGTGATATTTAAATGCTCTAGCTTACAGCAATCAATTGATCTAATAAAAAACAAACCTTTAGTGTTCCTTTAATGCATTCTATGTGTTAAGGTAAACAACCTTCTGTTGCACAGGGTCTCCCCCCAGCCCCCCTTATACTGTACTTTTCTGAGCCAGATCTCAATCCAGCGATGTGCGCAAGAGCAGCAGCTCTCCAGGCTCTGTCCCTCCTCACTGAGGCATTGGCTCCCACTCCTGTCAATCAAATCCTATGATGAGGGAGCTGGGGCATGGTTAAGAAATTGAGGGAGAAACATTGGGTTACTAGTCAGTACCAATGTGCAGAAATGTATTTGCTTCAGAAAAAGAAATCGCCTTTAATGTTGGGTGTCCAACGTGTGAATGTTGCTGCATTGTGTAAAACTATTTTTAAAATGGGGTGCCTCGAGACTGTCTATAATTTTAAAGGGTGCCTTGACTGAAAAAAAGGTTGGGAAACACTGCATTATATTATTCTGTGCTTTCAGGATTGGATGCTAAGTCAGAAGAAATAAATGATGAAGAGAAAAGCTCCCAGGACTTTTCTCCCCAGAGATCTCCATACTGTACTGTGGAGTATGCACAAGTCTCCTTTCATGGTCATCGAGATGCTGTCAGGTTCTTTGCATGTGTTCCAGGTAAGATTTCTGTTTCCTAGCAAAAGGTAAACGGCAATTGTTTTGGTCAGTTTTTTTTAGGCATCGTATTCGCTGCCACAGCATCAACGCATGCTTTTGTACTTCACTACCACTGGCAGGGGTGTACCTAGAGCACTTGGCACCCAATGCCAATCCCATATCTGGCACTCCCCCCTCCCCCCCCCAACTTTAAAATGTAAAAAAAGAACACAACATTTAATGTAATTTTTCCCTAGAATATTTATTGCAGAAATTTCACCCCCCCCCCCCCAATCACAATGCCCCTTGTAGTCTGCCCCATCCCCCATCTCTCTAATCACAGTGCCCCCTTTTACTCTCTGCCTCCCCTGCAGGATCCTTCCCTTCGGCATAAACAGATAGCTAATAATATTAGCTATCTGTTTTAAAGGGGTTGTAAAGGTACAATGTTTTTCCCCTAAATAACTTTCCTTACCTTTAGTGCAGTCCTCCTTCACTTACCTCACCCTTCGATTTTGCTTTTAAATGTCCTTATTTCTTCTGAGAAATTCTCACTTTCTGTTCTTCTGTCTGTAACTCAACACAGTAATGCAAGGCTTTCTCCCTGGTGTGGAGTGTCGTGCTCACCCCCTCCCTTGAGGGGGCAAGCAGGAGAGTCAGGACGCCCACTAACACACAGCTCCTTTCTCTATCTGCAACGTCCTGACTCTCATGTGTCCAAGAGAGAGGGCGAGCACGACACTCCACACCAGGGAGAAAGCCTTGCATTACTGTGTGTAGTTACAGACAGAAGAACAGGAAGTGAGGATTTCTCAGAAGAAATAAGGATATTTAAAAGCAAAATAGAAGGCTGAGGTAAGTGAAGGAGTACTGCACTAAGGTAAAGGAAGCTATTTAGGGAAAAATAATTGTCCCTTTAGAACCCCTTTAAGTGTAGGTAAGAGATTGCAGACATACTACATGAGATGGAGAGATGGTCAGAGATTGCAGACATGATACAAGAGATGGTCAGAGACCTCAGGCACACTACAGGAGATGGTCACAGGCTGCAGGCACACTACAGGAGATGGTTAGAGACTGCAGACATAATGCAAGAGATGGGCAGAGACTTCAGCCATACTACAGGAAATGGTCAGAGGCTGCAGGCATACTACAGGAGATGATCAGGGACTGAAGACATACTACAGGGGATGGTCAGAGGCTGCAGGCATACTACAGGGGATGGTCAGAGACTGCAGACACGATACACATATGGTCACATACTACGCCACTGAAAAGTGAGTCATGCTCAGGTCACTTTTTAGAGGCATTTGACATGCAGGGAGGAGGTGATATTGCATTTTCTTTACTGCCTGTTTTAACCCCATAAATTCCACTCAAAAGCACATAAGACAAAGTACTGTTGTAGGCTGAAGAAACAACGCTCTTTGGCTACAGTTAAGTCTGCTGGAGAACAACATGGGAAACAGGTGGAGGGAGAGAGCGGGAAGGAGGAGGGAGAAATCCAATCACAGCTTACTTCATTCCCCAGTGCCTCAGTCACAATGGCTTCAGGTTTACAATGTGGCTGTGGGCTGCTCGATTTAATCTTCCCACCCACACATCCTATTCACACACAGCGTACGGGCTGCCCGGAGTGTGGGCGGACACAGAGACGGAGGGGTGGTTAGAAGAGCCGATCCAGCCCCTATCCCCCCCAATGTGTGGCAACTGGGGCAGACCGCTCCCCCCCCCCCCCTTTTGGTGCGCCACTGACTACTGGACATTTGCATATTCAACCAGTTAACCAGTTCCCGACCCCCGCATGTACATATACGTCCACAATATGGCACGTACAGGCACATGGGCGTACACGTACGTCCTCGCCTATTAGCGGGTGGGGGGTCCGATCGGGACCCCCCCCCCGCTACATGCGGAGGTCGGGTCCGCTCGGGGAGCGATCCGGGACCACGGCGCGGCTATTTGTTTATAGCCGCTCCGTCGCGATCGCTCCCCGGAGCAGAAGAACGGAGAGAGCCGTGTGTAAACACGGCTTCCCCGTCCTTCACTATGGCGGCGCATCGATCGCGTCATTCCCTTTATAGGGAAGACACGATCGATGACGTCATTCCTACAGCCACACATACTAGGTGCACCCTAACTCCTACAGCGCCACCTGTGGTTAACTCCCAAACTGCAACTGTCATTTTCACAATAAAGAATGCAATTTAAATGCATTTTTTGCTGTGAAAATGACAATGGTCCCAAAAATGTGTCAAAATTGTCCGAAGTGTCCGCCATAATGTCGCAGTCACGAAAAAAATTGCTGATCGCCGCCATTAGTAGTAAAAAAAAAAAATAATAAAAATGCAATAAAACTATCCCCTATTTTGTAAACACTATAAATTTTGCGCAAACCAATCGATAAACGCTTATTGCGATTTTTTTTACTAAAAATAGGTAGAAGAATACGTATCGGCCTAAACTGAGGAAAAAAATGTTTTTATATATGTTTTTGGGGGATATTTATTACAGCAAAAAGTAAAAAATATTGCATTTTTTTCAAAATTGTCGCTCTATTTTTGTTTATAGCGCAAAAACTAAAAACCGCAGATGTGATCAAATACCACCAAAAGAAAGCTCTATTTGTGGGGAAAAAGGGACGCCAATTTTGTTTGGGAGCCACGTCGCACGACCGCGCAATTGTCTGTTAAAGCGACGCAGTCCCGAACTGTAAAAACACCTTGGGTCTTTAGGCTGCATATTGGTCCGGGGCTTAAGTGGTTAAGTGAACGTACAAACCCTTGCTGCTAGTACAGTAAAATAGTTTACAGATTTAAAATGTTGCATATGTGTGATGTCAGTTTATTTCTCTATTGCCTATTGAGGTACACAGAGGGAAACAAAGCAGCTGCGGTTTTGGCGGAGGATGCCCTTTCATTTAAGATCATATCATATCTCATTGGTGCTTGCTGGTTCTACTCTGCACCTGGTCTTAGTTGGGGCTTTACTGTCCTAAAACCCTTGTTGACTGGTCAAAGTCACTTAGGCGAGATTTGACCAAAAAAAGAAAATGCCCAGGAAATGATGGCTTCCCCTTGTACTTTGTGTGATGCAGCTTTAGATGTTCGTCGCATAACTTATGTTACCTACAACACCTCTGTCCCTACCCGGTGCCACACAACCTCTGGCTGAAATCATCAACAATCCTCCAATCTCTTCTGGTGTAAGAGTATTGGAACCTCCATCCATGCCACTGGTACGCCATTCTGCTAGGTTGTGGCAGGGCTTCCAAGAAGGACCTTTCACAATATCCACATTCTGAACAGGCTGCCCATCACAGTGCCACAATTTGTCTCAGCATGCCAAAATGCCTGCAGTGCAGCACACTGTGTTTTGGTGGGAATGGACCGTGATATCGTTGGAAGTGATAATTGTAAAATGACTGCTACAAACATTTTTTTGGAAACCAGTGTTAAAAAAGAAATACTTCATGCAGTATTTGCAATTATAAGCCATTTATAATGTTGTAGTAATAATTCTGAAAACATTTTTATATTTGTAGGTTGCATCAACCCTTCAGTACCAGTAGGTGGCAGTGAAAGTGCAGGAAATCCCACTATGTTAGTGATGAGCGGTGGAGAAGGATACATCAACTTCAAGATTGGTATGAAATAATAATGATGTTACAGCATTGTATACAATCTATTAGATATATGTGTGTGTGTGTAGAATATTTTTATTTAATCTTAAGTGTGAGGGGCCTGACTGGGAAGCTTCCATGAAAAGGCAAATGACCAAACATCTTTAGAATGCTGTGGAACACAACAATGTCACAATAATTTACTTTTGCAGTGTTTCTTCGTTGCAGACAAAATATATATAAACATTTTAAAATATGGCCCTTTAGTTAAACCATGTATTCTTGAAAAATCTAATTAAAATACCACTAAGTTTAACCTCCCTGGCGTTATGATTATGTTTTATATTGTAGGCCGATATGAAATTTGGCATTTTATATTGTAGGCCTGTAATTCTTAGGAATAACTCACTTAAATCTGACCAAATAAGAGTCTAGTAGACATCCCGGGTATGATTAAAGTTTGAAACACAAAATCATAAATCGTAATATAATAACTATAACAAATAATAATATATTAATAATAACAATTATTCAATAATGTAATCAAATCAAAAACACTGAAATTTGCTTAGTTGCAAAATTGTCGCTGTCATTACTTTCAGTGTTTGATGATGAATTTCCCCACAAATCGCTATCGCTCAATTCTGCAAGTGATTCTAATTTATTATCGCTGTTTTCTAGCTGGTCTAAAACAACTTTTGACATAAAGGGACACTTTTTGGTTGCTATGGACAATCTCCAATTTCCAGGCAGAAAAAAAATGGTCTTTATTATATAAAACTGCATGCAGGACACTGGACAGACCACTAAGGACAAAGGGGATGTGTAATTATTTTAAACAGTACTGTAATCTGTAAGATTACAGTATACTGTATGTGTACTGTGTTTTTTTTTTTATTTGCGCCGATCTCCGCCCCCGTGCGTCGCAACGTCGCAGGTAACGGAGCTCATCGGCACTGTGTAAATCAAGCGAGATGACAGCTCACTCAAACAGCGGGGAGACATTGCAGGATCCAGGGGACAAGGTAAGTTACTTTGCCTGGATACTGCGATTCGATCCCGAGTCTGGCTCGGGGATACCGCTAATGGTACTGAAACTCCACCCCAAGCCAGACTCGGGAATACCGCTAGGAAGGTTAACCACCTCTGTACCGATATATTGTAAAAAAAAACTTAGAGGTGGACATATTTCTGGAGCTCTTTTGTTAAACGCACACGGCCATCCAGTGCACTTGTGAAAGGCTGTAATCTGTGCTGTCATCAGACAGGCAAATGTACAGAGCCAAACAGAGTGGCTCTGTAGTTTATTATCGCTGTGACGGCTAAAGCTAGCCATACATAGATTGAAATTCGACCAGTTCAGCGGGGACCAGATGAATTTCTATACATGTATAGTCTTATTGTACAGAAGTCAATTTACCAGTCAGCTTCTGTAC
This sequence comes from Rana temporaria, assembly GCF_905171775.1. Classification (NCBI taxonomy): domain Eukaryota; kingdom Metazoa; phylum Chordata; class Amphibia; order Anura; family Ranidae; genus Rana; species Rana temporaria. The sequence continues at coordinate 83,402,608 of NC_053498.1, forward strand.
AACCACCCTGTCATGTTTTTCTCAATCAGTCAGTGTATTCGGACAGTGGTGGAAGTCTCCCCACTGCCAGAATACAATAGCTCAATGGGAGTGTTTTCCCCGTCCACATTGTCTGTGCAGATGGAGGAATCTGGTAATTTTCTCTTTTTTTTTCCAACCAACTGGTTGAACGGGAAACAAAAAGAATAATATATGGGCTGCCTGATAAAAGCAATCAGAAATGTAAAACACTGCTAGAGTTTACATTTGTGAACCCTCTTCTTTCACTTAGAACTGAGGAAAGGGAGAAAAGAGACCCAAGAATGAAGGGATCAGAGAGAGGAAGCAGCAAATTTTGAGGTGTTGGTGGGCGTGTCGGGGGTCACTTTTAACCTTTTCAGCTCTTCTGTCCTGCACATCCCATCTTCATCCTGTATAAGAACAGCTTCACCTTTCGTATGCTGCACATTAACCTCTTCACCTCCATCCTCACTGTGTTTGTAATCTCTTCATCTTCTCCTCCCACTGTGTATGGCTTGTACATTATTGACGCACTGTATTTAGTGCACCAAGTCTTCTCCAACCAACACTAACCTTTCAGTTTTGCATAGAGGTATGTAGGCTGAAAAATGTATTTTCCCAAAGATGCTGGGGGTGATATTTCTGCCATGTTCCCAGCTCCAACCATCGGCTGTCACCGTTTAAGGTGGACTCACGGTGGTTTGTTTGCTGAGACTCTGCAGCAAGGTGGGCAGAGCACGGAACCCAGCTGGGTAGGTCTGCCTGGCACCTCCTCCTATAACTGAAATATTGATCTGTGGTACAGCGACTGTTAACTACCTCAATACTGGCATGTTTTTTCATTTCCAAAAAAATTGTGGCAAACAATGAGGTCACCTCAGCGTGTCCATTTTCCTAAAAGGCTAATTTTTGGGGGTGTTTGTATTGTCCTGGTATCTTTATTGGATGTTTTGTTTTTTTCAAAATGTTTGGTGATGTTACTGCTCCACCTCTCCACCTTGTTCAATAATAGAATGCTTTGCATGCATTAAAGTGTCACTAAAAGCTTTTTTATATTATTTTTTTAAATAACAAACATGTTATACTTACCTGCTCTGTGCAGTGGTTTTGCACAGAGCAGCCCGGATCCTCCTCTTCTTGGGTCCCTCCCTGGCACTTCTGGTCTCTCTCTCCTGTCGATTGCCCCCCTAGCAAGCTGCTTGCTAAGGGGGCATCTGAGCCGAGCCACTTCTCTGTGTGTCCATTCAGCCATGGTTCAGCCCCGTCCCTACTCTCTCCTCATTGGTTCACTGACTTTGATTGACGGCAGTGGGAGCCAATGGTGCCCGCTGTATGTTTCAGCCAATCAGGAGGGAGAGTCCCAGACAGCCGAGTCTCTCGTTCAACATCGAGCCCATGATGGGGGCCTGAGGGGGGGCTGCTGAACACAGTAGTTTTTTTTATATTAATGCATAGAATGCATTAAGATAAAAAACCTTCTGCCTTTAGAACCACTTTAAGAAAATGCAAATCATTATCTGAATGGCACCCTTGCTGAGCGCCTGACCTTGGTATATTCACAATACATCAGGCCGGTCACTCAGCACAGGACCTAGAAGCTAGTGGAGATCACTGGGGTAGCGGTGTCTATTTCAATGATTTCCTGCTTCCACGGGCATTGCCCAGGTATGGTAAATGCATTGGTCCAATATAACTATGTAAAAAAAAAAATCATGCCTAAAATTCAACTTTAGCCCTAGTTCACACTAGTTCACACTGCCGCGGCTTTCACACCGACATGCCATTGCGATTTCGGCACGACTTTAACAAAAGTCAATGCAAGTCATGCCGAAGTCGCACGAAAAGTAGTGCAGGAACCTTTTTCTAAGTCGGAGCAGCTCAAGTTGCTTCTAGTAGAGCGGTTCCATGTGCTCGTAAAGTCAGAGCGCATGTCGCACCAGTGGGAACCAAGTGCAGTTAAACTTTTGCAGTCAAATTTGAGAAAAACCTCTATGTGTTTGTTATATGTTCCCATTGACACGGCATGCCCAAAAATATTATTTAGAATTTTTCTTTCCATTCTACTTGTTTCTTTGGAGCAGGCCTCTGGGCAGACACTAGCTAACAATTCCAAAGTGAAAGTGGAGGGACAATGTTGGGACAGACTGATTTTCCCTCATACGATACATACAATGCAGAATTTAGACTTTGAGATCTTTAACTTTTTGTTAGGACAGACAGTGTTCAAATCTAATTTACAACTGATAATGCAGACCTGCCAGCACAGTATAGAAAATGTTATTTATGGTAAGCATTAACTAATTGGCCTCCTCCTTAACCACTTCATTACTGGACACTTAAACCCCCTTCCTGCCCAGACCAATTTTCAGCTTTCAGCACTGACGCATTTTGAATGACAAATGCGCGGTCATACAACACTGTACCCAAATTATATTTTTATAATTTTTTCCCACAAATAGAGCTTTCTTTTGGTGGTATTTGATCATCTCTGCGATTTTTATTTTTTGCGCTATAAACAAAAAAAGACAGAAAATTTTGAAAAAAACACAATATTTTTTACTTTTTGTTATAATAATATCCCATTTTTTTTTTTTATTTTGTATATTTTTTTTTCCCATAGTTTAGGCCAATAAGTATTCTTCTACATATTTTTGTTAAATAAAATCGCAATAAGGGTATATTGATTGGTTTGCGCAAAATTTATAGCGCCTACAAAATAGGGGATAGATTTATAAATTAATTTTTTACTAGTAATGGCGGCGATCTGTGATTTATTTTTTTGTCAGGCCTGCGATATTGTGGCGGACATATCGGACACTTTTGACACAATTTTGGGACCATTCACATTTATACAGCGATCAGTGCTATAAAAATGCACTAATTACTGTATAAATGTGACTGGCAGGGAAGGGGTTAACACTAGGGGGTGAGGAAGGGGTTAAATGTATTCCCTGAGTGTGTTCTAACTGTGTGTGGAGGGGGACTGACTGGGGGAGGTGACCGATGCTGTGTCCCTATATATAAGGGACACAGCATCTGTCTCCTCTCTCCCTGACAGGACGTGGAGCTCTGTGTTTACACACAGAGCTCCACGTCCCTGCTGTCACCGCCGATCGCGGGCACCTGGCGGACATTGCGGCCGCCAGGCATGCGCATCGGCATCCCAGCGATGCGCCATGCACAGTGTTTACCCGCGGCGCGCGCGGGTAATGCAAATAAAGGGACGTCCACCCGGCAGTTGAGAGCCGCGCTGTGGACGTCTTTAGTCTAAAAGCGGCTCTCAAGTGGTTAAAAAAAACATATAAGTAGAAAGTTTTAGTTTTTAGTCATGTTCAGAGAAAAGCAAAAAGGTGAGCGGTAATTTTAATTTTCTTAATGCTATGTGAATGGGAATATGTAACAAATATAAAGTAGAGGTTATCCAACATTGCTGCAAAACTGGAAATATACTTTTAAAGGGATTTTTCACTGGAAATCCAAGGTAGACTCCTGAGTTTGCTACATAACAGAAATGTAGCAACACTCCAGGTATTCCCTAATCCAAAACTTAAAGTGGTAGTAAAGACCACTGTAATTACAAATATTCTTAAAAATGTTGCCCCCATGTCCTACCAATGCTGCATAGCCTGTATAAAAAAAATATCAATGTAAATATCTATTTTTATATTCGGTCTGGTCACCTAATCAGCTTTTTTTCATGAATCCCATACTTCTCTTTTACAGTGCATACGGAAAGTATTCACAGCACTTCACTTCTTTCACATTTTGTTATGTTACAACCGTATTCCAAAATGGATTCAACTCATTATTTTACTTAAAATTCTACAAGCAATACCCCACAATGACAACGTGAAAGAAGTTTGTTTGAAATCTTTGCAAATTTATTAAAAATAAAAAACAAAAAAAAATCCATATTCTGTTTAGACCCCTGATATTTCATCAAAGCCTCTTAAAGGGGCTTCTAAAAAAATAATAGAAAACTACTGGCCACTGCCCTACTAATTGACAACATTCCCTGACCCACGAACACCGTCCAGGTTTTAATTCATTTTCAAATGTGTGTTTACTTTTCTTTATAATAGTGTGTGTGTGTGTGTGTTATATATATATATATTACATTTATTTGAGCTTTGGGGTGTACACCCGAACGCAATAGGCTGCACACACATCTATGCTTGAGATGTCTCTACAACTTGATTGGAGTCCACCTGTGGTAAATTCATTTGATTGGACATGATTTGGACTCTTCCTAGAGTGGGCCGCCCGGCCAAACTGAGTGATCATGGGAGAAGGGCCTTAGTCAGGGAGGTTACCGATGGTCACTCTGACAGAGCTCCAGCTTTCTCTGTGGAGAGAGGTGAACCTTTCAGAAGAAAAACCATCTCTGCAGCACTCCAATAATCAGGCCTGTATGGTAGAGTGGCCAGACAGAAGCCACTCCTCGGTAAAAGGAACATGACAGCCCGCCTAGAGTTTGCCAAAGGCACCTGAAGGACTCTCAGACCATGAGAAACAAGATTCTCTAGTCTGATGAAAAAAGATTGAACTCTTTGGCCTGAATGGCAAGCCTCATGTCTGGAGGAAACCAGGCACTGCTCATCACCTGGCCAATACCATCCTGACAGTGAAGCATGGTGGCAGCATCATGCTGTGGGGATGTTTGTCAGCGGTAGGAACTGGGAGACTAGTCAGGATCGAGAGAAAGATGAGAGCAGCAATGTATAGAGACATCCTTGATAAAAACCTGCACCAGAGCGCTCTGGGGCGAAGGTTTATCTTCCAACAGAACAACGACCCTAAGCACACAGCTAATATAACAAATGAGTGTCTACAGGACAACTCTGTGAATGTCCTTGAGTGGCCCAGCCAGAGCCCAGACTTGAACCTGATTGAACATCTCAGGAGAGATCTAAAAAAATGGCTGTGCACTGACTCTCCCGCTCCAACCTGGTGGAGCTTGAGAGGTCCTGCAAAGAAGAATGGAAAAAACTGGCCAAAAATAGGTGTGCCAAGCTTGTAGCACCATACTTGAGGCTGTAATTGGTGCCAAAGGTGCTTCAACAAAGTATTGAGCAAAGGCTGTGGATACTTGTGTACATGTAATCTGGAGTTTTTATTTGTATTACTATTGCCTTATGTGCAAAGAAAATAAATAGTTATATTGTGAAATTAAACCCTTATACCCAGAAGTTCTTATTTTGAGTAGCAATAGATTTCTCACAGTTGACAGATTAGATGTGACTGAGTATTACTGGTTACACCCCTGTTTAATATATATATATATATTTCTTCCATTGTGTTCAGGTGATGAAACTGGAGACACGGATGAGGGTTATGGCGACCTCCTAATGGCAAACCCCAGATGCAGACGATCAGAAAGAAGCCATCTAATTGTGTGGCAGACACAGACTTGAGGATGGAAGATGGATTCATCATTTGGACTAAACTGATGACATGAACTTGTTTTCTCTTGAGAAACCGGTTGTGGATGTATTTATTTTTGGTGCCCACAGACACAGTGTATTGTGGTTTTGAAGACTCTGGGATCTTCTTTGTTTACTTTGGTTACAAAGTATTTTGCCTTATTGTACATGGCTGACATTCTGGGTTGAGTGCAATGCGAATCTCTAAGATCCAATGAATTTGTGCAGTGCGTATTATTTATCTGTCCCCAACTTATCGGAGGCTTCTTCATCTCATGGACACTAAAAATGCTGCATTTAGGTAATGTTTTCACTTTTTTGGTTGTTTTGTGTTGCTTTTGGCATCTAAAATAACAGGCTGGTTTTTAGAAAAACTGAGGAAAGATGGAAGAAATATAAGGCAGTCTGTTTACAACTGTCCCTTTCAAAATTGCACTGGAAGAATACTGTCTCTAATCTGAGAATTTAAAATTTTTCCACTTTTTATAAATCGGCTCCAGTGGTGGGCTGAAACCACATAACAATGCCAATTATTAGACATTATGGTTACTTTAAAACCGTATGTATTGCATCATGTCGGAGCTTGTATAATGGCAGCTATATCTGTCATTTAATGTCTTTAAAATTCTTACTACTTGCACTGGTTCCAGGCTTTGATCAGTTCTGTATCTTTTTAATGTACTATTGTTTTACCAACACTGTTTAGCTAAATGGTTGTCAATGAACAGTGCCGTCCAGCAACTTCTCCCCATCAGTGGTATCCTGCCGAAATAGACCTTGAAGGGAGGACCCAGTGTGCATATGGTACTCTGCAAATTGGTCACAATGGGTTGTAGCCACATGCTCAGTTTTGGCCTGCTTCATGGCCCCATCACTGGAATTGGCATATTCTCCCACCAGGCAAACCCACATATGTTTGTGATCTCTCCTCGTGCCACTGCCTGTAAAGATAAGCCATGTCCCGCATTTGACAAACACTGGAACTGTATATTTTCTCTTCTTATAGGGGTTCCCATACAGCAAGGTAATATCCTTGGCTAATGTGACCCATTAATCATGTAATCAGCAGTCTGATTTCAGTGGCATTACCTTTTCCAGTATCTTCTGCCATGAAGTGCAGAAGACCCAGGCTGCTTAGTCTGACATTCAGACATCCTTTGCTAGTTAGTTGCTTGTTGGGTATTACTCAATAGCCTGTCTGAAAAATACAGATGGCTGCTACCAAAGTCAAGGTGTCTAGGTGGACAAGTATGGGCACTGTACAGCTGTATCCAAGTTAGGCCAAATAGGTGAACAAATCTGATGGATGACTGTGCAAACGAATAACTACTCATTGATATGGTTTCTAGCAAGATATGTAGTCCTGTGTTCTGTACACACATGGTTAACAAAATGCCCATATATAGGAAACAATCAAAGATTCCAGTAGATCCCACTGACCAGCCTTGCACTGGGTCCCATCCCAAACACAGTCTGAATTTACCTTACCTTTAGCCACGCTACCAACCATTTACTATCCAATATGCTGCTTTAGACACTTTTGCCTTGAGTAGATTTTTTAACCCCAAACATTGGGGTACAAATCTGTGGATTACAGTTGCCTAACCTGGCCTTCATATTTCATTAGTATATGGAAAGTGTACGGCCAGATTCAGCAGGACTTTCGGTAAGCCTTATAAGGATAGATCTTCTGTCCAGACACTCGGTGCTGTTCAACCTCCCTGCTTCCCGAATCCTGCATTTAGAATGTATACAATTCTGTCAACGTCCAGAAGAGTGCATATTTAAAATAGCGTAAGCATAGAAGGGGACTGCACAGTCACATGGAATACACCAATACGTTTTCAGATGCCTAATGTTTGAAGCCCGAACTCTTTTCTTTAGACTGCGTTACTGGCCCTTTAGGGATGGCAGGGCGGCTTAATTGGTGTCACCCAGAGCCAGTGGAGGGATGAGAATTTCACTCACTGTGTTGGCAAGGTGTGTACTCATTGCCTACTGGTTTCTATGTTTTAGGCATAGCAGCACTGTTTACAAGCCCTTAGAAGTTGAAGATTGTATTTTGAACAGTTTGCCTTAATCTCTACAAGCGTATGCCTAACAAATATCTGTTAGTTATTTATATCTGTACACAACAATGTGGAAATTCTTTATTCACTTGAAGGTAATCCCAGGACTTTTGCTGCTAAGATGTGACATGCCTCAAGGCAATAAAGTTTGTGTTTTTGTAAATGTCATCTCCATCTATGTGCATTACCGAAATCCTGGAACTTTGGTCTGCACACCTAAATAGAATTGGCACCATGGATCGACATATCCACCTTTAGTGCTGTTTGTGTTTTGTAGTGAACATGATCCACTTGTCACTATGTAGATGAATATTTGGCTCATGTGCCAAGCACTTGCCCCTCTGGTTACTGCAGCAGCTGGTGCTAATTTAAAGATATACCCACAGTAATGTGCATGGCATCTTCTCACACTCAGGCATCTGACAGAGGCCTGCAGCACCTGCAGAAGGAAATGCTTGGCATATACCCTTTACTAGATTGCTAGCCTGCAGGTGAGGTTAGTAAAGTCTACATGTTAATGCCTCTTCATATTTCTTTAGCTGGAACTTCTCATTTTAATGCACAAAGCCTCTTAATACAGTAATACAAAGGGAACCACGCCTCTGCAAATTTAAACTTAAAAATATGTTCTGTTAATTGGTAAGACAAATTCCATAAGTCCAGATACAGTGAGATTGCAGCTCTTAGGCCTTCAGAAAACAAGGAGGTGGTGTCCCTAAGTATTGCTGCATTGACAGGTCTGCAAAAACCCATGTTATACACAATAATTTCCCATTATGCTCCCTAAACCAATAACTGTATTTACCACTTCATTTATTGAAGCATAGTACTGTAATTAGAATATTCATGGAACAATGATATATATATAGGTAAGAATGGGGAAAATGTAGGACCTCTATCACGTTTTAGTTCCTGTCTGTGTTCTTACTGTCAAGATTCATTTTTAAAGCTCTCCCAGTGATCATTGTTATTCATAAGAAAACCAGTTACAACTAAAAGCTTTTGGAATAGGATGTAATTTGAAATCTTCCAATTGGTCTTTGGGATACAGTATCTTCAACCCCACACCATATCGACATTCAACCTTGTGTTCAGGGTGTTGTGGAAATTAATGGGTGGCACCATGTTTAATCATTTGTACATCCACAGCACACCAGTTTTGTGTTCCTTTATTCATGCTTAATGGAAGATGGAAATTACACGCAACATTTCAGAACCAGCTATCGAGGGTCATTTTGCCTTGCTGAAGGAACCCTGTGTGGTTTCAAAATGTTGAATTTGATTTGCGACTTTTCTTATGCACAAATCAATGAACGTTCTTCACCACTTTCTAGTGTATCTCCAGGATAGAGACATTTACCCAGTGGGACACAGACAACACACATAATCTGACAGGGGTATAGTGTAACCTTTCCTTACATTGGTCGTACATTCTAATATTTTCTTATTCAATTTCCTTTAGATTTACCTTCAACTATGTAGTGCAAGGGCCTGCCTGGTTGCATACAAATTGAAAGTAATTATGATTGACCTCATATTATAGGCAGTCCCGAGTTACGAATGGGTTAGGGACTGTAGGTTTGTCCTTAAGTCGAATATGTTCGTAAGTCGGAATAGCATGCACAGAATGGCAGATTCGTCGTTTTCCGGTGTTCCGTTGAAAGTGCCCGCTGTTGAAAAGTGTCCGTGCATGCGCAGAACGGCAGATACATAGTTTTTCGATGTTCCGTCAAATGTGCCTGCCATCGAAAATGTTTCCCGTCGAATGTGCCCGCCGTCAAAAAGTGGCCACGCAGCCTCCCATTCGTAAGTAGGAGTCGTTCACAAGTCGGATGTTCGTTACTCAGAGACTCCCTGTATATTGTTTTGGTAAATCTAAAGGAAAATTGTATAATGTATGGCCAGCCTTACTCTGCAAAAAATAAAACACTGTGTCCGCAGCCTAATGCACACAGTATTCCCAGTATAACTGCGACATATAAGCCTAGTGTTTATCTCTATGCAGTAGCACAAACTGCTAGGTTTACCAATGTAGTGACCAGTTTCTCAGCGAAGCAGAGTGAAAGGTGATATTTGCTTTATTCACTAAGACATTTATTACTCAAGTTGCTTGTTGAGTCGCTATAGAATATCAATCCTAGGAAATCCAAATTTCTAAATGTTTATTGAATTGCCTAGTTGGTGGGGTAAGGAGGATGGAGTTGATTTTTATATTCTAATCGCCTTAATGTAAATCTGTGGCCAGACTGTGCACATTTAAGTATTTACATATTGTTAAAGCATAACTCCGAACAGAAAAGAACCCGTGCAGTGGTGCTCCCCCGCACTAAAAAGGTAAAATGCTCATTACGTCAAGGGCATTACAGAACAGGCACACTTACCTGACTCCCCTGCTACTGCTGGCTCTGGTGCTGGGGAGAAAAGAGCTGCAGATATGCATAGTGCTGGATCGAATGAGGGCTCAGGTAAGTAAAGGGTAGGGGGAGGGGGAATACTGACACCTAAACATTTTTACTTTAATACAAGGAATGCATTAAAGTAAACAAAGTTTAGGCTTTACAACCACTTTAAGGAGCATTTGACCCTTGAATTGTATGTGTGAGGAGGCAACTTCAAGGGTATTTTTTTTTCTTGTGTCCAAAGTTGGGCATTAAGAAGCCATAAATGAACTTTAAAACAAGACAATACTGATCTCTGCGGCTGCAGATATTCAAATTCTCTAAGCAGTTCTGCTTCCCCTAAGCCTAACATTAGAATGGCAAAAGGCTGCAGAGTCATTGCTGGATAGGAAGAGCTGAGCTGCTGAGAATGTCTTAAATAATTTTAGTGCTACTTCTGTTAATCCTAACGATTAATTGCTCTACTGTGCCTGTAACTACAGGTGTAGGTTTGTTGGGGGGGAAGGGGGGGTTAAAGATTTCTGCTTCTTAAGAATATGTAAATGCTTGCATGTCCATAGCCTGACTACAGGTAAATGCATACGCTGCCATGATCTCTCTATTCGAAAATGCTAAGTCTTTGGGAATCATGTTGCTATTGCTCCAATATTTTGGGGCGGTTTACCCAGGGCAGGTCTGGAAAAGCTGTAAATCTGACTTCTGTGATAATCATTTGTTGCTTGTTTCAGGTCTGTGACTTGATGCAAGGGAAAGTTGGCAGCTAGCGCTTGCCAAGTGCAATGGCAGATACCATATTTTTCTTATGACCTGTATATGTTAAAACTAAGCTATCCCCTTGCCCATCCAAAGCAAAGTGACCGTGTCTTTGGAACCCCCGGAACCCCTGATTACTACCCTTGCCATCACTACCTTGCTACTCCTGCCTGTGACAATACCTGGGTACAACGGAGCGTTTGACCTCCTATGTGACACTAAGCCAATCGCTAGGCCCAAACACTGTCACATAATCCAGGGAGTTGTGTCACTGCTCCATTTAGTGCCTGGCACCAGCTGTAACAGATGCAGGAGTGACAAGGGGCACATGCCTAGTTGAGTATCTGGCTGTGGGGGGGCTATTTATAAAAAAAAACTGTCATGCTCTGAATGTACAAGATGGCAATTTATTTTTAAACTAAGGAGTTTAGAAAGCTTTAGATTTGCAAAAACAGCACAGTTGGGATGCACATCTGACCTCACCGTTGAATTCATTGTTTGGTTTTATTTTCATTTTCTGTATAAAATCTATTATTGTGTTAATCAAGAAAGTAAAACTATTTTGTTCAATGCAGAGCAGTAAATTCATGACAGTAACTTATTTTTATAAACAGAAGTATATGTTTTATTATGTAAACCTGAGAGATATGATTTACTGTATGTGATTTATTATATCCTTTGGGAGCTGATGGACATTGCATTGTGTTGGTAATACATTCAGAATTTTCCAACAATCTGATTACTTTCCATCAGCATATAGAACAAACAAAATGTATTATTGTATTATTTTTTTAATGAATATTTTCTTTTATGTTTTGGACATTGTGGGATTTTTGATTGAGACAATTTAATAGTAGTTCTTAAATTAATTGTAATAAATGGAATTGTATGTACTTAACACGTTTAGTAAAAGTTTTTGTCTTTCATGCTTTTCTTTCTTGGAAGAATAGATGCATTTTACATTTATTTACCCTAATAAGAGATATCTTGTTGCAACGTCAGAAATTCCCTGTTCAACGCTATACCATTTCACTTATACATGTGCATGCAAGTATTTTGTTTTATATGAATGCCATCTAGGAGTAAGGTCAAAGGGACAACTTTACAGGCAACATTTTTGGTATTCGATCCTCTTCTATCCCAAGTTCCTGTGACAGGTGGAGAGCTATCGCTGTGTTTTTCCTGCTCCGTGGGTGCAGGTCAGCAGGTGGATGGGCAGTTTTTATTTATTTTTAATTGTTTTAAAGTGTATCTAAAACCAAAAGCTGCATTTTGAATATTGCAGTTTACCAGTCTGTAAAAAAAATGGACTACGTTCTTTTCTTTTAGGCTTTTCTTTTAACTTTCTAAGAAAAGATTTTAAGCCTGACGAGGATGACTCAAAAAATAATTGATTGTATTGCATTGGTATTGTGTTGTAATAAGGTTTTTGGACTTGATGAACCAATTCTTGCTGTATGTTTGTTTATTAACCGCTTGCCGTCCGCTGCACGACTATTTACGTTGGAAGAATGGCACGGCTGCGCATAAGGACGTACCTGTACGTCCTCTTTAATTGGCAGCATTGCAGGCGCGCACTGCCATGAAGCTCCGTGAGTGTGACAGCGGGTCCCGCGGACTCGATGTTCTGCCGGGTGCCCACGATCGTGTCACGGAGCTGCAGAACAGGAAAATGCGTTTGTAAACAAGGCATTTTCCTGTTCTGCCTTGTGACAGGACACTGATCTACTGCTCCCTGTCACCCAGCCCCCCCCCACAGTTAGAATCACTCCCTAGGACACACTTAACCCCTTTCTCGCCCCCAAGTGGTTAAAGCGGGAGTTCACCCAATTCGTTTTTTTTTTCTCTTTTCCCCTTAGATGGATGCTCGTTTTGTCTAGGGGAATCGGCTAGTTGTTTTAAAATATGATCCGTACTTACCGTTTACGAGATGCATCTTCTCCGTCGCTTCCGGGTATGGGTCTTCGGGAGCGGGCGTTCCTTCTTGATTGACAGTCTTCCGAGAGGCTTCCGACGGTCGCATCCATCGCGTCACTCGTAGCCGAAAGAAGCCGAACGTCGGTGCGGCTCTATACTGCGCCTGCGCACCGACGTTCGGCTTCTTTCGGAAAATCATGACGCGATGGATGCGACCGTCGGAAGCCTCTCGGAAGACTGTCAATCAAGAAGGAACGCCCAGTCCGCAGCCCATACGGGACTTACCGTTTACGAGAAGATGCATCTCGTAAACGGTAAGTACGGATCATATTTTAAAACAACTAGCCGATTCCCCTAGACAAAACGAGCATCCATCTAAGGGGAAAATGTGTTCTCTATGGGTGAACCTCCGCTTTAACCCTTTTTCTGCCAGTGTCATTTACACAGTAATCAGTGCATTTTTATAGCACCGATCACTGTATAAATGACAATGGTCCCAAAATAGTGTCCGATGTGACCGCCATAATGTCGCAGTCACGATAAAAATCGCAGATCGTGGCCATTACTAATAAAAAATAAATGCCATAAATCGATCCCCTATTTTGTAGACGCTATAGCTTTTGCGCAACCCAATCAATTATATGCTTATTGCAATTTTTTTATTTATTTACCAAAATTATGTAGAATACCTATCGGCCTAAACTGAGAAAACATTTTTTTTATATATATTTTTGGGGATATTATAGCAAAAAGTGAAAAATATAGATTTTTTTTTCAAAATGGTCACTTTTTTTTGTTTAATAGCGCAAAGAAATTTAAAACAGGAGGAACAGGAAGTGAGAAATTCAGACAAAGAAAAAAAAAACATTTAGAAGGGAAATTGAAGGAAAAGGTAAGTGAACCAACAATGCACTAGTTTAAAGGAACCTATTTAGAAAATAAAAAACGAAACTTTACAACCCCTTTTAATAAACCTTTTTTTTTTTTGGATAAAAAAATAAACGATTGTAAAGGATTGGAGCTAACATGTACAGTTGTGCTCAAAAGTAGTGTATCAAATATGCGCTACGCCGACGTAGCGCAGAGAGGCAAGCACTGGATTCACAAAGCCAGTGCTGCCAAATCTGCGCTGGGTTCCCTCGGCGTAAGTCCTCGTAAGTGGAAGTGGGCGTGAGCCATGCTAATGAGGAGTGACCTCATGCAAATGATGGGCCAAGCGTCATAGAAGTACTTAAAACGAACGGCGCATGCGCCGTCCCATGGACGCAACCCAGTGCGCATGCTCAGAATCACGTCGAAACTACTCCCTAAGATACGACGGATCACTGCCTACGACGTGAACGGAACCCACACCTAGCCCTATTTACGGACTACGTAAACGACGCAAAATACAACGGCTGTGTTCCCTGGTCCATACGTTTGCATGAGTTGCGCCTCATATATGGGGAATAACTTTACGCCGGGCGTACGGCTTACGTAAACCGCGTATATTATGCGCCGGGCGCATGTACGTTCGTGAATCTACGTATCTCCCTCATTAGCATATGTGAATAGGAAATTAATGGAAGCGCCACCTGTGGCCAGCGTAAATATGCGCCCAAGAAACGCCGGTGTAGGAAAGTTACGTCGGTCGGATGAAGCCTATTTTCAGGCGTATCTAGTTCTGTGGGCACGGCACACAGATACGACGGCGCATATTTACACTTGCGCGGCGTATCTGTAGATACATCGGCCTAAGTGCTTTGTGAATCCGGGCAAAAATATTCAAAGGAAAAAACGTTCATCCAGTGATAGGAAGGATAAATCAATATTAACAAGCCAAGTCCATAAGTGATTAAACTTAGTGTCCAAAAAAATCTTCTCAAACAATCTCTTGCTTGAAACCTTCCACCACACCATAGTGCTCAGTGACTCCACACCCAAAGGAATTGCACTTAACAATAAAATATGCCTTGCATTCACATGCTTGGCAAAACAGCTGAATAAATCTCCAAATGAAATAATCACTTCCACCAGTGTTCCAATATATCAGAAGTTGCTCCACGTGTAAAAATAAAATAGCTCCAATAGTGAAGTATATCAAAACTAATTTATTAAAAACAGCACACGCAACCTTCACACATTGCACTCACATTTAGCAAAACAAAATAGGCACTTCAACAATGAACTCGACAGTGGGCTCCAAACCAAAGACAATTTCGCAATAATCTTGTTGTATTATGGTCTCGGCGGCCCTAAGGTAAACCGTCAGTCTTGCCGCCTGCTCCTTTCGTTCCCCTCTTCACTTCAAAGCACTGCACACTCCGAACGTTTTCCTGGAACACGAGTAGTATGCCGTGTAACCATTCCCAGACCAGTTTCGTCGCTCAGCACTTCTTCAATGGGATTCATATTGCTGTGGGAGCACAACACTACCAGCTTGTAGCCCTCTCATTTGACCTCTTATCCTCACCCATAGTTCTCATCAAGGTATTGACTAAGGCTAGCTTTATTATGCTCCAAGGTTATTCCTATTGAACTATACTTGGATGACTTCCCGGTGAGGAAAGAGACAGCAAAAATACTGACTGCCAATGTGTTGCAGACCATTCAAACCTTCAAAAGATTCTGTTGCATTCTGAACAATTAAAGTCAGTGCTGGAACATCTAGGTCTCCTAGACCCAGCTCAAGCCAGCTTTCTTGTTTTCAAGATAAACTACTAACTCTTTGCCCTGGAATAATGGCCTCTTTTCAAGGCAGTACCATTTGGCAGTACCTTTTTCAAGGAACGGTCTACCATCCTGCTTCACAATCAATGGCTTTACTGGAATGACTGTTGAAACCCAGGTCGTCATAGATGGGGGCATCTATGATTTGGTAATTCTCACATTGCTAAAAGCTAGAAAATATACCTCTCCTAACATCTACCATCGTACATGGGAGACATGCTTTACTTCTGAGGAATACGTTTTCACCCCAGAAAATACCACCTGGGAAGAGACCTAACCTTTCTGCAATTAGGTCCAGATCAGCATTTGGCTCTGAGTACTATCAAGTGACAAATCTCTTCCAATGCAATCTTCAATCATGCGTGAAGTTTTTGTACAGGGTGTCTCTCATGCCTCCTGTACAACCACCTGTGACCCTATGGAATCTGAATATGTCGGAATTTAAAATCTGCTTTTCGAACCTATAAGGATTATTTTCCTTTTTACTCTTATAGGGTTGCATTCTATATTATCATCACTTCTTTAAAGCAGTGGTCTCCAACCTTTTTGGCACCAGAGAACGGCTGCAAGGAAGAAATTTGTGACAAGGTCCGTGGGGGGGGTTCACGCGGGGGTAAATTATTTTTGTTGGGCAATTTGTCAGCGCATTATTTCTATTCTTACATTGTAGTAAGAAATTAAATGGTTAAACTCGCCATAATGCAGAATTTGTGGGAGCCCTGAGTGTGTCACTTGCCACCAGATGTGGGATGTCACTTGCCACGTCACCTGGCACCAGATGTGGATTGTCACTTGCCACGTCACCTTCCATGTTGCCTGTCACCAGATGCGGATTGTCACTTGCCATGCTGCCTGCCACATGGTGTGGAATGTCGCTTGCCATGTTGCCTGTCATCTCTCTGCTCCCCGCCACACCTCTAACATTAACATAGCAAAAAGAATACCGGCAACGCGATTGCTTCTTCTTTAAATCTTTATTGAGCACGAACAGCAGTGCGACATCTAAAACGCTAACATGTTTCGGCAGAAGCCTTCTTCATAGCATACAGATTTACAAAAAATTAAGTTTTATATAGAAAAGATATCCATTCCTCCAGAAAAGGGTGCAGTACAATCCAATTTAAAATCAAATAACATTTAAAATCATGTGAGTTTGATGTCATCTCTGCTTGCCCGCCCGCTCACTTATCTCTCACTTAACTCTTCCACCCGGCGCTCATATGCTGGCAGCCCGGCTGTCTCATGCTGGCCGTCGGGCGCTCTCATGCCTCCCGCGGCCCAGCTGCAGAAAGGCCACGCCCCGTTAGTGGGCCGCGGCCCGGGGGTTGATGACCCCTGCTTTTAAGCATGTGTCTGAGTTGATGGGTTATTCCTATAAAGAACTCTATTTCATCCTACGCAAGGACAAGGTGGTATTGAGGCATACAATGCATCCAGAAAGTATTCAGCGCTTCACTTTTTCCACATTTTGTTATGTTACAGCCTTATTTCAAAATGGATTAAATTCATTATTTTCCTCAAAATTCTACAAACAATACTCCATAATGACAACATGAAAGAAGTTTGATTGCATTTTATGCAAATTTATTAAAAATAACGAATGGAAAAAAAAATCACATGTACATAAGTCTTCACAGCCTTTGCTCAATACTTTGTTGTAGCACCTTTGGAAGGTTCTCCTCTCTTCACAGAAATGCTGGCGCTCTGTCAGAGTGGCCATCCGGGAATCTTGGTCACCACCCTGACTAAGACCCTTCTTCCCCGATCGCTCAGTTTGGCTGGGCGGCCCACTCTAGGAAGAGTCCTGGGGGTCCAAACATCTTTTATTTATTAATGATGGAGGTCACTGTGCTCATTGGGACCTTCAATGCTGCAGAAATGTTTCTGTATCCTTCCCCAGATCTGTGTCTCAATACAATCCTGTCTCAGAGGTCTACATACAATTCCTTGGACTTCATGGTTTGCTTTGTGCTCTAACATGCACTGTTAACTGTGGGAGCTTCGATAGACAGGTGTGTGCCTTTCCAAATGATTTCCAATCAACTGAATTTATCACAGGTGGACTCCAGTCAAGTTGCAGAAACATCTGAAGGATGATCAGTGGAAACAGGATGCACCTTATGTACATGTGTTTTTATTTATTTTTTTATATATAAATTTGCAAATATTTAACACAAACTTCTTTCACATTGTCATTATGGAGTATTAAAAATATGGTGCATAAAATAGGCCTATAATGCACTTCCGGCGCCAAAGAACAATGTATCAACTGATCCCAAGTGAAGAAATCGGTGTGAAAATATAAATATAAGGAAGTATAAAGTAAATACCAATAAGTGAATAAAATTGATATAATTCCGAGTAGCAGCTATTTAAATAAATGGATAAAACCCATTTAAAAGTATAAAACAAAGTATCAAATATAAAAAGAACAATAGTTCAGATGATAAAACAGCGCTAAAAAGTGGTGAGAGAAAGCTCCATAAAAGAGCTTAAAAACAAATGTGAGGTGATGTGCTGGATGATCACATAACAGGTGTTAGTGCACCCTACACCAATCATATGAATACACCCAATCAGTGGATTACTCCCCCCTCCGGGGTGCAGGCTTAGCACAAAATAGGAAAAAGACAGCTATTTTCCCATATAAGCACACCATCCACAATCCTTCAAGACACTGCCACGGTTGATCTCATTGAGGGCACATAGAAATAAGGAAAAAAACACAGATGATAGTGTAGTATGCCTAAAAACAGTACCCCGCAATGTGTCAGGAAAAAATTCCCACTAATCATGCCCGTACAGGATAAACACTTGTGAATGAGCATAAAAGGAATGAAATAAGGTCACCGCCGTCCTTTGCACGCCAGAGGCCGCACGAGTGCTGTGATGCTGGTATCGATGGTTGGATCTGGCTGGGTGACTGTGGAACGCAAATACACTTCCTTGTTGCGCCGTTGTAGCCACGCCCTGACACGTTTCGTCACTTCCGACTTCGACAGAGGGCGAAGTCGGAAGACATAGGTTGCAAATTTAAAATGATTGAAATCTGTGACCCGTCCCATCACTTCCTGACTTATCCGAATCTCTGTACTGGGGACACAGGACACAAAAAAATCTTACAAACTATTTTAGCCTGTTTCCAATCTTTAAAAAAAATGTACTGTATGTATGTGTGTATATGTAAAAATGTACTGTATGTATGTGTGTGTGTGTATATGTAAAAATGTACTGTGTGTGTGTATATGTGTGTGTGTGTGTGTGTGTGTGTGTGTGTGTGTATATATATATATATATATACAGTACAGACCAAAAGTTTGGACACACCTTCTCATTCAAAGAGTTTTCTTTATTTTCATGACTATGAAAATTGTAGATTCACACTGAAGGCATCAAAACTATGAATGAACACATGTGGAATTATACTTAACAACAAAGTGTGAAACAACTTGGCATATGGGAGCAGTTGATGCGTGTTTCACTTATGTGTGCTTTCAACAACCGTCAACATATGCTCTCATATCCAGTGATTTACAGTACCACAGTCAGGGAAGAGAGATGGAGAAGACTGCGGTGAGAGGACCAACAATAGTATTTTAGCTGTTCTTGGATAAGATTACATTCAGCCTGTTCATTCTGAGTTTAGCCGTTTTAAGTTACTACAGGAAATACATTTTATTGTTAAATTGATAAGCTCACCTTTTGTATTCGGCCTGTCAAAAAACAAAAAAAATTTGCAACAAAAATTGCATTATCTTATTAAAAATGTTGATGGGGATGATTTTAAATGATTCTATAAAGATAATTAGGACACTGCCCATAGTGCTAGTGATTTGTTAGTTTTTATCTTCTGACCTAGACTTGACAACTGTAGTCTGCTGGTAATAACAGGAAACTCTTTTTTTCTTATAGTTTGTACAAATGAGACTCGCAACATTTACTGTCATTAGCAAAGTGTTGGGAGACTTTGCATGTAAAGTGAGAATAAACATTGATTGTAACAAATCCTGTGCTGCTCAATTCAGGTTGTAAAATCCAAAATGAACAAAAAAAGATCTTACTTTACTGAATGGTGGTGTATTATGATACGTGAGTTATATTCATCTTATCTGACCCCAGGAAGAAAGGGAGGGCTTGAAATTTGTTAAAACAAAGGAAACTGGATTTCACACAGGCAGCCTTTCCAGGGCTGGGACAGAAAGGGAAACTCCTTTTTGAAGAACATCAGAATCCAAAGGGATTTGGCTGTGACTGCAAATAGAGCTTCAAAGAGAAATGATCCACAATTTTATACTATAATTACATCAGTTTATTTAAACTGAAATTTTTTTTCTATAGTGATTTTACAATCAGATACCGCAGGTTTTTAGTCATGTTAGTTGTCAAAATACAAACTTGAGCTGTATTGCACTGGACTTGGATTTTATTCCACTTCATGGGGATGTCTGTTGTGAATCTAAGAATTGTGTTCAGACTTCAAGAAAAGATGAGTAACAACTGCTGAAGTGACATTCCGATAAGAGAAGGGAAATCGCTGTGACAAAAAGCGCTTCTCCTTGCAATACATCCAAAGGTAATTTATTTATTTTTCCAATTTTTTTTTGCAATATCAGTTTATGCATTTCAGATATGTTTAATTATGGCTGAGATTATTCTCATAGTATCATCATTAGATTAGCTGCTTTTTGAGAAAGCATTCTTGAGAACATTTTAATTTTGTATCCAATTTGAAGCACTTGTCAACGCGGGAAAATTTCTGATCATAGGAAATTAAACATCTCATGTATCCTTACATTTTGTAAAGTTTTTAACTTTGTCTTCTGTAGTGTGATGATGAGCGCATAAACTTGATATTAGAATGAAATTCCCCCTGTATGTACCAATCATTTAGTAATGATTAATCATTTAATAGAGTAGAGAAAACCCGTTGGGTGTTTACCGCTTTCTAGGCTACATAATGGTGGCAATGCATGTAGCAATTTGTGATTTGATTTAAAAATGTTCGCAAACTAGCGATTCGTTATGCAACACGGATGTTATTATTCCTCACAATTCAATTCAAATGCTAGCGGAAAATAATAACCAAATATACGATTTATCATTTTTAAATGCATACAATCTGTTGAAACAATCATTTATTCAATTTTATTTATGATTGTTTCTTTGAGGCCTCGTACACACCACAGGACATGTCTGATGAAAGCGGTCCGCGGACCGTTTTCATCGGACATGTCCGCTCGGAGATTTCGGTCTGATGGCTGTACACACCATCAAACCGAAATCCCTGCGGACAGAGAACGCGATGACGTAGACGACGCCGACGTTCTCTATCGTGTGAGTTCAATGCTTCCACGCATGGGTCGAATCAGTTCAACACATGCGCGGGATTTCGGTCCGCTGGTTAGACGTACTAACCAGCGGACATGTCCGATGGATAGCTCTCCAGCGGACAAGTTTCTTAGCATGCTAAAACTTTTGTCCGCTGGAAATCTGTCCGCTAGCCTCTACACACAATCGGATCTGTCCTCTGAAACTGGTCCGCGGACCAGTTTCAGCGGACATGTCCGGTCGTGTGTACGAGGCCTGACACAAACACAGATGGTTGTTTGATCAGAAATGATCTACAAAAGTCACCCAAAGTCAATTGGCTTGGCAGAGTTGAAATTAGTTGAGGGCTCAATAAAATTGATCAGATGAAAAGGCTCTTGTGATTTTTTTTTTTATTCAAATTGGTAAGTATAATTACAATAATTGATTGCGTAAATGATAATACTGGTAAACATGTGACCACTGTTGGAGAGATTCCCTCTGTCTCCCTGTCCAATGGGCAATGGTTTTGCCAGGCAGGAAGTGAGGAACAGAAATAAAAATCTAACTCTATAAAAACATTTATTTTTTTCTGTGTTGCTTTTGGCGAGTACCCATTACTTCCTGTCTGGTAAAACGTTGTCAGCAGGACAGGAAGTAGAGGGAAATTTACCAGAGACCTGGAAAGAACCTGACAGGCGTCCCACTCTATCCAAGATGTACACTTTAAGTAGTTTAAAACCAAACTCTCAATAACTGTGCTCTGTTCCGTAATCTGAAACCAACAAATGTCTGCCAAACTTTTGAACAATTGTGGTGTAAGATTCGGATTTCTAGGTTGATACTGTCTGATAAATGTGTGTGTGTGTGTTTATATATATATATATATATATATATATATATATATATATATATATATATAGTTTATATGGTAGTTTAATTGGGATTTGAATTAGTCACGCATGCTCATAGTTGCAGCTGGCAAAATCCGTCACAGATGGGCAGCCCACATTACGCAGTTATGACGGCTGAAGGGCGCTCTAGGGACCTCATGTACTTAAGGAACTGCGTGCCTTTCCTGTGTGTGCTAGGACTTCCTCAGCAAATAAAAGGGACAGGTATGTTTTTAATATTACAGTTTTCAGCTCTTCCTTAGTGAGCTGGCTACTACTTAAGAGGTTACAAAACTTTTCTCAGATGGCCACCTAACCAATTGACCCTGGATCCTGTTCCTTCACTACTACTGTGGTCACCCTCTTATTTTATCATATGCGCCATTTCCTACATCTTTAATCTGTCCCTCTCTACTGGCACCTTCCCCTCCCCTCTAAAGCATACACCCAGATCACTCCTATACTTAAAAAGCCAATCTGAGCAATTTAAAACCCATTTTGTTGCTCCCATTCACCTCCAAACGTTTAGAAATCATAGTTTTCATCTATCTTAGCTCCTACCTCATTGAAAACGACCTTCTTGACCCCTTACAGTCTGGTTTTCACTCGCAGCACTCCACAGAAGCTGCCCAACTAAAACTCACTAACAATTTGCTAACTGCTCAACAAAATTACCACTACTCTGTACTCTTACTACTAGACCTGGCCTGTTGAACACCCACTCCTTCTCAATGAACCCCACTCCCTTGGCCTATAAGAATCTGCTCTATCCTGGTTCTCCTCCTACCTAACACATCGCTCCTTCAGTGTTACCTATGACTCTGTCTCCTCCTCTCCACTTCCTCCTTCTGTAGGGGTCCCCCCAAGGCTCTGTTTTTGGACCCCTTCTCTTCTCTATCTACAACTCTTCCCTTGATAACCTCCCATGGCTTCCAATACCATCTCTACACTGATGACACCCAAATTCATCTCTCTACTCATAATATCATTCCTTCAGTCTCCCCTCGCATTACTAACTTACTAACTGAATTTCTCAGAAACCGAGCTGATAATATTCTCGCCCATGCCCTATTCCATGACTTTCCCATCAATAATGCAACCATCAATCCCTCCCCTCAAGTCAGGGTACTAGGTGGAATTCTAGACTCTGACCTGTCCTTTCAGCCCCAAATCCAATCGTTGTCAAAAGCTTGTAGGCATCTCTAAAATGTGCCCCTTTTTAACTAATGAAACCACAAAGCTACTCATTCACCACCTTGTTATCTCTCTCCTTGACTATTGCAACTCCCTTCTCATAGGCCTACCTCTCCATAGGTTATCCCCTCACTGCTGCCAAACTCATTTACGTTACCAACCGCTCAGTGCCTGCCATCTCTTTCCGCCAATTCCTATACTGGCTTCCGATAGCCCAGCAAATTCATTTTAAGATACTAAAAGCAACATACAAAGCCATTCATAACTCTGCCCTGAGCTATATCACAAGTCTGGTCTCCAAATATCACTTTCTGTACTTTCTCCCTTTTATATTGTATAGTGCTGCTTAAACTGGTGGCATATATAAATCCTGTATAAAAATAATAATAATTTGATTGCTTTGAATGAGAAGAGATTAGCTATTTGGGATTAGATATTATGTGTCTGGTGATTATATAAACCCTATAGTTTGCGTTGTCGCACACATATGCAATGATGACTTTATCTTTTGTGCTTATCTTACTGTAGTCAGTAGGTATTGATGCCAATTGTATAGTATTAGTATGTGGAAGTTTGTATTAGGAAAACACAATCACTGCTACCCATTAGTTTTGAGAATTATTTTTCAGCACTGATCTTTTTGGGGTTTGCGTGTTGAGCAGATTTCCCCTGAAGGATCTATTTTTCTTTTTTCTTTCCTTATTCCTCAAATGCCAAGTCATGGTAACTTGTATGGCATTTTTGGCTGGGGCTAAACCAGCTCTATTGGAGTCAACTATTCCAAAATGTATTTTTCAGGTTTGCACATAGTGGATATAGGTTAGACATGTTGCCGGGTTTTTGTTTCTGTAGTCATTGGGGATTTTTCACTCTCTTCCTGTTTAGTCACAGAGACCTGAAGTGTGAAAAATCCTTATCAAGTTATCAACATCATAATAAAAAAAAAATTCTAAGTAGTGTGGGGAAAGTAGTGTACCACTGTCAGGTTTTGTATTACCGTCTTTGTTCCCTCACTTCCTGGCTGGTCATTGGGACAGGAAGTGCAGTGATATTGCCTTAGGGCTCTAAACCTTTCTTACACCTTCCCCTTCCAAAGAAAACAACGGCAGTTGAGTTTTAAAGTGTAACTTTTCCTGTAACAACTTGAAAAAAAAAAAAATGTTCTTTAGCAAGGAACATACATTCCACATTATTATGCTACCAAAATGAGTAGCTGCTGTAATATCGTTATTATTTTCTGAGCCCCTGGCCTGGAACTAGTATGCAGATCACACATTTTGACTTACCCTTGACCTGACTTGCTGTATATTACCCTTGACCTAACTTGCTGTATATTTAGCTCAGGTTGCCTGTTGTATTGAAATCACAGACAGCCAGGCAACTAGGATTTTTTTTGGGGAGGTCAGCAATGACCGGCAATATGTTTTTCAGTATGTATTTTCCTGATGGATAACCGTAAATCTTCAGTGGTGCAAAACAGCATTATCTGCACTGCAGGGAAAAATCTGTTTATTAAGGACACAATGTTTTACTATTCTATGATTTCATGCATTTTTATGTGTATTATATCCTGTCATAATAAACTACTCAGCCATTTCATCCAACAGCCTGTTACAAAAACTACCATTATATACGGCCACCAATGCAATTGCATGAAAGATAGGGAATCCCACGAATCTCATATAATTACGAGTAGGACTCTTTGCTCTATGGAAAAGGAGGACAGCTAAAACATGTATATTATGTGTGATTTAGGATGGATCTCTGAGCTCTTCCTTAACTTCCTCATTGATAGTCCATTGTTAAGTCTGCTGTCCAGCCTGTTTCCTCACACATTGGCAACAGTTAAGTTGAACTATCTTACAAAATAATAAGATAAGGAATGCTGCTTATTTCTTTACCAGTGCTGATATGGCTAGTTTATCTATACTTTCCAAAAGCCTTGTACACACTACAATTTTTTTTTTTTGTTGTTCAAGCAGGTCGAAAAAAAAAAAAAAAAAACACTGGCAGCTCTGGTCGGAGCTGCTGTACAGCCCTGGCCAAAAGTTTTGAGAATGACACAAATATAATAGGTCTGTGTTTTTAGATCTTTTTGTCAGATGTTACTATGGTATACTGAAGTATGATTACAAGCATTTCATAAGTGTCACAGGCTTTTATTAACAATTGCATAAAGTTTATGCAAAGCATCAATATTTGCAGTGTTGACCCTTCTTTTTAAGATCTCTTCAATTCACCCTGGCATGCTGTCAATCAACTTCTGGGCCACATCCTGACTTATACAACCCATCCTTGTATAATCAATGTTTGGCGTTTGTCAAAATTTGTGGGTTTTTTGTTTTGTTCATCTGCCTCTTGAGCATTGACCACACGTTCTCAATGGGATTGAGATTTGGGGAGTCACCTGGCCATGGACCCAAAATGTGATGTTTTGTTTTCCAAGCCACTTGAGTATCACTTTGGCCTTATGGCAAGGTGCTCCATAATGCTGGAATGCATTGTTGGTCACCAAACTGTTCTTGGATGGTTAGGAGAAGTTGCTCTCTGAGGATGTTTTTGTACCATTCTTTATTCATGACTGTTTTAGGCAAAACTGTGTGTGAGCCCCACTCCCTTGACTTGAGAAGCAATCCCACACATACCGTATTTTTCGGACCATAAGACGCACTTTTTCCCCCAAATGTATGGGGGAAAATGTCTCTGCGTCTTATAGTCTGAATACTGAATGGACAGTCCCCCCCCCCCCCCCCGTCTCCCCCATTTCACATAATGGGGATAGCGATGGTCAGAAAACACAGGCAGGCAGAGCAGGTTCATCAGCGGGCGCCATCAGGCTCAGAATCAGGCTGGTCCATGGCAGAATGGCGGAATAGCGGGCGGACGGCATGTCGGCGCGGGCAGCCTACGAAGAAGCCCCAAGAACCTTTGCGCCTTGTCCAGTGCACGGAGATACGCCCACACGACGTCATGTCGTATTGCTCCGTGCACTGGCGCTCTCCTCAGTCAGCTGACCAATATATCTCAATGAAGCTGAAGAGAGCTTGTCACCAACCTGTCCGATCTAATAAGTCTGTGTGTCTGTGTATGTGTCTGGATATAACATTAGCTGTGGATGGATATAGGGACACACTTGATCATTTTGTTTGGCCTCAACAAATGAGAACACTGACCAGACATATTTCAGTGAAATTGAACATTCTCCTTCTGTATCTCAGTTGGATAATATCTGAACAGTGTTTGGGTAGGCATTCACAAAATCACTTTACATGGTTGAAATATAATTCTGTTATAGTTTATTAAATATTTCAGTACATATTTGGGTCAGAATCTTTTTTTTTTTCTCATTTTTCTCCTCTAAAACCTAGGTGCGTCTTATGGTCAGGTGCGTCTTATGGTCCGAAAAATACAGTAAATGGTCTCAGGATGCTTTACTGTTGGCATGACACAGGACTAATGGTAGCGCTCACATTTTCTTCTCCGGACAAGGTTTTTTTTCCGGATACCCCAAACAATTGGAAAGGGGATTCATTCGAGAAACTGACTTTACCCCAGTGCTCAGGAGTTCATTACTGTCCTGTCCATATAACGTTTGCAGAATATCAGTCTGTTCCTGGTGTTTTTCCTGGAGAGAAGTGGATTTTTGCTTCCCTCCTTGACACCAGGCCATCCTCCAAACGTCTTCACCTCACTGTGTGTGCAGATGAACTCGCACCTACCTGCTACCATTCCTGAGCAAGCTCTGCACTGGTGGTGGCCCGATCCCGCAGCTGAATCAACTGTAGGAGACAGGCCTGGCACTTGCTAGATTTTCTTGGGTGCCCTGAAACCTTCTTCACAAAAGCAGTGGAAATATTTTTGGGGGATTAAGTTCATTTTAATGGCAAAGGGACTTCTTTGGCAATTCTTCATAACATTCTGCACTATATGCATATTGCCGTCATAATAACGGAGGAGACAGACTTTGTGAAATGTAGTAGTTTTATCATTCTCAAAACTTTTGGCCACGGCTGTACTAACTATCTGATGTGAGATCTACCCTGCTGTGCTATTGTGTTCTGACAGGGGGACGTCCCCCCACCAGAACACTCTGGTCAGTGCTGATCTCCTTTTCGATCTAGATTTTTATTTTATTTTTTATTATTTTTTTTATTTTTTTATAGGGCAAGGGCCTACCTGTTTGGATCTTAAAGTGTGTAACGCTAAATATTTTTTTTGTGTATTTTATAAATCGTAGTCTCTATAATTTTTATGTACAAAACCCAATTCCCAAATAGTTGGGACGCTGTGTAAAATATACATAAAAACAGAAAACAATAAATTGCAAATCTCATAAACCCATTTTTGATTCACAATGGAAAACATGAAACATATCACGTGTTTAAACTGAGAAAATTTTAAATTGTAACCACTCGACCTCTGGAAGATTTACCCCCCGTCATGGCCAGGCCATTTTTTTGCGACGTGGCACTCTGTTACTTTAACTAAAAATTGTGCAGTCATGCGACGATGTATCCAGATAAAATGTACAGTATGTCCTTTTTTTGACACCTTTGATTTTTTTCAGTTTAAATTTATTAAAGCGGATGTGCCATGGGAACAAAATATTAAAAGCCAGCAGCTACAAATACTGCAGCTGCTGACTTTTAATATTAGGACACTTACCTGTCCTGGAGTCCAGCGCCGATCGCAGCAGAGCACGAGCGATCGCTCGTCACTCTGCTGCTCCCCCCGCCATCCACGCTGAGGGAACCAGGAAGTGAAGCGCTGCGGCTTCACTGCCCGGTTCCCTACGGCGCATGCGCGAGTCGCGCTGCGCCCGCAGATTGGCTCACACGCTGTGTGCTGGGAGCCGAGTGTTCCCAGCACACAACGGGCGACAGACGGGATGTGACGGAATGCCCGTCTTTCGCCCGTAGCGTGTGGCCGGAAGTGGGTGCAAATACCTGTCTTTAGACAGGTGTCTGCACCCCCCTCCCCCCTGAAAGGTGTCAAATGTGACACCGGAGGGGGGGAGGGTTCCGATCAGCGGGACTCCACTTTAGGGTGGAGGACCGCTTTAAGTCGGGTGGTGCTGACAGGGCCACACATTTTTGACAATTCAACAAGTATCGGCCTAAATTTGAATCATGTATGGAAAGCCTTAAGTTTTGTTAACCACTTAAGCCCCGGACCAATATGCAGCCTAAAGACCCAAGGGGTTTTTACAGTTCGGGACTGCGTCGCTTTAACAGACAATTGCGCGGTCGTGCGACATGGCTCCCAAACAAAATTGGCGTCCTTTTTTCCCCACAAATAGAGCTTTCTTTTGGTGGTATTTGATGACCTTTGCGGTTTTTATTTTTTGCGCTATAAACAAAAATAGAGCGACAATTTTGAAAAAAATGCAATATTTTTTACTTTTTTGCTATAATAAATATCCCCCAAAAACATATATACATTTTTTTTCCCTCAGTTTAGGCCGATACGTATTCTTCTACCTATTTTTGGTAAAAAAAATTGCAATAATCGTTTATCGGTTGGTTTGCGCAAAATTTATAGCGTTTACAAAATAGGGGATAGTTTTATTGCATTTTTATTTTTTTTACTACTAATGGCGGCGATCAGCGATTTTTTTTCGTGACTGTGACATTATGGCAAACACTTCGGACAATTCTGACACATTTTTGGGACCATTGTCATTTTCACAGCAAAAAATGCATTTAAATTGCATTCTTTATTGTGAAAATGACAGTTGCAGTTTGGGAGTTAAACACAGGGGGCGCTGTAACATTTAGTGTTCACTTAGTGTGTGTTTACTACTGTAGGGGGGTGTGGCTGTAGGACTGACATCATCGATCGAGTCTCCCCTATAAAAGGGATCACTCGATCGATGCGCCGCCATAGTGAAGCACGGGGAAGCCGTGTTTACATACGGCTCTCCCCGTTCTTCAGCTCCGGGGAGCGATCGCGACGGAGCGGCTATAAACAAATAGCCGCGCCGTCGTCCCGGATCGCTCTCCAAGGCTTACCGACCGCCGCATGTAGCGGTGGGGGTCCCGATCGGACCCCCCACCCACGTCAAGCAGAGCACGTACAGGTACGTTGATGTGCCTGTCCGTGCCATTCTGCTGACGTATATCTACATGAGGAGGTCGGCAAGTGGTTAAGCTCTCGCTACAAAGTTTTGATGACATGTAATGTAGATTGTAAAATTAAATTAAAACGGACGTGACAGGACTATGAGTGTAGCACTTTGTGACCAGCGGACGATAGCGGGATTTCTCAGACTGAGGATTTGCAGTGCAGTGCGGTGGAGTGGTGTGAGTTCTCCAGGTTGATTGCAGGTCCGCCGTGACCACTGTTTACCAGCTGAAGGATATTGAGGAAGTCTTTTGCTTTGCTGTGATTCACTGCTTTTAATATAGCTTTTTATGTGAGTGCAACCATTGCAGATTTGTATGTGGTGTTTTATTAAATGGCCTTTGCGATATTACACTATTGTGCGCTTCTCTTTATCATTCATGTGGAGCCATTCTAATCAAAGTGGAAGTTGAATCCTGTGACACTGATTTGAAAAATCCTACTTTATGCTTTTGTGCCAAAACACGCAAGTGTGAGGCAATTTGTTCTGGTGAGTGGCCAATTTGATGGGTGAAGGAATCACTAAACACTTTTGGTGTGGTGGAAGATTTTGAAGACTACAAGATGTTTTATCATTTATGAACTTTTTGCTTTATCACTTTAATTTATTAACAGGTTCATTTATTTAGTTCACAAAGTTTTTTTCATTTTTTAAACTTTATCACTCAGTTTATTACTGTATTCAGATTGTGTGTGTGTGATCATCATACACTTTAGCGCTGCTTAGTATATATATTTTTGATATTTAAACCACAGTGTTCGAAATTGCTATATACACATTTTTTCACATTTATTTTGATTCAAAGTGGCAGCTGTGAGACTCTGTTCATTTATCCTCCATAGCGCAGCGGTGGGAATCAGGAGGGCGCATTCAGTTTGATTACCTATTTTTTCAAGTGAGGTTTATAACCCCTGTATGGTTTATTGTTGCCATGTTTGTCCCATTAGAGTGATTTATCTTCACTTCCTGTCCCATTGCTAAACAGGAAGTGAAAGGAAATCCCAGTAGTTAAGGGAATCTCTTGGGGACCTCCAGGCTAGCAGAACTAGTGTCCCCATTGGAAGATTTTCAGGTGGGACTCACTTGCAGGTGGGAGATTGTGAGATTGAGATTGGTACCCATCAACACTGACTGCCGCAAAGGCAGGCATTAGTCTGGTGGCTCACTCACACATAGCAGCAGCTTTTCAGAAGGCTAGGTAACAACAGAGATTGGCACTAAAAGGAAGTACAAACCTTATTTCGTCACAGGTAACCTCTGCAGTCTGTAACTGATCATATACTCTGATTATCAGAAGTGGAGGTACAATTTAAATTAATAAATACATTCTGTATGAAAAGAAAATTATTGCAGATAATTATATTGTTTGTGAACACCTTAAGTTGTGGAGGGCAACTCAATGATCACTTTAACAATGTGTCATGTCCTCCACATAGTGTGTTTTTGCAAAGCTTTGACTTTCTATGTATGAGTGGAATTCTGTATGGTAAATAATGTATAGTTCCCAGTTAGTAGAAGATGATTCGCAACTTCACACATGCTCTTAAATATCTACAAATGTATTGATACTCTATAAATGACAAATGGGTACAGCAGATGTTAACGCGTTTCAGTCATGATGGCCGCCATGGCTGAAACGTGTTAACATCTCCTGTACCTATTTGTCTTTTATGAAGTATCAATACATTTTGAGATATTTAAGCGCATGTATAGAGTTGCGAATCATCTTCTACTAATCGTCTTGGCAGCTGAGCGACTGCGTATCCTGCACCTGACAGATGAGGAGGTCTTTTGGACAGTTTAGGGTAGTAGCACCTTTTCTTTTCTCTCCAATAGTTCCCAAATAGCAGGAATAAAAGACTGTTCTGAAAAAACAGCTCCTTCTAAGAATTCAGCGTAATAAGTTTTAAAGAGGAAATCTGCCCGTTGACAAATTCCCACTAGTGCCAAATTGATTGCCAAATCTACATGTGCATACCTCTTACAATTTAGCCCATTATTCTTTATTATGTAGCCACGCCCACTTGTTGCCACGGCATGCTATACACATCACATGTTTGCCCCCTCCAGGGGCTCCCTCTTTCTCAAGTTTTAATGTTTGATGGTAAGAATACAGTAATCAAATGGGCACATAATACATATAGGTACACCTTGCCCTACTTCACATCCAGACTAGTGCCAGGCTATTCATCTCTAGTCTACACAGACAATTTCAAATTCAATGTAATAAAAGGTATTCAACCCAGACCTAGCTCGCATCTATACCATGATCAATGCTAACATCAAAAAACAGTCACCACACATTATATTACATTACATTATTTTATATCCCCCCACCCAAAAAAAAAAGTAACAAAACCCCTTTGTGCCGACCGTACGCAAATTTGCTTTCATGGCTTGAAAGGGTTATACCAGGGGGGGTTTGCATGCAACTTTTTTAGAGCTAGCTTTTGGCTTTTTAGTGATAACAACCAATGTGGCTAAAAGCCGCTCAGCTGTTGTCCTAAGGAGTGCAAAGGGACGTCTCTAGTCCCCCCTCCTGCTGCCTTCCAACGCTCTTCCCAGGCCTCCTGAGCCACCAGCCTGCACATTGGCTGCCTATGCTTAGACCCAAATAAAGCCAGATTCGGCTTTGATCGGGTCTGCGATGTAAAATCCCGTTAGCGACGTCACAACGTCACTTCCGGTTTAGTCAGCTGCCAATGGCACCGATTTAAAAAAAATTACAGTATTCAAAATCTCTGGTTTTGGTGATCTGAATGCTTTTAGGTGCAAAAGAGGGATTTGGGGTCTTTTAGACCCTCGATCCCTCCATAAAGAGTACCAGTCATTTTCTTTTTTAAAGGGACAATGTAATTTTTATTTATTTAATTTAAATAGGAAAAAAAACTTTTTTTTAAAGCGCCCCCGACCCCCATGCTCGTGTAGCAAAGAAAAAGAAACACGTAAGTCGCACCCACTAATGTAAACGGTGTTCAAATCACACATATGAGGTATCACCGTGATCGTCAGAGTGAGTGCAATAATTCTAGCAAAATAACTCCTCTGTAAATCTAACCTGGTAACCTTAAAAAAAAATGTAAGTGTCGCCCATGGAGAATTTTTAGGTACTGTAGTTTGTTGCCATTCTATGAGTGTGCACAATTACTCGACATAACATCATCTTTCACATTATACAAACAAATTTGGCTAACTTTACTCTTTAATTTTTTTTCAATTCATTAAAGGTATTTTTGCCCATAAAATTGGGTTTGAATGACCACTGCGCAAATACCGCGTGACATAAGTCATATCCTCACTTTGAGTCACCATACCTCATTCAGGAGTTAATTCACGTGTTAACCCCTCCCTTTCCCAATCCCAGAGGAAAAAGCGAGAGATGGATCTCTTCCACCCCTATTCTCCTCCCCCCTCTGTTTCCTCTCACCCCCAGTCATCCTCCCTCCACCCCCCCCACTCCCTGCTCTCCATTCACCCTTTACCACCCCCCCCCCCCCAATGCCTCCTGCCTCCCAGAGACCTTCTCACTCACTGAACTTAAAGCTCTCAACAAACACAAACTCAGCATAAGGAAACCATCATACCCCACCATGACCACACTCACTTTTACTCCTACTCTCCTCTACCCCGTGAATAAACCTACAAACCCACACCAATATCATTCCAGTTTAATAAATTAAATAATAAACACTCCACTAAATGTCAAAGGATTGAACCCAGGCCAGGAATGACCCCAAGGAACTAACACAACCCACACCTCTGACCTTCTGAACCCCCAGACATCTCCATTTTTAAGGCTGCATTCACACCTGAGCGTTTTGTCGCCTGAAGCGCGACGCTCAAATAGGCTAGAGGGGAAAAAATACATTATTCCCTATGGAGATGGTTCACATCTCCACTCCAATACGCCTGACGCCGAACACCTGAAGCTCAAACAAGTTCCGGACCCTTTTTTGTCGCGTGAATCGGGCGGTTTGGTCGTTTTTGAGCGTTTCCATTTCCCATAGAAAGTAATGGAAACGCTCGATTCAAGCGACTTGCGCGACAACGAGCGTTTGCTACGGGCGTTTCGTCGCTTTAATCAATAGAACATTTCACCCAGGCAGAAGATTAAAAAAATCTACCAACATAGCAACAAGTGATGAAAAGATGATAATTTTTCCTATTGGCTAAAATAAAAAACGTCGAAGTACAAAAACGTCGGACGACGTTGTATGCAAACGCGCAAATAAGCATGAATACGCCGGAAAAAAACGCCGGAAAAAAATACCGAACGACCTACGCTCAGGTGTGAAT
This sequence comes from Rana temporaria, assembly GCF_905171775.1. NCBI lineage: Eukaryota > Metazoa > Chordata > Amphibia > Anura > Ranidae > Rana > Rana temporaria. The sequence goes on from NC_053498.1 coordinate 83,435,692, forward strand.
GCAGCCTTAGTGTCACTCGCAACACTTAGATCCCACAGTATCTGAGATCAGAACAACCCCAAAATAATAGGGAGATTAGTAACTGGCTCTATTTCCCAACCTCCTAAAATCTCAGCCTCGTTGAGCTTTATCCTAACTCTGTCAGGGTACATATTCAAGTTTTTCGCATTTCCTTGTTTTTCCTAATGTTTTTGATATATCACAATATTGCACTGTCCATGTTTATGATGACATCAAAGCGCATTTTTCAAACATGTCTTTGTAACTTTGTTTTACATTTAATTATGCCTGTAAGCCTTTTATTTTCGATAAAACATTATAAACGTTATAAACCTGATAAAACCAGGTAATAATATGCAGTTTAATGCCGCATATAGACGACTGTTTTTCATGGTGAGAAAAATGCAATTTTTTAAATTGCTTGTGAAAAACGGTAGTGTGTATGCTCCAGAGCATTTTTTTCTATGAGAAAAATGGCCGATTTTATTTTTTATTTTTCTTTAGAACCTGCTCTATTTTTTATTGTCCTTTTTTTACGTTCCTTTTTCACATTGTGAAAAACGGTCGTGTGTACGCTTTAACCAGGGGGAAAAAAACATGCATGCTCAGAAGCAAGTTATGAGACGGGGAAATTGGCAAAAGCAGCCCAAAGGGTGGCGTCATTCGAATGGAACTTCCCCTTTATAGTGCCGTCGTACGTATTGTACGTCACCGCGCTTTGCTCAAGCGTTTTTTTCACGAACGTGTGTATGCAAGGCAGGCTTGAGAGGAATCGTGACAAATCACGTCGAGAAAAATTATGTTTTTTTGCATGACATGAATAACGGTCGTGTATACACAGCATTAAAGTTTGAGGTCTGTAGGGCATTGGTGATTATTAGGCACAAATCAATGGCCAACACTGGTACTGAATGCATATAGTTACTAACACACAATTGGTTACACGTGAACAGCACCCCTGACCGAAATTGGATACAGGTTTGCATTCAGGGACAATGGTTCTGGCAACATTCACGCTGAATGCTACTAAGCATAGCATACAGTTTTCATGCACGTACACACAAGGGCCAATTTACTAGGATGTCTTTGGAGGGTGTGAAGGAACCCACACAATCACAGAGAGAACATGTAAATGCCATGTCGATGGTATCCTGACCATAAAAGGCAGAAGCGCTAGCCACTAAGCCACTCTGCTGCGCTATTACTTTAAAGTATGAACAGTACATCAGTATGTTCAACTGACTGCTTGACTTCAGCGATGTACCTTTTTTAGTTTTGTTTTTTTAGGTGTTGTTGTTTGATCTCATACTTTTCAGAGATCAATAATCGCATAATAAAGTACATCTAGTGTATCAAAGACCTTTGTGCAGATTTCAATAATGTGTAGGTACTGTAATTACTTTGACATTTTCTTTACTTTTCATAGTAAGTTTTACTTTTTCTTCTCTCTAGCTCTGCAAAGGTTCTACAATGTTCCACGAAGAGAAAAAGGAAGGAAGTCCCAGATTCGGGAAGTTAAATTTTCCTGTGGGCCTCTGGATTAATTCTCCAAAGAAGCACTTTGCCAAGCTAGGCAGACGCTGGCCTAGTGTTGTCTCCATCAAGTAAGATTTCTCATTTCCTCCCTAGTCTGAATGTGTGTCACAGTATAAGACAACTGTGCAGCGTCAGAGTTATTGTCGGTGACAAAAATATCTTCAAAATTTGTGTTCATCGATTTATTGGTTTATACACAGAATACGTAGCAAGTAAGAATGAGCAAAATTGAGTTTTGATTTCCCTGAAATTTTAGAAAAAGCCATCAGACATCTGTGAAATTAACCATTATTTTAAAATGTATTTGAGTCAATGGTAAAGTGAAATTGGGGTGGATTTTAAAGGGTGATGGGCTTTGATTTGATTTTATTATTTGTTAAAGCGCCAAATACAGTTCATGAACTGCGCCTAAGCACTAGACAGACCAAATACATATACTGACATTCAAAAATAAGCATAGCAGATATCACAAACAATATATAGATTAGTAATAAATAACAGCTGAGATAGCATAAGGAGGATTGTCTAAACAGAGGGAAAAAAATAAAAACGTTGAAGAAGCAGGATAGTAGTCCACATTTAAATAAGCAACAAGTCAGGGCTTTGAGAGTACTGAAGCTCCTTTTAACTATCCAGAACCTGTTCTTGTGTCCAAAAAGGGCACCACATTACATTATTTTATACCCCCCCAAAAAAGTAATAAAACCCCTTTGCGCCGACCATATGCAAATTTGCGTTCATGGCTTGAAGGGGCTATACCGGGGTGATGCATGCAGCTTTTTTAGAGCTAGCCTTTGGCTTTTTAGTGATAACAACCAATGTGGCTAAAAGCCACTCGACTGTTCTCCTAAGGAGTGTGAGGGGATGTCCCCCCCCCCCCCCGCTGCCTTCCGCCACTCTTCCCGGGGCCTCCCGTATTGGCAGTAAGGTTTGTAGAAATCACTTTATAAGCTCATGCTAACTTTGCCCAGCTCCACACAAGACACTTTATTCTGTCAGATTTATATTGTTGACTTTGTCAATGTTAGGACAGGTATTGATAAGAAATCTCTCCAACAAAGACACAGACAAAAAAACTCATACAATTTGCAGTAAGAGTAAGCAAGAGTAAAAACAAAATCTGTGAATGTTTTCATTGCTGTCTGTTCTTTCCCTTCCCAGTGATGACTGAACATCAGTGGCGGGTGGTGCTCACTATTTTGCACCCCAAGCTCACCCTTTTTTGAAGCCAATTAGAGCCTCAGGCTCTAATCATGTGCTTCACAGAGAAAAAATTAAATCCATGCGTCCAGTGCCCTGCATGTTGATTAGGGGCAAAATGCAAAGATTAAGGGACGGCGCCTCTGATGGATGGGCCGCCACTGCTGAGCCCTTCATTTTCTGAACAGGTGTCACAGGGACAACGGATAGGAGAAAAGTATGTGGAAAGGTGCCTATGCTAATAGATTTCTTTGGTTCAGCCTGCGGGCTGAACCACAGAAATCAAACAGATTTTCCTATTGATCCAAACAATGTGGATAAACAAATTCTACCTGCTGGGCTAATGTATTCTGACAGCTGCTAGCGCCAACTGTCAGAATATCCAGACAGTACATGCAGCTAAATGGCTGCAGGCAGTGTTTGGACACCCTTTTTTGGCCCAGCTCCTTTAACAAAAAAACAAAAACAAAACAAAAAAAATTGTGTAATCGACTTTGTTGAGCCAGCAGGGCTACCCTGAGTATCTGTTGAAATTATAACATTGTGTATGACTATGTTAAGTTGGTCTCTAACCAATTGTACCACAGTGTCCTCTGCATTACACTTTTGCAATGAAGAATAGGGATGAGCCGAAAACACCCCCGGTTCGGTTCGCAGCAGAACATGCGAACAGCCAAAAAGTTTAAAAACGCGAACACCGTTAAAGTCTATGGGACACGAACATGAAAAATCAAATCTGCCAATTTTAAAGGTTAATATGCAAGTTATGGTCATAAAAAGTGTTTGGGGACCTGGGTCCTGCCCCAGGGGATATGTATCAATGAAAAAAAAAGTTTTAAAAATGTAAGTTTTTTCGGGAGCAGTGATTTTAATAATGCTTAAAGTGAAACAATAAAAGGACATATTCCTTTAAATTTGGTACCTGGGGGTATCTATAGTATGCCTGTAAAGTAGCGCAAGTTTCCTGTGTTTATAACAGTCTGCACAAAATGACATTTCTAAAGGAAAATAAGTAATTTAAAACTACTCGCGGCTATAATGAATTGTCAGATCCCAGCAATACAGATAAAAGTCATTTAAAAAATGCATGGGGGTCCCCCAAAATTCCATTACCAGGCCCTTCAGGTCTGGTATGGATATTAAGGGGAACCCTGTGCCAAATAAAAAAAATGGTGTGGGGTTCCCCCCAAAAATCCATACCAAACCCTTCAGGTCTGGTATGGATTTTAAGGAGAACTCCACGCCAAGATAGGAAAAAAAAATGGCGTGGGGTTCCCCCCAAAAATCCATACCAAACCATTCAGGTCTGGTATGGATTTTAAGGAGAACTCTGCGCCAAAATAGGAAAAAAATGGCGTGGGGTTCCCCCCAAAAATCCATACCAGACCCTTATTCGAGCACGTACAGGAAAAGAGGGGTGGCGAGAGAGCGCCCCCCCTCCTGAACTGTACCAGGCCACATGCCCTCAACATGAGAATGTCCCCATGTTGATGAGTACAAGGGCCTCATCCCCACAACCCTTGCCCAGTGGTTGTGGGGGTCTGCGGGCATGGGGCTTATCGGAATCTGGAAGCCCCCTTTAACAAAGAGGACACCCAGATCCTGCCCCCCATGTGAATTGGTAATGGGGTATTGTACCCCTGTCATTTCACCCAAAAAAGTGAGAAGAATGCAAAAAAAAACACACACCAACTCCAGCGCCATAATCGTTCTACGATCCCAGTCCTGGACCTTTTTGGGTGAAATGGTCCTTACCAATTCACATAGGGGGGGGCAGGATCTGGGGGCCTCCTTTGTTGAAGGGGGCTTCCAGATTCTGATAAGCCCCCCTCCCGTAGACCCCCACAACCACTGGGCAAGGGTTGTGGGGATGAGGCCCTTGTCCCCATCAACATGGGGACATCCTCCCCATGTTAATGGCATGTGGCCTGGTACGGTTCCGGAGGGGGGCGCTCTCCCTCGTCCCCCCTCTTTTCTTGCGGCGTACTCGAATAAGGGTCTGGTTTGGATTTTTGGGGGGAACCCCACGCCATTTATTTTTTTTTATTTGGTGCAGGGTTCCCCTTAATATCCATATCAGACCTGAAGGGCCTGGTAATGGAATTTGGGGAACCCCCACTCATTTTTTTTTTTTCAATGACTTTTATCTGTATTGCCAGGACCCGACAATTCATTATAGCCGCGAGTAGTTTTAAATTACTTTTTTTTCCTGCACTACTTTTCAGGCATACTATAGACACCCCCAGGTACTAAATTTAAAGGAACATTTCACTTTTATTGTTTCACTTTAAGTATTATTAAAATCACTGCTCCTGAAAAAACGTCAGTTTTTAAAACTTTTTTTTGCATTGATACATGTCCCCTAGGGTAGGACCCAGGTCCCCAAACACTTTGTATGACAATAACTTGCATATTAACCTTTAAAATTAGCACTTTACATTCCTCCCTTAGACTTTTAAAGGGTGTTCCGCGGCGAACACCCCAAATTGTTCGCTGTTCGGCGATCAGCCAAGTTTCTAGTCGAACTCATGTTCGATCCGAACATAAAGCTCATCCCTAATGAAGAACAGGTTGGTCATTCATTTGAATAGAGCTCACAGCTGTACTTGTGCTGTGTTATTTTTTTTTTTAAGCAGATGTATATCGCTGCTTTGTAAATTGGACTTTGGGTGCCAAGAATGAAAGTGTCACATATTCTGAGCCTAGTTTTTAATATTTCAGGCCGCTGCATACACCAACAAGGAAAGTGTCCTATATCCCAAGATATACTACTAATGTGCCATGCTAAGCAATGCCCACCTTTTTACGTTGTGTTGGAGCTGGTGGTGTGAACAGCTGCACTGCCACTCCAGACACAATGAGGCTTCTGCCCGGTGGAAGGAGAGTATGACAGTTCATGCATGGTGCTGGTTTTAGGGCTAATTATGATGTGCAAAAACCAAATCACACTTCACCTTTACACAAATCAGACATTTTTGCATATAATGTTTGTTCCTTGCAATGCATTCCTGAATATGCTTGATATCGTGGGGAAGATTGTAGGAATTACAGCTGTGGCTGAGCCTTGAGCTGCACAGGGTCAGAGCTTCAACCTCTATTGCCTGTCTCTGAGGGAAGTGTGGGAACAAGATTTTTACTGATGGTAGTTGAGTTTCTTCTGTATAACAACAAGTAGAACATTTGCTTAAGTACTAACTTGCAATACTGTATTGAAAGGTACTGTGTGCCCGAGCCATAGCCCATGTACGCTAAAGTAGAACATTTTTAAGCAAGCAATAATGCCATTTAAAAGGGCTCAGCTTTGCTTATTTAACCACTTGCTTACTGGGCACTTACCTGTATACCCCCTTCCTGCCCAGGCCAATTTTCAGATTTCAGCGCTCTCACATTTTGAATGACAATTGCGTGGTCATGAAACACTGTACCCATATGAAATTGGTGGTATTTGATCACCACTGTTTTTTTACTTTTTGCTAAACAAACAAAAAAGTTTTTGGGGGAAAAAAAAATTGTTTTTCAAATTTAGTTATAACATTTCACAAATAGGTACTTTTTTTTCCTTGTGCGTTGATGAGGCTGCACTGATAGGTCGCACTGATGGGCCCTGATGAAGCGGCACTGATCAGGAGGCACTGATAAGGCAGCACTGATGGGTGGCACTGGAGGGAACTGATTAGCATATTTTTAGCCTCTAACTGTCCCTGTGCTCACTGCCTGTGCTGTACTCTTAAGCTGGCTATCCATGGCTCAAATGTCACTGGATTCCTGTGAATCTGACACAATCCAAGCCATGGATGTCCCTGCTGGCACCACCAGGCCTGACCAACTTCAGTTAAGAAATCGAAGGAGCTGGGTAGAAGTTGGCCAAGCAGTGATTGCAGCCATTCAGTTGCAGTCACTGTTCAGGTATTCTGACAACCCTGACTGCCAGCTGTCAGAATACATTAGCCAGCAGGGGGAGATTCTTCCATATATGCTGTTTAGCAGTGGCGTCACTAGGGTTGGTGACACCCGGTGCGAAAAAAAATGGTGTCACCCCCCACCAACTATAGTCCCCCCTCAGTACAGAACCCCCTCCCTCAGTACAGACCCCCCCCATCAATATAAACCCCCTCCCTCAGTGTAAACCTCCCCCCTCAGTACAGACCCCCCCCCAGTGCAGACCCCCCCAGCAGTACAGACACTCCCCTCAGTTACAGACACTCCCCTCAGTTACAGACACTCCCCTCAGTTACAGACACTCCCCTCAGTTACAGACACTCCCCTCAGTTACAGACACTCCCCTCAGTTACAGACACTCCCCTCAGTTACAGACACTCCCCTCAGTTACAGACACTCCCCTCAGTTACAGACACTCCCCTCAGTTACAGACACTCCCCTCAGTTACAGACACTCCCCTCAGTTACAGACACCCCCTCAGTTACAGACACCCCTCAGTTGCAGACCCCTCTTCAGTGCAGATCCCCCTCAGTACAGACACCCCCAATGGTACAGACACCCCCTCAGTGCAGACCCCCCCCAGCATTAGACACCCCCCCTCATAAGTATAGACACCCCCTTACCTCACAGACCTCAGAACAGCAGATGCACACAGTGGCGTGTCCCTCGAGCGCGGTCTCCTCCTCCTCTGTGGATGTAAACAGAGAGGAGGGGGCGGCGGCGGCTTTGTTTGTCTCCGCTGAGAGACACAGCCATGTCGCGAGCCGCAAGGCACAGGGAAGGGGGTGGTGTTAATGGTGCCGCTACCCACGGGTGGTACCCCTCTGGCGGGTGTCACCCAGGTGCGGCCCGTACCTGCCTAGCAACGTCACTGCTGTTTAGCGTGGTTACGGGAGTCAAGTGCTTTCTCTAAAAACGAAATGCGTTTTGGCTGGCTTTATCAGTTATTTTGTTCCCAGTTCTCTTCAAGGACTGCAAAAACCCCCACCCACCCATGTTATAGGGATGAGGAGAGGCAACGTGTTCTGTAATCCTACCCAAAATTGACAATGCTTCTCCATCATAGTTACTATTTAGTGGGTGAGCATTGTTACCCAGGGACCAAGAAGTGCATTACTAGCAGGATCACCAAATGAAAATAAAGGTAAAAAATATTTTAAAAGGAAAATGAATGCAGCCACCTCATCTAAGGACTGGTAAGCTGCAATATATTACATTATATTACATTTTGGTTTTTGGGTTTAGATACACTTTTTAACCATTTGTGTATTCACTGGAAGCCAAATCATCAGGCTTCTCACATAATTTAGGGATAAGTTGTAGCCTCTTTTCTCTTGATTCATTGCTGTTCATCTACCCTCTCACTGATGAGCAGATTGGTTTACCCAAGTCTGGGTAGTACAAATAGGAGAGGATAGTATAGATTTCTGATTGTTGCTTTTCTCATCATTGTACTTGGATTTATGTAGTGTAGTGATACCTTTGCTGAGACATGGGTTGGGGGTGGGGTTCCCTCCTTCCATCCTGTCCCTTGGTCATATGACAGATAATGAATGAAAGAATGGAGAGGGAGGAAGTTAGAGGGCGGCTAGTGTTCAGCTTACACTGTATCATTTCCGTTAGGCCTTGAAGTTAGGAACAGAGAAGAAGACTGGTGCGTGTTCCTGGCTGACATACCATGGCAAAATGTCCATTGTCCAGCCCTGCCTTCAGAAAGTGCAAAGGTTAGATATGAATAGACGAGTCAGCTGGAGCATTTGAATTTATCTGGCTTCCAGTTCACATAGTTATTTTCCCAATAGATTAATTAAAACTGAGGTCTTATAACTTAGGAGTTAGCGATACAATTTAGAAGCATTTCAGGTCCTGGATATTTGTAGAATTACTCAGTTCCGTGTTTTGGCAAAGCCGAGGCTTCGTGCATCGTTTTAGTGTCAGTGTATGTCCAAGAGAATAGTGGGGTGCCCGTGATTCTTTGGCTACATAAGAAACTTTCAGCTGAAATAGCTTTAGTCAGCTGGACAGCCATAAACATTGTTCTGTGTTTGGTAGTTGCTTACCACCAGTGTGCTGCCAGACCAGACCAGGTGTAGCAACAGGAACATTCCATAGAGCAAAAAAATTCCACTTTTAAAGAATTGTCCAAACAAATGTTTAACGGGAGCATTTGCTTGCAAGTTCCATGGAAGTGGTTGTCTGGATAAACAAACAGCATAAAATTTCAACTATGCTGAGATGTTTTTCAGTATTTGACGGTCTCATTCAAACACAGAAATGGTTAAGCTGGTTTTAAGAACACATTAAGAAATATAGGCTCTAAGGAAGGGGTGCTCAACCTTTTGAAGAGCGAGGAGCACTTAAGTGATTTGGTAACCAATAGCGGGCCATAATAAAATTTAAATGGTTCAGAATTTCAACCTTTTTTAATTTTAAAAAGCATAATGAACATTTTCCTCCTGCACCTACTGAAGGCCGATGGGAGGAGGAGAAGCCAGCTTTCAGCATTTGCAGGAGGAAAATGGAGAGGATCAGTTCCTGTATAAGCCTCCCTCGATGTCTCTCTTGTCCATGTGTAAAACTGAATTTGACAGAAAGGACGCACAGGCCCCCTGGAGCATGGAGCAGGGTCCCCATTGTGACCCCCTGATGCTACACCAGTGGTGGTACAGGGGGGTCAGGTCTTAACTATGGGGTTTTACCACCCCCAAACTGCAAATGAGCCCTTAAGCCACATACACATGACCATTTTTCATGTCATGGGGAAAAACAACATTTTTCTCAACATGATTCTTGTCAATCCTGCCTTGCCTACACACGATCGTGAAAAAAAAATGCTTGAGCAAAGCGCGGTGACAACACGTACGATGGCACTATACAGGGGAAGTTGTCCATGCCTCACTGTGTCCATGCCTATACTGACGTTTAACATGGGAGTCCATGGGGTGCCCGGCTTTGAAAAATCGGTGCTCCCCAACAAATGTGTGTAGTTTCAGGTCCAGGGGACCTACGGCCGTTCCCGGGTCCCCAAAGTCTGGGAGATCAGGTACAAAAAGGTTACTCGAGTATAAGCCGAGGGGGCGTTTTCAGCACAAAAAAACGTGCTGAAAAACTCGGCTTATACTTGAGTATATACGGTATTTAGAAAATAAAAAACAAACCTTTACAACCCCTTTAATTGGTTTCTAGTTCACTGATCAATGTATTTTGTAATCTATGATCAACATAAGAACATAACAATAATCCAAATGTTTTACTTTGTTTGCATGTATATATGTATACTTACACTTTTATGGTCATTACCAGGTCCACCTCTTCAGACACAGGCAGCCGCAGCAGTGAGCCCGTTGAGCTACGCCAACCAAACAAGAACAAAAACAATCGACACAAACGCCTGTCTAACCTCTTCCACCGCAGCACAATACTTGTGACCGGCAGCATCAGTGCTGGCAGTTCGACTGGGCGCTGGGCTAGTGAGAAGAAGTTGTCAGAAATCATTGATTCAGTACCAGAAGACCTGGTAGAGCTTTCTAGCCAGAAGAATCTGCCTGGCATTCTTAAGATATTTGGTGATGATATTTCGTCTGGTACCAACTACAAGAGTGTTCTGGCCACTCCACGGTCCACAGCACGGGAGCTGGTAAAGGAAGCTCTGGAGAGGTATGCTGTAGCGGATGCAGATGCAGAAGCATTTGTCCTTTGTGATGTAGTGGGACGTTTTGTGGGTTACGATGGAGAATGGAAGATGGAGTATCTACGCATAGTGGGGGACAATGAACGGCCTCTGGTCTTACAAGAAATGTGGAAGCCTAAAGCTGGTTTCTCTCGGCGGTTTGAAATTAGGCGCAAAGAAGAAGTGGAGAAGATGACTGTAGCAGAAGATAATGAGACAGCAGGTGGGCATGGTGTGTAAAACCAAATTGGTGTATTATTTATTCTGATTTTATTTGTTTTGTTAATTTGTATGATTTTTGTAAATATATACCATGTGGGGGAGATTTACTAAAACTGGATACATGTAGAATCTGAAATGTGGGTTTGTAATCTTGCAAGTTCAAAACCCGCATTTCAGTATGAGTTGGGGGGCGATTTAAAAGACTTCTGTGTGAGTTCCTGCACAGATGTCTATTGAAATTGCCCCAAAGTCGCCAAAAGAAGGAACTATATTTAGAAAATCGGTGCTGTGAGACAAAGTCGGAGTCGCGCTGATTAGGACAGTGCCGTTGCCTGCAATAGGCTGCGATTTGGCATTTCAAATTGCACTGATGTGAACGGGGGCTTATTGTCAAAGCATAATTGAACAAGCTGAAGTTAGAAGCTGATTGGTCACTATGCAGAGCTGCACCAGATTCTGTGTCTGCCAGTTTTAGCAAATGTACCCCTGCCCATTTGTATATATATTATTACAGGATTTGCCTTGTTTACATAGGCATCTCCCTGTTCTGGAGCTCCGTGACACGATCGCGGGATACCAGCGGACATCGAGTCCGCGGGCACGGTCACGCCGTGCCATTCTGCCAACTTATATCTACAGGAGGCAGTCGACAAGAGGTTAAATAGTGAGGTCGTTAAGAAGCCAGTTTCTGCATTGAATGCCACCAAAGACTTTATTGTCTGTTTCCTGAAATCTGTACTGCTGTTAAATGAAACAATGTCCGTTCAAAGGAGGAATTCCTTTTGTTGGTTATAACTTTTTTTACAAACAGAAGGCAGTGGTACACGAGTCCATTGGGAATGAGTAAAGGTTGCACAAGGTAATGATATAAGGGAAGAGCAACATTTACAGACAGCAACACGCAGCTCAATGAAGATCTGGCACCAGTTCCATTCCATACTTTCCACCTGTAAAAGAGAAGTACAGTATGGCTGAAGGTTTTTTGGCCACACTTTTTTGTGGGTCACAGGAGTGCACCTACTTTTGCTCTCCTGTGACCCAGAATCAGCCAACAGCAGGCTAAAGCCCGCTGTCGGCTGATGTCACAGAGCCTTTTCAGGCTCTGGAAGAATCCAACCTCTTCAGGCTCCACTAACAACTGTGCCCTCTCCCTCTCCTGCCTGGCCCTCCTGTGAGCACTGGAGGGGCAAGGCAGAAAGCAGTAACTTGCAGTCACTGCTTTCCACTCCAAGAAGACTGAGAACTGAGCGATCTGCAGTAAATTCTCAGGCTTGGAGCTGCAGCTCTGTGTTGACTATGGATGTTTGTTTTATTTAATAACCCCAAACTTCTCCTTTCAACTTCGGCTTCACTAAGCAGTTCTTCTTAGAATGTAAGAGTAATGCCCCGTACACACAATCGGAATTTCCCATGGAAAAAGTCAGATGGACTTTTTCCATCGTTTTTTCCTATCGTGTGTAGCCCCATCTGAGTTTTTTAATCGGAAATTCCGATGAATTCCATCAGACTTTACATATAGAACATGTTCTATATTTTTCCGATGGAATCCGTCGGAATTCCGATGTGATTTGGCCGGGCAAAAGCGGCATTACACTATCTTTAATAGAGAAAAGTGCAGTTTTCCAAGACCAGACAGAAAATAAAGGAAGACTGCTAGGGTGCTTTCCACAATATCCTGGGAGGACGGCTAACTTTTGGTTTGAGAGGCAAACTCAAGCAAAAGGCTTTTTCAATGCAAGAAAAAAATTCTGTCGACTAAAAATCACCACCTATAGCTTGTCACAGTAATTGGTTTAGCTCATTAATAATAAACAATATCATGAAATAATGTGTAAATGAACAACAAATAAACATGACAAAAATATGGTTTTTCACATCCCATAGTGTCCTTAGATTTTCCCTATTGAAAATCATGAAAGATTTTTCCAGCCAATAGACGAGATGACACTTTTTTTGGGACCATTGACATTTATACAACGAACAGAGCTAAAAATAGCCACTGATTACTGTATAAATGTCACTGGCAGGGAAGAGGTTAACACTAGGGGGCGATCAAGGGGTTAAGTGTTCCCTAGAAAGGTGTTTCTAACTGTATGGGGGCTGGGCTGACTGGAGGAGGAGAGAGATCGCTGTTCCTAATCACTAGGAACAGACAATCTCTCTCTCCTCCCCTGACAGAATGGGGATCTGTTTTTTTACACCAGGGATCCTCAAACTATGGCCCTCCAGCTGTAGCAGAACTACACGTCCCATGAGGCATTGTAAAACTCGGACATTCACAGACATGACGGCGATTCGCGCAGGGGGGCCAACCTGCCACAGTACAACTGCCACAGGGGCGGTCAGTAACTTGCCATATCTGAGCTGCAAAAAATTGCAATAATAAACAAGGGGCAGATAGCTTTATAAAGCCCAGCAGCTGCAGGTTACAATTTTATTAAGGTCTGACTGAAGGGAATATCTCTACTTAGAGCCACTTAGGCCCGGATTCTCGTACGAGTTACGCTGGCGTATCTCCAGATACGCTATCGTAACTCTGAGTCCGAGCCGTCGTATCAATGCGCGTGATTCTTAGAATCAGTTACGCATAGATTTGTATTAGATCCGACCGGCGTAAGTCTCTTACGCCGTTGGATCTTAACTGCATATTTACGCTATCCGCTAGGGGCGTGTACGCTGATTTACGCCTAGAAATATGTAAATCAGCTAGATACGTGAATTCACGAACGTACGCCCGGCCGACGCAGTACAGATACGCCGTTTACGTTAGGCTTTTCCCGTCGTAAAGTTACCCCTGCTATATGAGGCGTACATGAGGCGTACCAATGTTAAGTATGGACGTCGTTCCCACGTTGAATTTTTAAAATTTTACGTCGTTTGCGTAAGTCGTTCGCGAATAGGGCTGGGCGTCATTTACGTTCACGTCGAAAGCATTGGCTTCTTGCGGGTTAATTTGGAGCATGCGCACTGGGATACTTTCACGGACGGCGCATGCTCCGTTCGTAAAAAGCGTCATTTACCTGGGGTCACATTAAATTTACATAACACACGCCCACATCTACCACATTTGAATTAGGCGGGCTTACGCCGGCCTATTTACGCTACGCCGCCGCAACTTTGGTTTGAGAATACGGCACTTGCCTGTCAAAGTTGCGGAGGCGTAACGTAAATAGGATACGTTACGCCCGCACAAAGATACGTGGTTCTACGTGAATCCGGGCCTTAGAGTCCAATATACATTCACCGGTCTCTTTATTAGGGCCACCTTCCTAGTACCGGCTTGGACCTCCTTTTGCCTTCAGAACTGCCTTAATTCTTTGTGGCATATATTCAACAAGGTGTTGGAAATATTCCTCAGAGATTTTGGTCCATATTGACATGATAGAATCATTTGTCGGCTGCACATCCATGATGCAAATCTCCCTTTCCACCACATCCCAAAGGTGATCTATTGGATGAGATCTGGTGACTGTGAAGGTCATTGGAGTACAGTGACTTAATTTTCATGTTCAAGAAACCAGTGGTGAGATGATTTGAGCTTTGTGACATGGTGCATTATCCTGCTGGAAGGAGCCATCAGAAGATGGGTATGCCGTAGTCCTAAAGGGATGGACATGGTCAGCAACAATACTCAGGTAGGCCTTGGCATTTAAACGATTCTCAATTGGTACTAAGGGGCCAAAGTGTGCCAAGAAAATATTGCCCACACTATTAAACCACCAGCCTGAACCGTGGATACAAGGCAGGATGGATCCATGCTTTCATGTTATTTTCTGAACCTACCATATGAATGTTGCAGCTGAAATTGAGACTCGTCTGACCAGACAATGATTTTCCAATCTTCTATTGTCCAATTTTGTTGATCCTGTGCAAATTGTAGCCTCAGTTTCCTGTTCTTGGCTGACAGGAGTGGCACCCGATGTGGTTTTCTGCTGCTGTAGCCCATCTGCTTTAAGGTTTGATGTGCTGCACATTCAGAGATGGTATTCTGCATACCTTGGTAGTAACGGGTGGTTATTTGAGTTACTGTAAGTGTGTGTGTGTGTGTGGGGGGGGGGGGGGGTACTAATGCACAAACCACAATAATAATAGATAATAAAAACTAACAAACAGAGTAGCAGCCAACATCAAAGGGTGTTCTCACATTTGTTTATTCATTTATTTGAGTTACTGATGCCCATTCTCCTCTGACATCAACAAGGCATTTGCCTCCACACAACTGCCGCTCACTGGATATATTCTCTTTTTTAGACAATTCTCTGTAAACCTAGAGATGGTTGTGCGTAAGAAGAATCCCTGTAGGTCACAAGCTTTTTAACCACTTGCTGACCAGCCACTATATATATATATATATATATATATATATATATATATATATATATATATATATATATATATATATATATGGCGGCAGGTCAGCTTGATTGCGTGCATGTGACACGGAACCCCTTACTCACTGGCCCAGATGGTAAATAGTTCTGCATGTGCTTGACAAAGATGCTGACTATTCCAATACGTGGTGATAAAATGAAGTGTTATTAAAAATATAGTCCGGTAACATTCTCTGCTTTATAAGATATATGCAAATATAATTCTGAAAGGATGAATAGATTATTTTTAGTGTAAATGATTTAGCTACAAAATTACAAATTTCTCAATCTGCTAAATTCCCCCATGGGAGCTCTAAATTTTTTCTCAGTGAGCTACTTAAGTGAAATTTGTTTGATTTACTACTCTGATCTACTCTTCATTTCTGAAAGGGCCTTCTGTATTTTTCAGAGTCAATAAGGCTGGATTCACACCTACTGTTTGTGTTTTGAACTTTGTGTTTTTGATTGAAATGAATGGTGAAGCATGAAAATGCATGTCGATGCATTGCCATGTGCTTTCAATGTATGTTACAATGTGTTGAACGTCAGAAGATGTCATAATGCACATCAACACATAGGGGCGTAAGTAGGACTGTAAAAGACCCGGGACACCCTAAGGAGAGAAATGGTAGATGTGGGTTATTAGTAGGAGGGGCTTAAGGGGATATGGTTTAATAAAACCTTAGCCATTCTGCTCTGAGTGAAAACTAAGCAATGCACACAGTACAGGTGTCAGCAGTATGTAAGGCACAGAGCATAGCACTCAGCAGTAAATTATGCCCATGGCTCACTAGTAAGTAATACACAGAGCGTAGAGCTCAGGAATAAGTAACGCACAGAGCGTAGAGCTCAGGAATAAGTAACGCACAGAGCGTAGAGCTCAGGAATAAGTAACGCACAGAGCGTAGAGCTCAGGAATAAGTAACGCACAGAGCGTAGAGCTCAGAAATAAGTAACGCACAGAGCGTAGAGCTCAGGATTAAGTAACACACAGAGTCCAGAGCTCAGGCGTAAGTAACGCACAGAGTTTAGGAGTAAGTAATGCACAAATTTCAGGGGTCAAGACTAAGACCCCATACACACTTGGATTTTCTGCAGATTTTTGTCTTCAGATTTACCAAAACCATGTAGTGTAAGGGCCTGCCTGATTGCATACAAATTGAAACTCTTAAGGTTTGACCTCATATTATATGGTTTTGGTAAATCTGAAGACAAAAATCTGCAGAAATTCTAATAGTGTGTATGGGGTCTAAGTAACATAAACCAAAAATAAACACATATGCCACAACCTTAATACCCACAAAATACTCATAATGTCTCTGCTACAATTGACAGTGTCACAGGCATGTATAAACCTCAGTGCAAAGGATAGATATTAGGGCTGTTACTGATTAAAATTTTCGTGTTCGATTAATCGTTTATTTTATTTTTTATTGATCGACTAATTTTGATTAATTATAACACACATACATTATTCGGATCTCCACCATATATAGTCCCCACTGTAATATCCAGAGACATCTCCCACCCTGTAATATCCACAGACATCTCCCCCCCCTGTAATATCCACAGACATCTCCCCCACTGTAATATCCATAGACATCTCCCCCCCCCCCTGTAATATCCACAGACATCTCCCCCCCTGTAATATCCACAGACATCTCCCCCCCCCCCCTGTAATATCCACAGACATCTCCCCCCCCTGTAATATCCACAGACCTCTCCCCCACTGTAATATCCACAGACCTCTCCCCCCCTGTAATATCCACAGACCTCTCCCCCACTGTAATATCCACAGACATCTCCCCCCACTGTAATATCCACAGACATCTCCCCCCACTGTAATATCCACAGACATCTCCCCCACTGTAATATCCACAGACATCTCCCCTCTGTAATATCCACAGACATCTCCCCCACTGTAATATCCACAGACATCTCCCCCACTGTAATATCCACAGACATCTCCCCCACTGTAATATCCACAGACATCTCCCCCACTGTAATATCCACAGACATCTCCCCCCCCTGTAATATCCACAGACATCTCCCCCCCCCCTGTAATATCCACAGACATCTCCCCCCCCCCTGTAATATCCACAGACATCTCCCCCACTGTAATATCCACAGACATCTCCCCCCCCTGTAATATCCACAGACATCTCCCCCCCCCCCTGTAATATCCACAGACATCCCCCCCCTGTAATATCCACAGACATCTCCCCCCCTGTAATATCCACAGACATCTCCCCCCACTGTAATATCCACAGACATCTCCCCCCACTGTAATATCCACAGACATCTCCCCCCACTGTAATATCCACAGACATCTCCCCCCACTGTAATATCCACAGACATCTCCCCCACTGTAATATCCACAGACATCTCCCCCCCCACTGTAATATCCACAGACATCTCCCCCCACTGTAATATCCACAGACATCTCCCCCACTGTAATATCCACAGACATCTCCCCCACTGTAATATCCATAGACATCTCCCCCCCCCCCCCCTGTAATATCCACAGACATCTCCCCCCCCCCTGTAATATCCACAGACATCTCCCCCCCCCCTGTAATATCCACAGACATCTCCCCCCCCCCCTGTAATATCCACAGACATCTCCCCCCCCTGTAATATCCACAGACATCTCCCCCCCTGTAATATCCACAGACATCTCCCCCACTGTAATATCCACAGACATCTCCCCCCCCTGTAATATCCACAGACATCTCCCCCCCCCTGTAATATCCACAGACATCTCCCCCCCCCTGTAATATCCACAGACATCTCCCCCCCCCCCTGTAATATCCACAGACATCTCCCCCCCCCTGTAATATCCACAGACATCTCCCCCCCCCTGTAATATCCACAGACATCTCCCCCACTGTAATATCCACAGACATCTCCCCCACTGTAATATCCACAGACATCTCCCCCCACTGTAATATCCACAGACATCTCCCCCCACTGTAATATCCACAGACATCTCCCCCCACTGTAATATCCACAGACATCTCCCCCTAACTGTAATATCCACAGACATCTCCCCCCTGTAATATCCACAGACATCTCCCCCACTGTAATATGGTCCACATCTCCCCCACTGTATAGGAAGATTAGTGCTTGCTTAGTCTTACCAGAGAAGCCGGCCGAACACAAGCAGTTGAGGCTGGGTAATGACATCAGCGCGCGCCGCTCTAGGCTCACCTAGGAAAACTTCAACCACCATCATCCTTGGATGACGGCTTGTAGTTTACAATTAACTACCAGAAGCATTGGTGAGTGCTCTAGGTAGTTCATTGACATTGTGTTGCTGCCTGCCCCTATGAGGTATGAGCAGACGGCTTACACAGGCAGTCTGCAGGAACCCTACATTTCATTGAGTGCAATGCTTTCCAAGCTCCTAATAATAAAACTAAATGCAAAAAGATGTGCATTTTATTCTTTTTGAAAATCTATCTATGAAATGTGGTCCTTAAATCCAGTCTAATAGAACTCCTATCTTGGAACTTATAGTATATAGCAATTAATTAAAAGAGGGCAGATATGTCCTGGTGGTAGGCCATTCCTTCTAAAGCCTTGTACACACAATCGGATTTTTCGTCGGGATAAACTCTACAGATTTTTCTTGTCTGTAGCTGTCTTGCATACACACTGGCATACCAAATTCCGACCACCAAGAACGCGGTGACGTACAACACTACGACGAGCCGATAAAAATTAAGTTCAATGCTTCCAAGCATGCGTCGACTTGATTCTGAGCATGCATGGTTTTTTCTCCATCGGAGTTCCCTGCAGGCGAACGGAATTTTGGAAATTCGAAAAAAAGAGAACATGTTCTCTTTCTAAATTCTGACGGAAAAAAGTCTGATGGAGCACACACGGTCGGAATATCCGATTAAAAAATTCCGTCTGACTTTTTCCATCGGAAATTCCGATCGTGTGTACAAGGCATCCGCATGTCAGTCCCGACTTCAGAGGCCATTTCAGAGACATACAGTATGTACGGGTTTCTGCACAGATGTCAATGTAAATCGCACCCGAAATCACCAAAAATAGTACAGAAACTACTTTTGGGGATCAGTGCAGCATGGAAAATCCTGGGGCGCAATGATTCGGACGCTGCCAATTTGTCAAGTTGCATGCCAAATTGCATCAGTGTGAACCGGGGCTTAAAGGTGGAGCAACACAGCAAAAGGCCCAGCACAGCTCAAATAGCAGCTGAAGACCTCTGGTGTCAATCTGCAGAAATACTAGCAAAATCTTGAAATCCAGAGTTAAAAGAATCAGGAATACAAGTAAAAACGTTCAGGGAGGACTAAATGCTGAAATAGTTTAGCAAAAAAAGCAGGTCTGTGAAAATTTGGTTTAAGTTGTGCAGTGTCTGCTAAGAGTGTACACTGTGCAATACAAACTATAGACGGATAGCCATAGATTCGTAGTTACCAACATTGAGAAATTGAGCAAACTGTAGGGGTCAGTGGGAGCAAAATCCAAAATCTCAAATTCCAAAAAGACTCAAATCACTGGCGTCAGTATTAGCACAGTTAAAGTGAAATCTGTGTTAAGGGGAGCAAAATGAACTTGAAATCACTGGTGTCAAAGGGCCTTGGCATGCAGCCCATACTGCCAATTTACAAGTGCCAAGTGTTGAGGATCTTTTGGGACAGCCTGCAGGACACAGACACAGCAGGACCAAAATCCCAGGACTGTCCCGCAGGAACCTGAACTCTCGGCAACGATGAACACCACTTGGTGAACCCAGTAGCTACAGTATTTGTAGATTATAGCAGTGATTATGGGAGGTGTCATTGCAGCAAAATAGGAAGAGAACATACGTCATTCTTCTACATGTTTGTAATTATCCAACTCCATTATCCATTTTTGTCTGAAGTCTTAGTCATAGCAAACTTTTTCAGCTGAATTGCTTCATACTAGCGTCACCTTCTTTATTGTAATGTATGGGAAGCAGGCTCTATAGAAATGAGTTACTCAGGAAATTACTCAGTAAAGTTATGTCTGTGAAATTCCTGCTTAATTCCTGATGTGCATAGGAGAATCCGCCAGGCAGCAGACAGTAAATGCCATGCCCATGATCTCAGATTGTACTTTACTTATGTCACTTCTTTTAATAAAAATGACAAATCATTTTAATAAAGCACATAGAAAGCAAAAAAAAAGAAAAAGATGATTGTCTTTCAATCTTGGCTGTGTTCTTTCTACATCATGGACTTGCTTGCATATCCTATTTATTTTTTTAGGACCACGACACGCCTAGAAGTCCTACTGTTACTGCAAAACTAAAAGGCTGGCCTATTTATACTCATGTCATTTTAGATCTTTTGTCAGTTTTCAAAAATAGTGTATAGTATATATAGTGTATAGTGTATAGTGTAATAGAGTGGTATACTGTATTATCTAGAAATGAGATGACAAAGAAGTCAAAAGTATTGTCAAGTGATACCTTTTAGTGGCTAACTAAAAATATTACAAATACAACCTTTCTTTAGAATAGTGGCGACTGGTGCTCCAAATTTTTGGGGGGCGCAAACAAACGAAAAAAAAAACATCAATTGCAGCCTCACTGTGCCCATCAAACGCAGCCACTGTGCCATTAATCGCAGCCACTGTGCCATTAATCGCAGCCACTGTGCCATTAATCGCAGCCACTGTGCCATCACACGCAGCCACTGTGCCATCACACGCAGCCACTGTGCCATTAAACGCAGCCACTGTGCCATCAATTGTCGCCACTGTGCCATCAATTGTCGCCACGGTGCCATCAATTGTCGCCACGGTGCCATCAAACGCAGCCACTGTGCCATTAATTATTGCCACTGTAACCATCAAACGCAGCCCCTGTGCCATCAAACGCAGCCCCTGTGCCATCAAACGCAGCCCCTGTGCCCATCAATTGTCGCCACTGTGCCCATCAATTGCCGCCAGTTTGCCCCATAAAATTCTGCCAGTTTGCCCAATTAGATGCCGCCGGATTGCCCTAAAATATCACCAGATTGACCCCCCCTCCCGGCACTTACTTTTCTCGGGTCAGCCATCCTCCCCCACGTTGGCTGATAGACACTTCCAAAACACACCCACCGCTGTTATTCAGATGGCCGGAGCTCGACAGGGGGCCGGCCACCTGAATAGTGGGCGGCAGCGGCGACAATACATAGATTCATGCAATGCATGAATCTATGTATTGTTGAGTGACGGTGCAGGAGAGAGTGGGCAGCGCTCTTGCACCCACTATGGACGCACTGCCACTGCTTTAGAATATTAAATATTGAGTGACAGAATAAATACAATAAGATGATAATAGATTAAATGTTTAAAAGTTAAACTATAAAATTGCCATTTTATAGTTTTTCTGCCTAAACATACCACTTGCATACAGGTTTCTCATGGCTTGAGGTCTGCTGGCATACGAATAATGCAGCATTCTTATACTAGTGTGGTTCAAAAGTGCTACCCTAAAAATAAGATGGCAAACTAAAAGCAAAAAATAAGTCTGTGCAGGGATGCTTTCTCACCCCCTTGCCAAGATTAGCTTTGTGATGAGACTGGGGAGCTGGGATAAAGTGATGTTGCCCGCAGCACAGCTTGCACGGCACATCATTGGCTGGATACCTCTTCTTCACGGATTGGATGAAGTTTGCAGGAGACGGCTTCCTCTCGAGCTAATATTATCCAATCCTGCAGCTGTATGTGGAACATCGGCACAGTGTGTGGGGATTGGGGAACATCAGTGGAATGTGTAGGAAGTTTGACAGCCAGGGGAGTGTTAGGAAGCCGATGGAAAGTAGGGCAGTCTTTATCAACGTTTTTTTTTTAGTCAAGACGTTTAGCGCGATTTCTTTCTTTTTACACTTTTGGTCACTGTTTGATGTTACACAGCAAGTCACAGCTTTACACCTTGCTTCATTAGCAACTTTCGCACACCTGTGGTCACACGGGTATTTGTGTATTTTATTAGCGCAATTTATTTCCCCCCTTTTTTTTCATTAATCTGAAAAAGGCAGCACGTCTGCAAAAGACAGCACATTTTTGTGCGGTACGGAAAAAATATATGTGATTTCACATTGCACCTAGTGTGCACAAGCCCTAAAATGTATTCTGCGAGTTTAGTCGTCTGTAGGTTGTAACCCCCTCCCCCTGGATCCCTCCTTTTAGCACAAATCCCCCCCTCCCCCCCCCCCTTCCTAGCACAACTCTCCACCATAACCCCCCTCCTAGCACGAACTTCCCTAAATCCCCCTCCTGGCACAACCCCCCTAAATCCCCCCTCCTAGCCCAATCCCCACATAATCCCCCCTCCTAGCCCAATGCCCACAAACTCCCCCCTCCTAGCCCAATGCCCACAAACTCCCCCCTCCTAGCCCAATGCCCACAAATTCCCCCCCCTAGCCCAAACCCAACAAAATCCCCCCTCCTAACTCAACCTCCCCACCTGCTCCCAAACCCCCCCCCCTTTTCCAAGCACAACATCTGGCCCTACAGAAGTGACAGCAGCAGGGAACAGAGAGCCAGGAAGAGGTGTGGGTTGTGCTCCCCCCCAGCTACTCTTCTTCCTCTGTTAGCTCCTGTGCTAAATGAGACAAAAACACTGTGAAGTTCTGTATACAAAAGAGGTAGAGAGCTCATCTAGAACCTCCCCCACTCTGCTCCTCCCTGTACTCTTGCCGGCAAGTCCTTTGCAATAGATGATGACATCATCAGTTGGTAGGACATGGTCAGGCGGCCATCTCAACTTTCTGTTTTACCAGTAAAGTACAGAGAGGTGCAGTGGGGGAGGTGTGGGCTGAGATCTCTGCCTCATTTGTACCCAGGACTTTACAGTGCTCATCAGCCTTATGTACCAGCAGCTGTGGCTGCGCCCTTGGAGGCAGTGCACCCTAGGCGGCTGCCTAGATTGCTAACTGGTAGCACCGGCCCTGGCAGCAGTAAAATGCTGGAGGTGTGAATATCAGTAGGTCAGTGGAGGGTGAAGATTTACAACATATACTACATAAATACTGTCTCTTCAATGTAACCCATGCATACCTTTTGTTATGTGATAACTGTTTTTAGTAATGAAAGATTGTATACATGGTATATAGTAAAAAAAAAGATATAGAACACCAATTTATAAAAAATTAAAATGAATTTTATAAAAAATTTAAAATGAATTTTATAAAAAATTTAAAATGAATTTTATAAAAAATTTTAAATGAATTTTATAAAAAAAATTAAATTAATTTTATAAAAAATTTAAAATTTAATTTTATAAGAAAATAAAATTAATTTTTATAAAAATCACCTAAAGTAAAACTGGTTCTAAACTATAAGCCACAGCATGACCGATACATATTAATTGTACTGTATATCTCAACACATACAGTATGTACTATAAATACACACATATCAATATACACACTAGTGAAAATCTGTATTTCATTTGATGAGAGATAAATATCCTCAAGTATTATTGCTTTCTTCTGAAGAAGCGTACTCTGTTCCAGCAAAATGTGCCAGAAAATCTCTATTCAGAATGAAAAAGTAATCTCTATACATCACCTTATGAAATGGAAGTCTGTACAGCTTTCATAGAATATTGATGTATTCATTATGTAACAGAAAAACGGATCTCTCCTGATGGTGATAAACAGCACAAATGCATATATAAGATTGATGATTTTAATCTATCTAAAATAAAATTCTATTTTTTTTTATTTATTTTTTAGAACTAAAGGACTTTTTATCTATGGCCTATTTTGTATACTGATGATACCACTAAAGTCCGATTTTCATGATATGAAAATTGCTTTTCAAAGTAATTACTAATTACCTAAAACTTGCTAGAACTACCAGTTCCATCTTTTAGTTAGGAAGAGGACTAATGATGGGCTAGGTATGTCTTTAATGAAAGTTGTTATAATATGACCAATATTCATATTTCTCTGTCATTTCTACTCCCAGGAATCAATGCTCAAGCTCGTAGACTACAGAAGAGTCGCTCCCGGGCAGCTTCTGGTGGAAATGCCCCACTAAGAGAGAGAGACGAGAGCATCTCCTTGCGTCGCAGCATAAGCGACATCAACTTAAACAGCAAGAAGCGAAGGGATCGGAAGAGCATAAAGAGCATGGTAACCAGTGACTCCGATGCTGGGCAAGATGGAGATCCAAATCAAAAAGACGGAATGCAGAATTCAGCTGAAAGGAATAGCAATGTTCATGGTACAGATGACCCTACAGACCAACCTGATTTGGACTTTGAACGTTTTACTCAATATTTGATTCAGCCCCCATCAGAGCATCCATACTTTCTTCTACTGCAAGGCTACAATATAGATGTGGTGAGAACTTATTTTTTCTTTTCTACAAGTGGACAAGTTGCAGCCTAATGTTTTCAATGGCACCCATTTAGATCAGTGCAACCTAAAGTCACAGTGACTTTGAAAATGTACCTGCACTATTTTAATGCAACTTTTGATACAACTTAGTGCCAGAGAGTGTAAAGTCGCATCAAAGCTGTGCATCAAAGTCACACTGGAAATCGTGCAACTTTGGAGTTGCACAAGTGTGAATGGAGCCTTAGGACAGCCTTTCTCAACAAGGGCTTTTTCCGAGGTTGCTAAGGTGTCTTTGACCAAGGAGCATTTTTTTGCTTCTCAGATAAGCTCCTATTGACACCAATATTCTTTTTGGCTATCGGTAAGAGGGGGAATTGCTCATACTGACTACAAATGTAAGGAGTAGTCCACTCACTGACCATCCAACTAATATACAGTGAGGTATGGATATAGTAATTATTAGCTGGGGTCCCTGAGACCAGAAAGTTATTTCAAGGGTTCCTCCATGTTTATAAGATTGAGAAAAGCTTAGTTTAAGTGTCTATAAACCCACATGATAAAAAAAACTATCAATAAATGGTGTATTACATGCTGTTCATACTCAGTCACAGGATTCATTTTTTGTATTCTGCAAAAAAAAAAAACTGGTTTATCCTGCTGTTCTCTATTTTCTGTCCTAACCCCAATTCAGCTAGGGATTTTGCAGTGCAGCGTTGGCAGCTCTGCACATGCTAGTTTCTATGTTGAGCATTTCCTCTTTACCACATTTGAGCAACCCAAATAGAGTCACACATGTAAGCATATACATACCAGCCCACTCCCTCCCTCCTTCTTCATGCTTACTAACCCGTTAAACACAATGGAGTGGTATATTACATTTAGATTGATGGAGGCTTCACCTCCTTCTTATTCTAAGACACAGGCTGGAGGGGCATGACACAGCCTGTGACTGTCAGAAGTCCACCCACACCATGTTATTGCCAAAAACGAAAAAAGATTTGATTTCAAATATATATTTAAATGACAATTTAAAGCAGATTATTGATAGTAAATCCTTATTTTTACTCTGTATTCCAAAGGCTGTTTTTTTTGGACACGTGACCAGCAGCAGAGGACTAGAAGCTCCTCCTGCTTATGTCTCCCTGCAGACAGGCTGGGTCATGTGACAGCTGTCTATCCATTAGGAAAAAGGTACTTACAGTAGATGTGTGTTTTTTTTTTTTAATAAAATAATTACAGTACCATCGTCCATATACAGAAATAGAAGGGACAATGTAAATTAAACAGTGTGTGTTTCGTATCACTTTAAGGTAACTGATGAAAACCGTTATAAGTACTTTATTCACTGGATAATTATACTGGCGCAGTGGTTAGGAAATATTTTAACCGTGCGCAAACTGCTTCAGCTCATGTATATTTTAGGAACATCTTGCTTGAACAATCTCCTTCAGGACATCAACCCGATAGGGGCTTGATATGTTGTTCGATTTTATTTTATTTTTGGAGAAGATTTTTTCAATTACATTTTCTCAATATACACTTTACCTATACTCAGTCCTTTTTGGAGGAAACATGGCTATTATTTTATCTACTAAAATGTAAAATGTTAATAATAACAAAAGTTCATCGTGCTCTTAAAGTGACTAAATACAAATATTCAGTGATATATCTATCTGTGCTGCTACTTAATATTAAAATGTAATCAAAAAGGTGAAAAAAAATCACCAGTGTCACACTAACAATAATCCACAGTAGCGCTATTGTGGAGTATTATTAGTGTGACACTGATGATTTAACCACATCAATACTGGGCACTTTCCTCCTTTCATTCCCAGGCCAATTTTCAGCTTTCAACGCTCTCGCATTTTCAATGACAATTGCGCGGTCATGGTACACTGTACCCAAATGAAATTTGTATCATTTTGTTTGCACACAAAGAGCTTTCTTTTGGTGGTATTTGATTACGACTCCGTTTTTTATTTTTTGCGATATTGGCAGGAAAAAGAGCGGAAATTTATTTCTATTTTAAAAGAAATCCAATAAAATCTATAAGAATTGGCATGTGTGATCACGGACATATGTACGCAAATGATCATGTACAGATGTGTGCTGTTACCGTATTTGCCGGCGTATAAGACGACTGGGCGTATAAGACGACCCCCTAATTTTCCAGCCGAAATGTTGGTTTTGGGATATACTCACCGTATAAGACTACCCCCTTCCTACTAGTCATGCCTCGCCTCACAGTGCCACCATTACATGCCAGACTGTGCCCCATTACATGCCAGACTGTGCCTCATTACATGCCAGACTGTGCCCCATTACATGCCAGACTGTGCCCCATTACATGCCAGACTGTGCCCCATTACATGCCAGACTGTGCCCCATTACATGCCAGACTGTGTCCCATTACATGCCAGACTGTGCCCCATTACATTACATTACCCCTCCATTGTGCTGTTCTCCCCGTCCGCCCTCCGCTCCGTGTCCCCCCTCGCTGTGCCCTTACCTTATCCTAAGACATGCAGAATCGCGGCCGTACTGTAAGTTTTTTCAAAAGCCGCGCCTCCTACGTCTTCTGTTCCGTGATAGGTGGAACAGTCGGCTTCCCAGGAGGCACTGTGTTCAGTGTTTGCCTATCACGGAGGCCCTCTCGTCCGAGGACGTGAGGGCCTCCGTGATAGGCGGACACTGAACACAGTGCCTCCTGGGAAGCTGAGTGTTCCGCCTATCACGGAACAGAAGACGTAGGAGGCGCGGCTTTTGAAAAAACATACGGCCGCGATTCTGCATGTCTTTGGGATAAGGTAAGGTTAGGTTACCGGCGTATAAGACGACCCCCGACTTTCAAGAAGATTTTAAGGGGTTAGAAAGTCATCTTATACGCCGGAAAATACGGTAATCATTGGAACATATGATTTTACTGTTGCATATGTGGGGCACAGGTGTTTTTTCTGTGTGGGGACATGTGTGTGGGGACAGTGTTTTGGCGACACTATTTTGGGGACGTTCTCAGCCACGTTGTTCTCTCCATGGCTGATCGGCTCCTTATTGGATAGATTGATAGCAGCCCAGCCATTGGCTCCCACTGCTGTCAATCACATTCAGTGATGTGGCCGCCGAGTGTATAACACGGGAGCGCGCCCGCAAGGTAACCCCCTCGGGAGAGAGCTTCCCAGAGGGGGTTAGCTCTTGCGGGGAGAAGCCGAGACAGCCATCGTGGGACCCCAGAAGAGGACATTCGGGGCCACTCTGTGCAAAACGAACTGCACAGTGGAGGTAAGTATGACATGTTTGTTATTTAAAAAAAACGCTGAACCTTTAGTGTCACTTTAACTTCCTCCATGGAGTCTATCTTGGCTTAGGAGATCAAGGAACCTTTGCATGCAAGATTGTGCAAGGTGTCTGATGGTCTCCTTGTTGGATAAGAAGCTCATTTAATCGCTTGTGGTGATTCCTATTGGCACCTTTTTGCAATATATATATATATATATATATTAGGGATGTACCGATACTAGTATCGGTATCGGCACCGATACCGAGCATTTCCCCGAGTACTTGTACTCGGGGGGGGAAGCTCCGATGCCTCACCCGATACCTGGGCAGGCAGGGGAGTTGCAAGTCTTCTTCCCTGTGCTCCATGCAGTCTTTCCTCCCCTCCCGTGCTCCGTGCAGTCTTTCCTCCCCTCCTGTGCTCCGTGCAGTCTTTTCCCCCCCCTGTGCTCCGTGCAGTCTTTTCCCCCCCTCCATGCTCCGTGCAGTCTTTCCTGCACTGACAATTCACCCCCCCCCCCCCCCCCGAAAAAAAATCACTGTAAAAAAAAACATGTAAAAAAAAATACCGCCACTGTCACATGACATTAAAAAAAAGTATCGGTATTCGGTATCGGTGAGTACTTGAAAAAAAGTATCGTTACTTGTACTCGGTCTCAAAAAAAGTGGTATCCCTAAAATGGGGCAACCCTAATATAATATATATATATTTTTTATTATAATATATTTTTGTGCACATTTTTGTGTTTGCACATTTTATATGGACTTTATTTGCACAGATATGTCAATTTAGGTTGAGTTCATCATATGTTTATTGCACTTTTATTGTGTCTCTTATGTGATTTATTAACTATCACAAGGATAGAGCACTTTTTATTTTTTGGTTGGAGCTTGTTATACATCCTACTCGTTTCACTTCGTTATTTTGTCAATAAGGTTTACAGTTTTTTGTTTTTTTTTGCAAGCGCACAAATATTACCTTGGGTTTAGTAAGTGGAGATGTGTACTGTTTAAAGGGGTTGTAAAGGTGTTCACAGCGTCTCCCCGCAAGGATGTAGTCCCAAGGGAAGGGGAAATTTGAAGGGAAATCGAAGGAAAATGTAAGTGAACCAACAATGCACTGGCTTAAAGGAACTTATTTAGAAAAAAAAAATTAACCTTTACAACCCCTTTAATAATGGTATAGTAAATAAAACTACCACTTTTAATTCTTGGACTTAATGCATATTAATGGTATAGCATTATAACAAATGCTTTATAGATGCAGAACTTTAAAAAAAAAAAGAAATGTTGCTGTATGCAGATATAGAAAGATCCTAGCTCTTTAACACTGGAGATGTAAATAAATGCACTCTCTTCTTGAAGAATAAATATAAAGCACACACCAATCAAGACAGGCACATGGAAGATGCCATTGCCGAGCTCTCCTGAAAATGTTAGTTGCCTATCTGTCAATACCATCGTATAATCTTGTATTTAGACTTTCCACTCTGTGGATGTTTACATTTTAACAATGATTAAACGATACAGATTTTTATTTTTTTGGTAGGGATATTGGCCATGTAGAAACCCAAGGTTAAGGTACTTTGAGATTAAAGCGGATCTCCACTCTAAAGTGGAGTCCCGCTGATCGGCACCCTCCCCCCCTCCGGTGTCACATTTGACACCTTTCAGGGGGGAGGGGGGTGCAGATACCTGTCTACAGACAGGTATCTGCACCCACTTCCGGCCCTACGATGCAGGAAAAAGACGGGTTTTTCCCTTGCTTCCCGATCGTCCCCCGTTGTATGCTGGGAACACTCGGCTCCCAGCACACATCGGGAGCCAATCGGCGGGCGCAGCGCGACTCGCGCATGCGCCGTAGGGAACCGGGCAGTGAAGCCGGAGCGCTTCACTTCCTGGTTCCCTCACCGTGGATGGAGGGGGGAGCAGCAGGGTGACGAGCGATCGGCTCGTCATCTGCTGCGATCGGCGCTGGACTCCAGGACAGGTAAGTGTCCTTATATTAAAAGTCAGCAGCTGCAGTATTTGTAGCTGCTGGCTTTTAATATATTTTTTTAGTGGCACATCCGCTTTAAGTTAGTGGCTAGTTGGAAGTTCCAGAAGCAGCTGGTTGACATATAATACAATACAAAACACATTATCTATGCTTAGCTTGTAATGTATAAAAATAAATAAATATGTAATATGTATTGTGAAGTTGTGATATGCAAGAGTTAGGTTGGTCCAAATCTAATGCCGCGTACACACCATCACTTTATGTGATGAAAAAAAACGACACTTTCTGTGAAGTAAAAAATGACGTTTTTGAAACTTCAATTTTCAAAGACGAAGTTGCCTACACACCATCGTTTTCTCACAATGATCTTGCAAAGTGAGGTTACGTTCCACCACGTTTTACCATTGAAGCTTGCTTCATAAGTAGCTTCTGGGCATGCATGCATGGATGAAAAAACGTCTTAGAAAACGACGTTTTTTGCTACACATGGTCAATTTCTGTGAAGTAAAAAGAGCACTTTTGAAAAACGACACATAAAATTGAAGCATGCTTCAATTTTTTTTGGTCGTTTTTTACAAGACATAAAACGACGTTTTCCCCCACACACAGTCAATTAAAGTGACGTTTTTAAAACGTCATTTTTTTTCATCACATAAAGTGATGGTGTGTACGCGGCATAATAGTTATTATTGGCAATGGTGAGTATTCAACTTTTACATTGAAAAATTGGCTGAAATTTTTCTCTTATACAGGTATGTGGTGAATTCATTGTGGTACACACCTGTGGCAGACATTGAATTTGGGTTACATTGCCAACCTGCCACACTGAATATTTTATACTGTATATACCTCGGGATGAAAAAAGTATTTGATCCCCTGCTGATTTTGTACGTTTGCCCACTGACAGAGAAATGATCAGGCTATAATTTTAATGGTAGATTTATTTTAACAGTGAGAGACAGAATAACAAAAATATCCAGAAAAACGCATTTCAAAAAAGTTACAAAATTGATTTGCATTTTAATGAGTGAAATAGGTATTTGACCCCTTCGCAAAACATAACTTCGTACCTGGTGACAAAACTCTTGTTGGCAATCCGAGGTCAGACGTTTCTTGTAGTTGGCCATCAGGTTTGCACACATCTCAGGAGGGATTTTGTCCCACTCCTCTTTGCAGATTCTCTCAAGTCATTAAGGTTTCGAGGCTGACGTTTGATAACTCGAACCTTCAGCTCCCTCCACATATTTTCTATGTGTTTAAAGTCTGTAGACTGGCTCCAGGACCTTAATCTTCTTCTTAAACCACTCCTTTGTTGCCTTGGCCGTGTGTTTTGGGTCATTGTCATGCTGGAATACCCATCTGTGACGGTATCGCAACAGCCTTAAACAAGCAGGGAGGATTAACCTGAAGCATATAGGTAAAAAGTCCTTCACAATGGCCCCCCTTTTTCTCCCTCCCCCGGCAAACCCGGTTGGACCTTCCCTGGTCCAGTAGGGTTGACGGGTTCAGAGCTTTTAGTCCGAGGTTAACTCCGTTTGGCGTGACAATACATCAGCATTCCCGTTTTGCTTGCCTGGGCGATAATGAATCGTAAAGTCATAGGGCTGTAAGGCCAAGCTCCAGCGTAGCAAACGGGCGTTGTCCCCTGAAACCCGGTTAAGCCACACCAAGGGGTTGTGATCGGTGATGAGAGTGAAAGCCCGGCCATAAAGGTAAGGTGTGAGTTTTTTGAGTGCCCATACCAAGGCCAAACACTCTTTTTCAATGGTGGCGTAACTGACCTCCCTTGGCAACAGCTTCCGACTCAGGTAGGCCACCGGGTGCTCTCCTCCATCCTCCCCGATCTGGCTTAGTACTGCCCCCAGTCCAAACATTGAAGCATCTGTGTGGACAATAAATCTTTTGTTAGGATCTGGGGTAACCAACACCGGAGCATTAACCAGAGCAGTCTTTAGGGTTTGGAAAGCCACCTCGCATTCCGGGGACCACAGGACTTGTCGGGGTAGCTTCTTTTTGGTCAAGTCGGTCAGGGGTTTGGCCAGGGCGCTATAGTCGGGTACAAAGCGTCTGTAATAGCCGGCTGTGCCCAAGAAAGCCATGACTTGTGTCTTGGTGTGGGGAGTGGGCCAATTGGCAACGGCCTCGATCTTGGCCGGCTCCGGCCATTGCTTACCACATCCTACTTGGTGGCCCAAATATTGTACCTCTGCCATACCTAAATGACATTTTGTCAGGTTTCAGGGTCAGCCCGGCCCCCTTGATCCTATCCAATACTACCCCTACGTGCTCTAGGTGCGCTTCCCATGTATCGCTGTAGATGGCGATGTCATCCAGGTAAGCGCAGGTGAAGCTCTGGAGACCCCCAAGTAACTGATCCACCATCCGTTGGAAGGTGGCCGGGGCGTTCTTCATCCCGAACGGCATAACCCGGAATTGGTATAGGCCGAACGGGGTGATGAAGGCCGACTTGAGTCTGGCATCTTCTGCTAGGGGAATCTGCCAATATCCCTTGCATAGGTCTATTGTGGTCAGATACTTCCCTGCAGAGATACGGTCAAGCAGCTCGTCCATCCGTGGCATCGGATAGGCGTCCGTAACTGTCTTGTCGTTGAGGCACCGGTAATCTACACAGAAGTGGGTTGTCCCATCCTTCTTTAGTTCTGCGTCTCTTATTTGTTTATTTTCCTCCGCTAACAGGTCCATCACTTTCAGCACCACATCCGGCGTTGGATTTGGACCGAACCAAGCTAGCTTCTCTCTCATTAGCTTGTTGGTTGGTGACTCCTCCTGAATCACTGGTGTCTCCATCTCTTGTACTGCTGGCGTTGCTGCAATCCCGTCCTCCTGGTCCATCTCCATTAATTCTGCTATGATGACCCGCTTGGTTTTGTTGCTAGCAATCCTTCCACGAACTTCCAGTAGTTCTTCCAGTGTCTGCTTGGAATCCGGGTGTAAAGGAGAGTAGAAGGGAAAATCCCTCTGCTGCCAACCAATTGTGACGGTATCGGTATGATATCCCCGTCAAACAGTCCCTTCTTCCATAAGAACATCACCCAATATTCCACTAGGAGGAATATTCCTGAGATCGCCCATTAAGTCACACATGAGTCCAGGCTTACTGCTAGAACAACACAGACTTTTAATGGTAAAAAAACAGAGCTTATATGTGGTTACAACTGTTACAATGACAAATCTCCGCCCCCCTTACACAGTGGGGGGTCTTCAATACAGATCCTTTGAAATACGGATATTTCTTTGAACTAATCAGTATCTAGCCGGTTCGGCTCCGCATATAGAGAGATAATTACCACAATGAAGCAATCAGCATAATTAACATGAGCCACTTGTCTAATCACAGTAAACCAGTAACAAGTAAACACAGGGCTAGAGCAATTAACATTTGAAACAGGACTGGCTGCAGAAGGGTAAATACCATCAACAGCCTTAAACAAGCAGGGAGGATTAACCTGAAGCATATAGGTAAAAAGTCCTTCACACCATCCACAACCCATTTTCAATGCCCTGGCTAAGGGAAGGAGGTTCTCAACCAAGATTTGACGGTACATGGCCTGTCCATTTCATGTAGTGATGTTGTCCTGTCCCCTTAGCAGAAAAACACCCCCAAAGCATAATGTTTCATAATGTTTGATACTCTTGGGGTCATAGGCAGCATTCCTCCTCCTCCAAACACGGCAAGTTGAGTTGATGCCAAAGAGCTCGATTTTGGTCTCATCTGACCACAACACTTTCACCCAGTTCTCCTCTGAATCATTCAGATGTTCATTAGCAAACTTCAGACGGGCCTGTACATGTTCTTTCTTGAGCAGGGGTTCCTTGCGGGCCCTGCAGGATTTCAGTCCTTTATGGTGTAGTGTGTTACCAATTGTTTTTTCTTGGTGACTATATTCTCAGCTGCCTTGAGATCAATGACAAGATTCTCCCATGTAGTTCTGGGCTGATTCCTCACCATTCTCATGATCATTGAAACTCCACAAGGTGAGATCTTGCATGGAGCCCCTTGACCGAGGGAGATTGACAGCTATTTTGTGTTTCCTCCATTTGGGAATAATCGTGCCAACTGTTGTCACCCTCTCACCAAGCTGCTTGGTGATGGTCTTGTAGCCCATTCCAGCCTTGTGTAGGTCTTCAATGTTGTCCCTGACATCCTTGGTCTTGGCCATGGTGGAGAGATTACCATTTAATTGATTGATTGCTTCTGTGGACAGTGTCTTTTATATGGGTAACAAGCTAAGATTAGGAGCACTCCCTTACCTGTATAAACACCTGGGAGACAGAAATCTTGCTGACTGATAGGGGATCAAATACTTATTTCACTCATTAAAATGCAAATCAATTTATAACCTTTTTTTAAATGCTTTTTTCTGGATATTTTTGTTGTTATTCTGTCTCTCACTGTTAAAATAAACCTACTATTAATATCACTGATCATTTCTTTCTCAGTGGGAAATCGTACAAAATCAGCAAGGGATCGATTTTTTTTTTCCATCACTGTAAATGTACATACAGTTTCTCACAAAAGTGAGTACACCCCTCACATTTTTGTAAAAATTGTATTCTATCTTTTCATGTGACAGCACTGAAGAAATTAAACTTTGCTACAATGTAAAGTAGTGAGTGTATGGCTTGTATAACAGAGTCAATTTGCTGTCCCCTCCAAATAACTCCACACACAGCCATTAATGTCTAAACCACTGGCAACAAAAGTGTCAATATTTTGTGTGGCCACCATTATTTTCCAGCACTACCTTAACCCGCTTGGGCATGGAGTTCACCAGAGCTTCATAGGTTGCCACTAGAGCTCTCTTCCACTTCTTCATGACGACATCATGAAGCTGGTGAATGTTAGAGACCTTGCGCTCCTCCATCTTCCATTTTGAGGATGCCCCACAGATGCTCAATAGGGTTTAGGTCTGGGTACATGCTTTGCCAGTCCATCACCTTTACTCTCAGCTTTTTTAGCAAGGTAGTGGTCGTCTTGGAGATGTGTTTGGAGCCATTATCATGTCGAAATACTGTCCTGCGGGCCCAGTCTCTGAAGGGAGGGGATCATGCTCTGCTTCAGTATTTCACAGTACATGTTGGCATTCACTGTTCCCTCAATGAACTGTAGCTCTCCAGTTCCGGCAGCACTCATGCATGATTGAGGTGGAGGGCATCCTGGTGATTCTCATTGCACCCAGATGGATATGATACTCATCAGACCCCATCTGCTATTCCAGATCATCCAGATTTTCTGTCTCAGAAATTGGTTTACCACCCTGCTTTAAGGTTACTGGCTATGATGGCTTAGCTGTTGAAGTGCAGATTCTGAAGGATAGGGGCCTACATGATCTGGTTATTTTTATTCTTCTAAAGGCTAGGAAACCTATCTTCAAAAGGTGGAGGACTACCTCACTTGAAAAGAGGGACACATCCTGACCTTTCTTCAATCTAGTTTGGATCACCACCTTGAGTATTATCTAGTGTCGAATCTTGGCTCTAGCAATATTTGGCCCTTATGCTTTGGTGAAGGCATTTTTACAGGGTGTGGTTCATGTAGTTCAACCTGTATGTCCAACTCTCACTCCATGGGATATCAACCTGGTTCCTATCAGGAATAACCCTCTTTCAAATCCCACTTACAAGGTTGCCTTACTCCCTGCCTATACCCCTGTGAGGCGTATTCAGCTACATCCACTTTGACTGACTGACTTTCTTTATGTCATTCTGGAAGAACCATGTTTGGGACAGACAGCTCATTATTCAAGCTAATGGGCTTAGGGATAAGGTTCCAAGCTTTCCCATCAAATTGCACTCTAATAGGTCAGTAAGTTCATCTCGGGCTCTTCATCAGGCAACTGTTTCCCAGATTTGGAAGGCTGCTACCTGGTCATCGGTTTACTTGTCTAAGATTTATCAGGTTGATTTTCAGACTTTACTCTCTTCATTTCACTGCCATACAAAAGGACCTGTTAGGATGGAAATCCAGAGACTGAAGAATCTTAAGTAATAAGAGCATCAGAGGTTTAAAGTCTGGCAGAGTTGCCGATCTGTCAGCTGCCTGACCTCTCATCTCCCATCTCCCATTCTCAGAATGTGTAGTGTGTGAGGTGAAGCAGTTCGGAGGCAGCAGTTGTTCCTGACACTTGACGTAAATTATCAGGCTGACATAGTAGCTAAATTCACAAAGCTACCTAATTCACAAAGCTTTAACACCAGTCCAAGGCACTTGTGTGACTGTAACTTTCAATGTTGTTGGACTGAAAATAACTGTCACTTAAAAAATATAAATGTATAAAATATATGTAAATATAAATTATATATATATAATTTGTCCTTTGTAAATTGAGCCTAAAGTAAGTAAAGAAAAATATAGCTGGCCATGCTGTAAATGGGTAGGATTTCAAACAACATTTCATAGAAAAAAAAGGTTCCAAGAAGGTATGTTAATTTTTCTAGTCACGAGTGGGTCAAATAGAGGTTTGCTTTTGACCGCAGTGACAATTTTTGTTGAACGAATACATTTTCAACAGTGTATGTGGCTTTTATGTTTAATGCAATAGAAAATCAAACTCTTAAAATGTATCTGAATTTAACTGACGTAGCTTAATTTGGATAAAACATTCTCAATTTGTGTTTTTGTATCAGGACTTTGTTATTTATGTGATGACCCGAAAGAAACATCTGTTTGGAAGAGCAGAAAAAGCTTCAAGGGACAAAGGACCTTACGTTGATACTTTCCTGTCAGCTCCAGATATACTGCACCGTCACTGTTGTGTATGGAGGTTAGATTCCTCATCTCAAAAGAACCTAGTCCGTGTAAGACCTTACCGGGGAGCCCTTGTTACTCATAATGGGGCAGTACTTCAGAGAGAAGCTGAACTCCACACTGGTGATTTACTGGGGCTTGGAGAGCATTTTCTCTTTATGTACAAGGACCCTAGAGTGCCACAGTCCAGACCTGCCTGGCTTCCTCAGTCCTGGTCCTCTCCTGGCCTGAGTGGGGCCTTTTCATGTCAAATGTGTGGGAGATCACTCCAGGAGCGACAAGAGGCTGTCCAAGCTTATATAGAGAGCAAGGATTTGGTGCTACAATACCGCTCACAGGAAGAGGATGCTGTATTAAAAGAGATTATTGAGAAAAACGGCAACCCAAGCACTGAATTCAAACTGTCCCCTGCCTATCTCTTCAGCCTCTGTATTGAGCACTCAACAAAAGCCCTGGATCCTGGACACTTTCCTAAACTGTTAATGAAGATTGCCACCATGATTAAGGAAGTTGTCTGGGTAAGGTCATTTCCATTTCTTTTGTTTGCAATATTTATTTTCTCGTATTTTGTGGAATTCTCTAGGATTGTATTTATTTTTACTTGTTTCAATGATTAAGAAAAAAAAAAGTGATTCTCTGCAGAATGAACGAAGGGTACTGGTAAAAGCAAACAGGCACATTATTGAGCTTTTATAGTGCAAGTTAAAAAATAAAGAAATTATTTGATTGGTTGCTTGTTGTAAAGATACCTATAGACCTCTTTCACACTGGGGCATTTTTCAAGCGCTTTGGCGTTAAAAAAAAGTGCCTGTAAAGCGCCTGAAAGAAGCCTCATCTGCAATCCCATTGTTAAAGCCTGAGTGCTTTCAGAGCCCTTTCACACTGCCAGCGCCCGAAAAACGCTGGTAAAGCTCTGCTAAGACCCCTTTCACACTGGGGCATTTTTCAATCGCTTTGGCGTTAAAAAAAAGCGCCTCAATGGGAAGGGGTGCTTTAGGAGTGATGTATTCGACGCTCCTAAAGCGCTGCAAAGAAGCTGCTTGCAGGAATTTTTTTGGCGTTCTGCCGGCGCAATCGGGCTTTCACATTGGGATTGCAGATTAGGCTTCTTTCATGCGCTTTACAGGTGCTTTCTTTAACGCTAAGACCCATTTCCCCATGGGGCTTTTTTCAGGCGCTTTAGTGTGAAAGCACTCGGGCTTTCACATTGGGATTGCAGATGCAGCTTCTTTCAGGCACTTTACGGGCACTTTTTTTTAACGCTAAAGTGCCTGAAAAACGCCCCATTGTCAAAGAGGTCTTATTTTTTACTAATTTAAATGTACAGATTTAGTCCTGTCTGTACCTGTGTGGAAGTCATGTGATACACATATACAAATTATGTTTTATTTATTTTTTATGTATTTGTTAATTAAATTATTTTGTCATTCAACTGCTGTAATTCCCCAAATCCTGTCACATTCCAGCTAACATATGTAGCTACGCTTGCACTAGGAGTGACAGCTTTATAAACAGAAGGGTGATGCATAGCTACCTAACAGGGTTTAAAGTATGTAGAGAGCGTTGGTAGTTACCAGATGCAGAGGTGTACAATTGCAGATTCTTTAAATATTTTTTCTACCCTCCTTATGTCATACAGCCATTAATGGCACATCCAGGATGCAGGTTTGTACTGTAAAAGCCATTGAAAAGGGTCAAATTATTTTGGAAATATTTCAACTACCGTATTTTTATCGGCGTATAACACGCACAGGCGTATAACAAGCACCTACATTTTAAGAGGGAAGTTTCAGGAAAAAAAACTTTTTTAACTAAACTTTGAATTAAAATAAGGGTCAGTGCCCATCTGCAGCCTGATCAATGCCCATCTGCAGCACATCTCACCAATGCAGCCTAATCAATGTGGCCTTATCAATGCCCATCTCATCATGCAGCCTTATCAATGTCCATCTCATCATGCAGCCTTATCAATGTCGCCTTATCAATGCCCATCTCATCTTGCAGCCTTATCAATGCCCCTTTTTAGCCTCAATGCAACCTTACCATCAATGCAGTCTGGACAGAGCATGAAATCACAGAGCCGTCATCTCCTGTTCAGCTCTCACTCGGCACTGGCAGACACACACAGTCCTGCCTCCAACGTTGGCATTGGACCAGCTGATAAACAGAACACTGGTCCAAAGCACACACACACAGTCCCCCTCCGCCATCTGCATTGGACCAGCTCCTGTGATACACAGAACACTGGTCCAATGCCAGTGGCAGAGGCAGGACTGTGTGTGTGACGTGAGAGCCGAGTGAGAGCCAAACAGGAGATGACGGCTCCTGAATTCTGGCTGTGTTCGTTCCCATTCTTACCTTCCAAGGTACACTATCGGTGTATAACACGCATCCGCGATTTGCCCCCTGAAAATTTTCAGGGGGAAAAAGTGAGTGTTATACACCGATAAATACGGTATTTGTACAGTTGTTTGGTTGTATTTCCCTTTTAACGGGACATAAACTGTATATTGGTGTGTTCCTGTAAAATAAATGTATTTTAGAAAAATTAGGTAAATGTGTTTACACTAACAGTAACGGCTATTGTTTTATGAGAAGGGACTTAGTAGGTACACCTAAGGAACCAACCATCCCAGAGTCATTATTACTAAAGGTACACACATGTCAAAATTCCCTCATAAAACCAAACAATAAGAAAATTCTGGTTCTGATCCCTTATTCTTTATCTTTTTGTGAATTTTCCCTGTCTGTTATGCTATCCTTTAAGGCAGGGGTCTTCAAACTGCGGCCCAAGGACCAGATGTGGCCCTTTGCTAGCCTTCATCCGGCCCTTGGGGCAGTATTGCTCTCAATGATATGAGGCACTATTTCTCCCAATGGCTACAACAATTGGGCACTATTTCTTAGGCTAATAGCAATGATGGAGCACTATTCCTCCTCCTACTGCGCACCAACACTGGGGCCATGTTTATTCTCACTGATGCTCGGCCCTGGGGCATTTTCTTACCCTATCTGGCCCCCCTGAAGTCTGAAAGACTGTAAACTGGCCCTTTGCTTGAAAAGTATGGAGACCCTTGCTTTAAGGACACTCACTCCTCCTCTGGCTTCCTTATTTTAGTTGTATCTCTACGGGTATTCGTCAGGATATGTCTCTGCGCGGTAGTACCTTGCTGAAGCTACAACAGTGCATCATCCATACTTTGCTTCTGGGACTTTTATGTTGAAATTGGAAAGGGGCTATCCCCCAAACTTAAGAGCATAAAATTGTCCAAAATGCCTAGGTATGCTGTCACCTTAATCGTTCCCTTCACTGGAACTAAGGGGCCAAGCCTAACCCCTGTAAAAAAACAACCTCGCAAGGTCCATAAAGACATGTCTTTTTTTACGGCAGTTTTCCTGTCGGGAAAACTGCGATGGAGCATACACACGGCCGGTTTTCCTGGCCAAAAGCTCTCATGCCAGTTTTCCAGACGGGAAAACCGGTCGTGTGTACGAGGCTTGATGCAGCGTACACACAATCATTTTTCAGCATGAAAAAAATTGCGTTTTTCAGCATGTCCAAAAAACAAAGTTTTCCCAACGTCATCATTAAAACTACGTTGCCTACACACCATCGTTTTTAAAAAATAATTTAGCAAAGCGCGGTGACGTACGACACGTACGATGGCACTATAAAGGGGAAGTTCCATTCACCTTTGGGCTGCTTTAGCTGATTCCGTGTTAGTAAAAGACGATTCGCGCTTTTCTGTCTGTTACAGCGTGATGAATGTGCTTTTACTCCATTATGAACAGTAGTTTTACCAGAACGAGCGCTCCTGTCTCATAACTTTCTTCTGAGCATGCGCGTGTTTTTTACGTCGTTTTAGCCCACACACGATCATTTTTTTACAACCCAAAAAACGACATTGTTTAAAACGACGTTAAAAAATGCAGCATGTTCGAATTTTTTTGTTTTTGTTTTTCAGAACCTGAAAAATGATGTGTAGCCCACACACGATCATTTTAAATGACGTTTTTGAAAAACAATGTTTTTTTCATGCAGAAAAATGATCGTGTGTACGCGGCATAAGAGTTTACATCTGATGATGTCACTCTGAAGCCATATCTATCAAACAATGAGCACTGCCAATCCAATTTAGCAGTCTTTCTAGTTAAGGTTATGGAACAGTTGGGGGTTGGCAGTCTTAGTACTAGATTAGGTTATAGAAAGTTGGGGGTGGTGGGATTGCGTCTTATAATTAGTCTACAGTTTAGGTCTACTCTTGATGTTTACCCACACCAACATCTCCTTTGCATAATGGTATTTTTTTAATAAGGTAGACATCTTCAAATGAACATGCTTTTTTCACTAAGACGTAATAGTAAGATTGATGATGATGATAATAATAATAATAATAATAATAATATTAATGATGCTTTGTCCATGCAGGAGAAGATTAAAGAAATTGGAGACAAACAACCAGAAAAGTGAGTAGTGATCATTTCCTGCGTTTTCTCTTTATTTTCCTGTGGCAGGAGTCATATCTTCCCTGAATTGATAGATGAGGGACATTTCAGTGATGCATTACTGTCTGAACTCATGCTGCTATGTTTGCTGTTTCAGTCAGATGTGTTCATGATAGAGTTATTATATTTATGGCTCACCAGAAGATCAGGGAAAGAGGAGCCTATGTCACTTGAAGCTCTGGTGATAAACAAGAAATATATATATTTTTTAGAAAGTTGTATATCCTTTCTTACTGAAATTATAGCTTGTCTGCCACCATCTATTATTGTCAGTATCAACTTGACAATATCTACTGCTAGTCTAGAGAAAGCTGTCATTGTAATATTCTCCTAAATGTTGGATTTATTTAACTCATGCATTTAAAGTGAACCTGTGCTTTGCTTATACAGAGCTAAGCAACAGGTTCATTAGCCTATGTGCTAATTATCTATACG
This sequence comes from Rana temporaria, assembly GCF_905171775.1. Lineage (NCBI taxonomy): Eukaryota > Metazoa > Chordata > Amphibia > Anura > Ranidae > Rana > Rana temporaria. The sequence goes on from NC_053498.1 coordinate 83,476,946, forward strand.
TTCCCTTTGCTCCCCCAACTTTCTGTTCAAACTACAGGGACAAAAAAAAGAATCACTGTGTAAACTTCATATTGATCTAGAGTGTAGCTAAGTGCTCCACCTTCCCAGGTAGGAGTTTCTTACTTTTCCAAAACAGTGACACAGCGGTGGTGCATCCATAAAGGGCGCAGGAGCACCGCCCCGCCTTTCCTGTCACTCTCTAATTACCATAGATAGATTCATGCATTGCATGAATCTATCTATGGTCGTGGCTGACACCACCTATTCAGGTCCCCGGCCTCTTTTCGGTCACTGGCACCTGAATTACAACGGTGGGGGTGTATTTTGGATGCACCTTATTAGAGCCATAGACTCTAATAGGCGTTCAAAAAAAGTGAGAAGCGGGCGCAAAGCTGTGCATTCGCTTCTCACTCAGCTGTATGTTAGGAAAGCAAAGGAATAAGCTTTCCCAACATTGAAGCGCCTCTCAGCCAATCGGGTGCATCGGGTCTGTGTTACCCGTCACCTGATTGGCTGAAGCGACAGGCGCTGTGATTGGACGCCGTTTGGGGCACAGTGGCAGCACAATGGGGCACAGTGGCAGCACATGGGGCACAGTGGGAGCGTTTGATGGGCACAGTGGGAGCGTTTGATGGGCACAGTGGCTACGTTTGGTACAGTGGCTGCAATTGATGTGGTTTTTTTTTCAGAATTTTGAGCACCAGCCGCCACTGCAGTGATATTGTAAGCAGATAGGGGTAGGAGAATCTGCATTAAAATGACCATGTTACCGTCCCCTGCACACGTTTACTTTAAGCCACTTGGTCTGACTGTTTTAATCTCTGCAATATTCAGTAGATTTAATACATTTGTTCATGAATATTTCCACTGCAATTTTTCAAACTGCAGACAAAATTATGAGATCTGTGCCATTATAGCTTATTGGACTGTCATCTAAAGATAAACACCAGCCTTACCTTCATTGCACAGTTGTATAGGTTCCTCTGCTATACTGAAGTTGCTTACTCAGATTTCACTCTACACTGTTAGCTTCTCAAAGAGTGAATTAGAAGCTGACACAAGTCAGATAGAGCCCATCTCATTTTCTGGTTGGAAGATGTCCTGCATCATCTATCTGTGGTCATGCTCCTTAATTGATTGGATTACAGCTCTTTCAACCATTGAGGCACCGCATCACACCCTAGTGTTGTCTGCATGTAAGCAGGTAGCCTACAGTATGTATAGTTAGCACCTGGCTGCCCAGTTCAGGGGGAAGGGGTTAATATTTTTAATGCATTTCCCAGGGATGTTGAGGGGCATTCGCTGGGGTCCAGCCTCCCTCCCATGTTCTATAAATGGGCAGAGGTCCAGATCCAAAGCAGGCTCCTGGGAACACTTGGGAAACGCATGGGGAATCTATGCTAAAGACTTGCTGGGATCTATGGTCTGCCTGGAATGCCAAATCACCAGAAGAACCCTGCAACATGGACTTCTCTGTCAGAGCACTCCATATTTTGGGTACTGCACATGTAAGGCTCATCAAATAGTTATCTGACTGCCTTTATGCTTGACTTTTCACATGACAGCAGCTCTTGCCTGGTTCCCAGGCATTGGTGACAACACTCTCAGGCAAAGTATTACCCCACGCAATGGTTAGTGACCACATCCAATGCCTGGCATAGTCCAAGAATCCACCTTGAGGGGAAACCTCTCATGTGACCCTTGCTTGGCACCCAACAAGAGAGAAAAGCATGGAGGATGTAACAAACCACCAGTCATTCCCTTCTTACATGCATGCAAATGCAGTCTGCTTGGGAACGCCCACTCCTTCAGATGGATCTGCTTATCTAGGCATTTTGTTGTGTTCATAAAAAAGCCAAAAAGCCAGCTCACTGTTTACATCAGGCCTAAGGGCTCTCCAGAGGAGTACTGAGGCAGGGGGCTGTGATGTTTCTGGAAATCTCTGCACAGCCCCCCACTGGCCACTTCCACCACCACCATGATCTGCCTGCATTGCATTGAGAAGCCTAGTGATGACACCATGGATCTAAATGCAGGTATTTATGGAAAAATAAAATATTTTACTCAACACTTACAGCCATTTACAAGAATTTTAATATGCACATTTTCTTTCCCTGGGAAACACGTATGTAGCGGCCTTCTCCTGTTGAACAGGTGCTGCTTTAAATTTAGTGGGGTCTGAGCTGTTATCTGGGATCAGACTAATGTGATTAATGGCAAATTTAGCCTCTGTTCCAGCCATGGCTGTGCTGGAAGTTCCCACTATTGTTCGCCTGGGGGTGTCATTACCACTCCAGGCCAAGGGTGGCAGCAGCAAGGTCAAGGTGCATTGGGTTTCCCCCTCAGCAGCGAATCAGTGGGAGTGGTCACCCTGCTGTGCATGCTGGGGAGGGGTACTTAAGGGACAGACGCCATTGGTGCAGGGTTTGTTGTTTGCGCCTCGTGGCCCGCCTGGCCTGAGGTGTGTGTCCTAAATCTTGACTCCGGGACCACGTTGGTCCGGGGTAGTGGCTTTGCATGGTAGGCCCAGTAGTCAGACTGGGGCCTGCTTTCTGAAGAGGTGATCCTGTGCTGTCCATCCTGTGGGAGGAAGCCACTCTATGAAGGAAGCCAGGGGAGGACCTATCCTGGAGAGGACCATGCAAGAGGCTGGTATCTTAGGAGTAGGCCTGTAAACTTCATCGAAGGATGCACCATACACTGAGAGGTTTGACAGTGGACACCTGTCCAGTTTAAGTTCTACAGAAGTTAAGCTGGAGGGATCTGGGTGCTGAATCCTGTGGCAGGGGATTCCGTACCAAAAGTGTCTTCTCATAAAGGAAGGTCTGTGGCAGAGATTGTACTTTATTCCGGCTGCTAGGCGAGTGAGAGGGACCTATCCGGGTGAGCAATACCCACTCTGGCTAGAGTGGCGATGAGAACTGGTTGCTGGAAGCAGGACTGTTTGCTATTTGTGAATATGCACCTGAACCTATCTACTATTCCAACCCTTTTACTTATTTTCTACTGAAGTTCTGCAAATAAATCTTAGAAAAAGAAGTGCCTTGTGTGGACTTTGAAATTCATCAGACTCTCCTTTCACCCTGGACAGCGAGAAGATAGAGGTAACATGCCACCCAAAACTACTCAACAACTCCTGCGGGGGTAGTGCTACACGTGGGGGCTCGTTCCGGGATTGGCTGTTATCTCTAGCAACAGAATTGGAAAGTCGGCTGCACGTGGAGCGACGTGCCAAGAAAAGAACCAGAAGGGGGAGGAGTTCCCGCCTCCTGCGTGAGACGTGAGTGTGTCTGGCGCAGAAAGAACTTGCTAGATCAGAGAGTGAGGATCGCAGAGCAGTCATGTCGGTGTATTGGCCACCACCAATTGGAACGAGGCCCATGATGTTCCAGGCTGGAGCTAGTGTGAGTTCCGCACCGGTTGGAGAAATACTGACGGATACAGGCAGGGGCGTTTTGTGCTGTATACCAGAAGCAACGTGGAAGCGCTTGGTATGTCGTGCCCAAAATGCAAAGGATTGGCAGTCCAGCTTCGACCCTTCGGCCGATGCTTCCAGTGTGGGGAGTACCTGTTTGGAGTGGATCAGCCTACCGGATTGCCCCGCGCCTATCGGGTGGACTGGGTCACAGGCGCTGTCACTTTGGAGGAAGCTACTCCTTGGCCTACTTCCAATTCTACGCCTGCCGTGCCTGCTACGGTGAGTGACGCCAACAATGATGTCGCTATAGCAAGTGTTCCTGAGCCACCAGTAGCTGTTGTTCCTGAAAATGTGTGCACTGCAGTTATTCCTACTAAACCCGCCGGGAAGAAGGTGGGCTACGTTAAGGCTTGCCGTGGTCAAGGCCTACCCCAGCGTCTACCGGGACCGGACTGAGAAATAAGTTGCCCTTGTGAAGTCCGCGACAGGAACTGGTAAGCAGGCTGGGGATAAAGTGACAAAGATTGTGTGCAAATGTTTACCTACCGGAGAGTATCCGGACTCTGATCTGGACTCTTTGTCAGATACCGGTGATGACCACTGGTTCGAGCCAGAGTTCCCTAAACTAATGTGGGACAAAAGATATAGACCTGCCTCCACTTATCACTCAGAGAAATGTTCTTCTATGGACTCTGGGGAGACACCGCCTCGGGCGGAAACCCCGGGTGTGAACTTAGAAGTTGTTGTGGATGCCGGAATTGTTTCTGTTGGAGAAGCTCTTCCTGCTTTGAAACCTCTTCTAAAAAGGTCTCCGGAGTCATGTGTGATGCCGGGACTGGGACATTCCCGCACCCTGCCCAAACTCGCCTGCTTTCAATGGGTATTGATGAAAAGGGTGGCTCTTAATTTATGAATGGGAGTTTCCTTATGGGCCAGAATCAATCATGGAGGAGATCGAGGCAAATTGTGAGAAATGGTTCAAAGAAGCCATATGGGACTATCTAAAAGTGCCTAAGCCTTCCCGGAATCTGGACTTTTCCTTCATCATGGCTCACCGTTTTGAAGGATGTTGGCTATCCTGGAGTTATGGCCGACACATTTACTCCAATCGGGTGGTTATCCAGAGACCTGGCAGGGATGACAGAGTATGTTTTATCACCACCCTTGATGATAAAGGAAGATCCCTAACCCTGCCAGATCCCCGGTTTTATTTGTGAAGGACTGGCACTGGCATCCGGGTGAGCAATACCCACTCTGGCTAGAGTGGCGATGAGAACTGGTTGCTGGAAGCAGGTCTGTTTGCTATTTGTGAATATGCACCTGAACCTATCTACCATTCCACCCCTTTTACTTATTTTCTACTGAAGTTCTGAAAATAAATCTTAGAAAAAGAAGTGCCTTGACATTGACATTCATCAGACTCTCCTTTCACCCTGGACAGCTAGAAGATAGAGGTAACGTGCCACCCAAAAATACTCAGCAGCTCCTGCGGGGGTAGTGCTACACGTAAAAATAAATGCAAACTTGTAAAACTTGCTTAAAGTGGTTGTAAACCTCAGTCATGGAATCTGAGCAAAGCACATATATCTGTAGTGTTTACTTATCTCTCTGCAAAGCTCTGTGTCATTTCTCTCTGGTGCTTCGTTTCTCTATTATCAGCATGAGTCACTTCTGAGAAGTTTTCCTGACATGTGAGATAAAATTTGTGTTGGTCGAGGAGATCTTCCCAGTGAAAGGCTGTGCGGGGAGGATGGATGTCAAGACAAGTCTGATCATTGGAGGAGAGCAGTCCAAGTTTCCAGCATAGCTAGCTAACCGTGCTGTGCTCTCATGCTTGGTGTGATCAGTTTTTAGTAGGATAGCAAAGGGACTGGCAGGAACACCAGGACAGGAGGCTTTTTCATACAAGTACAGGGTACAGCTGGCACATATCAGGAATATGAAATGTTGGGTTTACATACTCTTTAAAGCGGATGTGCCATGGGAAAAAAATATTAAAAGCCAGCAGCTACAAATACTGCAGCTGCTGACTTTTAATATTAGGACACTTACCTGTCCTGGAGTCCAGCGCCGATCGCAGCAGAGGACGAGCGATCGCTCGTCTCTCTGCTGCTCCCCCCGGCATCCACGCTGAGGGAACCAGGAAGTGAAGCGCTGCGGCTTCACTGCCCGGTTCCCTATGGCGCATGCGCGAGTCGCGCCGCGCCCGCCGATTGGCTCCCGATGTGTGCTGGGAGCCGAGTGTTCCCAGCACACAACGGGGGGGCGATGGGATGTGACGGAATGCCCGTCTTTTGCCCTGTGAATGCCGGGCCGGAAGTGGGTGCAAATACCTGTCTTTAGACAGGTATCTGCACCCCCCTCCCCCCTGAAAGGTGTCAAATGTGACACCGGAGGGGGGGAGGGTTCCGATCAGCGGGACTCCACTTTAGGGTGGAGAACCGCTTTAAGTTGAGCCAGATTTCTGCCCCCTCCTTTGCAGCTTTGCGGAGGATTACAGGAAATTGATATCAAGACAGACTAAGAAACTATTTAAAGCTTGTTTATTTTTATTTTTTTAAATCAACACATGGGACGTAACTTACATTTAATGCAAAGTGTTCCTTGTGCTGGTGCCAGCTGTCCTAGTTGAAGTCTGAAATCCTTTGCCCCCCACCATACACCTGCAGCTGTAATGTTCCTGTGCTGCAAGGGTTAATATCCAAGCAATAGCGATGAAAATGAAGGAAAAACTTTACATAGAAATAAAAATACCACACCTAACCTAGATATGTCTTAATTAAAAACAATTTTTCAATGTATATCAAAGCCTAAGTTTGGGTAAAAAAATATAAAAATCAGCACAAGGGACAGTACTTACATTTAAAGCAAAGTGTTTCTGCTGATGATCGCTGGTATAGTTGAAATCCCAAGAACTTCCTGTCCCCATACCCTTGCAGCCATAATCTTTCTGCTGCAGAGGTAAAAGCTACAAATCCTGTAGCTGCTGACTTTTAATAAAAGAACGCTCACCTGTCAATGGGTTCCAGTACCATCCTCACCCAAGCCGATTGTGCAATTGGCTTCAGGTCCAGGCGTCAGCATTCTAACTGTGGACAGCCAGATATGCTGCTTTCGGCTTCACAGCCAGCTGCCCACTGCACATCCACGAGCCATGCTGCGCTTTGGGAACGGTCTTGCAGACTTCTGGGACCCATGACGTGTCTTCTGATCGTTTACGATCTAGGCAAACCAAACGAAAGTGGGAGTGGGTTCCCGGAAAACACAAGGTACCTGCTCCTCTCCCCCCCTCCCCAAATGATATGCCAAATATGGTAGCGAAAGGGGAGAGGAGGTAAACCCTTTTGGGTCGAGTTCTGCTTTAATATGAGCCCGGGACCTCATCAAGAGGGCTGACTATGCTCACCCTTTTCACCCACTTATCCATTTAAAGAAGCTGTACTATAGCTTCCATGAATGAAAAGTGCTCTATGAATGGAGAAGACAAGCCTTTCATTCCTCCACCCATTCTCCATTTATAGAGTGCTTTTCATTGCTGGAAACTATGGTACCACTTCTATGAATAAAGGAAAGGGGGGGGGGGGACTGTGTAGTTGGCATTTTTTAATGACCCCCCACAGCATCGGAAGATTACGGCTGCTAGGGTGCAAAAGACTTCAGATTTCAACAAGGACAGCTGGCACCAGCACGAAAAACACTTTATACTAAGTGCCGGTTCACACTTGTGTCGCCCCAAGTTGCCCCAAGTCGCGCGACATGAGAAATTCCATTGAAGTGAATGAGAGCCGTCTAAATGTACACTACTGAAGTTGCTCCGACTCCAGAAAAGGTTCCTGTAGTACTTCAAGGTGACTTCTAGGCAAACTGTACCCTCAGATTCCAATGGAAGTTGCCTCCAAAGTCGGATCACATCTTAACTTAAGCAACATTACAGGAAAATAAAATAGTTTACTCAGGCAAACCCCTCCCTCCCACAGAGCTGATTATTCTAGGATTGGCCCACAGCCAAAGTCGTCTGTCCTGGAGGCAACTTTAAGTCGCGTTGTAAGTTGCTCCAAGTCGTGCTGAAGTCGCCTTGCAAAGTCACGCTGTAAGTCGGGTTGCCCCTGTGTGAACCGGCACTTAATGTAAGTACTGTCCCTTGTGCTGATGTTTTTAAACCATTTGGCTTAAACCTAGGCTATAATACTTATTGAAGAATTGTTTTTAATTAACACATACTGTCTCTGGATCAAGTTTTTTTTTTTTGCCTGCGTTTACAGTAGTTATGCTTTAGTGTACAACACCATTGCCAAGTAAAATCAAGCACGACAGGCACAGACAAGAGCAATAGAAACATTTGCATCGGGACACAATACCGAACAGTCTCTTATTACTACTTAAACACTTTACAATCTGTTTCTGAATACCTGGGAGTGTTATGAATAATACTAGTAGCTTTTTTCATATGATCTTTCTTTTATAACTTTCTCATTTAAAGCTTAGTAGTCTCTTAATCTTGGATAAACAAAATGAATGGAGATTTTAGTCTCCTTTGGTTTATTTGTTACTCCTGTATATGTTATTTTAAATCTTGGCAGTCTTAGTCCGGTAAATGCCATCCAATTGCTTTTATGCATTACAGGAAATTTTGTGTATTTTGAAAAACAATTGAATAAACCTTCTTGCCTTCACAGCATGTTACAAAGCCTTGCAATAAAAAAAAAGCATTATGTATATATTTATTGGCTTTTGTGCCAATGTGTGATGCGGCTTGATAGCGGAAATCGATAAACCTTTTTAGTGTTGCATTGTCCCATTATGTGAGATGCGATGTGTTTCTTCATACAATTTGATATAGTAACACACGGTAACATCTGTGTCTTTATACAACTTATATGGAATTCCCAGCTGGATCTCAAACAGAAATGATTGTTTGTTCTTTATTTGTATATAGAATGATTATTTCACTGTGTCCTGGCTTTCACAATGAATATGCATTGTGTTTCAGATGTTTTATTCATGGTACTTTAAACACATGGAACCAAGAATTTGAGACGCTGGGCCCATCCTGTTTATTAGTTTCCCTAGTGTGTAAAAGTTCACACCATTTTTGATCCTCGGCTCTATTTATTTTTGTTCCTAGCTGCCTTATGTCACTTAATCATTCATAATACAAAGCGTTTTCTCAAAATAATTAATGACACTTTCTTTAAAATATTTGCTTTGTCTACAGTTGTGAATCTCAGTATGTCTTTCAACAAAGCCATTTTCATCAAAGTCTTGCATGAGGCTCATAGGTGACACTGGGGAGAGAACACAATGGCGCCACTCTAGCAAGTGCAGTATGTTGCATTTAATTTATTGGACAAATAGATCAAACGTACTCGCAAACATTGGATTAGATAAGACATGTAAAACCATGGAACATCCAGAGGACAGTCACTTGTGGATGGCTGCGGTGTAGTGGAGCAGGTGGCGCCGGTGGATAGTCATAGGTGACACTGGGCTATGCTCTATAATTTGTAGAATTAAGGGGGTTGTAAAGGTTCGTCTTTTATTTTCTAAATAGGTTTTTTATAAGCTAGTGCATTGTTGGTTCACTTATTTTTTCCTTTGATTTCCCCTTTAAATGTTTTTTTTCTTTGTTTTCTTTGTCTGAATTTCTCACTTCCTGTTCCTCCTCAGTAAGCTGTTCTGGCTGACTAACCCCCAGCCAGAACGGCTTGGATGATGGGGGCAAGCTTACTGAGGAGGAACGGGAAGTGAGAAATTCAGACAAAGAAAAAAACATTTAGAAGGGAAATCGAAGGAAAAGGTAAGTGAACCAACAATGCACTAGCTTAAAGGAACCTATTTAGAAAATAAAAAACAAACCTTTACAACCCCTTTAAAGTGATTGTAAAGTCTAATTTGTTTTCTATAAAAAATAACAAACATAGTATATTTACCTCCCCTGTTTCAGTTGTTTTGCACAGAGCAGCCTGGATCCTCCTCTTTTTGGGTCCCTCTTCGGTGCTCCTGACCCCTCCCTCCTGTTGAGTGCCCCCACAACAAGCAGCTTGCTATGGGGACACCCAAGCTAAGCTACAGCTCCCTATGTCCATTCAGACATAGAGCTGTGGTTCAGCCCCAAACCCTCTCTCTCCTGATTGACTAACTGACTTTGACAGCAACGGGAGCCAATGGCCCCGCTGCTGTCTCTGTCAATCAAGAGGGAGTGTCCCGGGTCAGGCGAGACACTCTTGGACATCACTTGATAGAGATAGGACTCTGGTAAGTATTAGATGGGCCAAGGGGGGCTGCTGCACACATAAGGAGAATGCATTAAGATAAAGAACCTGACTTTACAACCCCTTTAAAGTGAAGATTTGTTATGTTATAGGGAAACTTTAGAAATGAAATCGTCCTTTAGCAGTACCCAAAAAAGCATTACCTTTTGTCTGGAATTCCTCCGAAAAAAATATCAGTGCACTCTCTTCTGCCAAATCCCAATAGCTGTGTATCTGCAGTGTGAGAGCTAAGGCACTGCAGCTTCTACCTGCTAGTAGCATGATATTTGAAGTAAGAATTGATGATATTATTTCTGTGCTGCTAACAGAGCTGAAATCTCTGTTGAGAGAAAACAAAGTTCTGTCTCTACCAAAAAGGCCTCTTTCACACAAAGACACAATGCATGTCGGTAATGGGGAAAGATGAGCTGCAGGAAGACCACAGGCAAAACGGTTGACAATTCCTTGCCTTCTGCCTGCCCTTTTAAGCCACAGCTTCCATTTCCTCTTCAAGAGCCCTAAAAGAGAGCTTTTTATTTTCTTTCCACTTGGACATTGCTTGCAAAGTTGCAACAGTCCACCAATTTTGCTTCAGACGGTTGCACCAACTATTTGAGGGCTTTGAACTTTGGCATTTGGGAACTGATTTTATTTTCCCAAAAACAAGTGAGTAGCAAGGCAAACACGCTTTAACCACTTAAGGACCGCCCCACATACATATACTGCGGCAGGGCAGCCCTTAAGTGCAAAATCAGCGTACCTGTAAGTAAATTTTTTCTTCGGCTCCAGGGTGCGCGCCGCCAGACCCCCGCTCCCGCTGTGATTTGTGATCTCAAATGAAAGCTGAAAGCATGCTTCATGTCCCCATCACACAAGACTTAGGCCGTGCCATAGACTGAGTAAATTTCTATATTGCAAACATGGGTTGTGCTGCCATCCCTGCCAGAAGAACATTGTGATTATTGCTAGCTTCTATGATAGCTGCTCACATGTACAATCCAGCATGCTAGTTGTCCCCAAGTTGATCGGTCAATCAACTTTGGTACCTTCAGCCTGACCATACATGGTTCAAATCTTGTTTGGTTCAGCAGCGCAATTTACACATCAGCAAAAAGTACTACTAATGTAAGAAATTATTATCTCATACATTGTTTAGCTTATCTTAATCCTTAGCTTTATTATGAAAAAAAATTCTGGCTTGAGGTGTTGCAATACAGTCACACCAGATTCTTTGTGTTTCATATATGTCTTAAATATACTAATTATACTTGAACATAGTAATAGTAAATGTACCCAAAATGCATTTCTAAGATGGGCTTAATTTTTCAGTTGAGCAACTTATTTAACACACCATCATGTACTTGGTGAATTTACTAAGTACCAGTAGATGACAAGAACAATCTATTGCTCAAGCAGAACTATAGGCAAGTAATTACTTGAAATGCGTATGTGTGTTTTTTTTTCACCAGGTCAAAGACCTGTAAAAGTTTTTACCCATGTACCCTTACCAGTGTAGATGTGCACAACGGAAACGTTTTTTTTTTTCCTTCGGATTCATTCATTAAGTTAATCAGTTTGTTTAGTCATATTTTGTATGTTAGAATGATTCATTTTTGGAATTTGTTTTGTATATTTGAATCAATTTCTTATATTCCTTCTAATCAATACATACTTCTGAAAGTAATTTTGGAGGATTCTGATTAATTCGTTATCTTATGATTCAAAGATTCTGATGGCTCCACCTTCTGTCCAAACATAATAAGTAGACATGTGCATTCGTTTTCGTCTGAATACATGTTTGTCCGAATTTTGGGTATTTGCGTTTTAACAAACGAAAATCAATGCGCAAAATCCGAAAGATCCGACATTAAAAAATGCTTTATTTTGTTGCTGCAACAGTTCGATATAGATAAGAGATTCGACATGACGCTGACAATAGCGATCTGTGTCTATCAAACCTGTGGTCGAATGTGCCTAACCTAACTATTAGTCCAAGATTATTCTACATAGAGAGGAAAGATTCGTCATAGAGAGAAAAGATTCGACATTATAGAAACAGTGTTTGGGTAGACCGTTCGTCATGAACGACAAAGATTCGACGAAGCAACGAAAAACATACAAACGTCAAATCTGTCATTGAAGGCTTATGGTGTCTGTCGAAAGTTCTAAGAAGATTCGACAAGCAGCTAAACTGTACGAGGCCGCAATCATACATTTCCGGTCAAATGCTCGGCCCATAGGCTATAGAAGAATTAGAATGTTGGTTGACTAGTAATAATAATTTATAAATATAATTATTACTAGTGTCATACAACATTAGAATTCTTCTAAAGCTTGTAGGTGGAACATTTGACTGGAAATGTATGATTGCGGCATTGTACAGTTTAGCTGCTCCATCGAATCTTCTTAGAACATTCGACAGGCACCATAAGCCTTCAATGACAGATTCAACCTTAATTAATTTGGATTTTCGGACGAAAACATTTTTTAATGGAACTGGATAAATAAAAACGGATTTCGGGAGTAACTAAATAAATTTATTTTTCAGACGAAAGCGAAATTCAGAAAACAAAATATTTCAGTGTGCACATGTCTAAAGTAGGAATCATTTTATTTCACTTTTATACCTTAATCTAACTATATTGCAGTATGTCTCCTTTTCATATGTATTATGTAGTGCATTTTTTTTTATTGACGTTGCGCTCACTAGAATAAAACAATAAATTTGGATAATATGTTGTTACGTTATTTCTTTAAAAAAACGAAAGGCCCAAAATATCTCATCCTGTCATTCAAATAAAAATAATATAAATTAATTTGTTTTTGTAATCAATTTTGGGGATTAATTGAAATTTATTAACATGATTTGGAGATTCGTATACATTAATCTCCGAATAAAATGAAAATTGCGTTCCGATTTGTAATGAAACAAATTATACATGTCTACTTAACAGAAGGCATAGTAAGGCCCCGAGTCACTTTTCTCGACTGCAGATAAAGCAAAAGAGCTTGGTCAAGGAATCGGAAAGTAATTTTGTTTCTTTTAGAACATGTTTTTATCTAGTCTTAAATATTTTTTTATCAAATCTTAAAAATATAAATGTACAATATACAGTATGTACTTTGTAGCTAAATCTATGACTATGGGCGTATCTACAAAACATCCTGAAATAATTGTACCATTTGAATGCTTTTCGTATTTTCCTTACCATATTTTAATGTTTTACTTTAATGTATTATTTGTTCACCACAGCTTGCGTGCTACAGTGCCATAATATCAGTTAGATGGTGATTGTTGACATTCATTGTTTGGAGTTTAAAGGCTTTTACCGTATGTGTACTGATGAAAAGCATTTCTCTTTTCCTGACACTTTTCTGTAGATTGACTGTTTTTTTCCCGAAATAAAGATTGCTTCTGGTTGAGTTTCTTGATAAAAACGATAAGAACATTTTTGTTGATTATTTCAGCCAACAAGAAAAAAGTTTCTTGAGTACATTGGGGATTGAGGAGGTGGCCACTGATCTTCGACCCTTAATGCTATGGATGGCGAATTCCATGGAACTTCTCAATTTTGTGCAGAAGAAAATCCTAGATATGGAGAAAGAATGGGATTCAGAAGGTTTATATTGTTTAAAAATATTTACTTTTATGTATTTTCATTAAGTCATTCCATCCAAATCTTACAGTTTTTTTTTTTAGCTTCTGGCAAAAAGTAGGGCAGGACCTGCAAGGGAAAAGAAGGGCTTAATGGGGGCTTCCAGATGCCTATCAACATAATCCTTAAAAGAGGGAACATCCTCAATAGGAACTGTAAGGTGCTAATTGCCAGGATCCACTACCATAAAATCGTAGAAGGAACAAATACCCTTTCTGCATTGGTCCCAGTCCTCATAAACTGCACAATCGGTTTGTGGGTGTATAGGAATGTTTTTTCTTTACTTATTTATTTAGCCAGCTTCTTGGTGCCCATAGTGGCTGGTTTAGGCTGTAGAGAGTCAGGTGCTGTTGGGAAAAGACTAGTGTGCATGCCATTAGTTGGCGTGTCCACAGTAGAGGGTATTTGGAGCGTTTCATTAAATGAAGTTTAGAGAGAGAATTTATTAAAATGCAGAGGAAGGAAAATCTCCTATGGTCTGTTCTAAAAAAATCAGGGCCATTGCTTTCCTTCACAATATCTTCAAGTAAAGGAGATTCCAACTCTGATTACTGAACAGGGTTCAGGGAAACAGAGGATATGGAGAGTTTCTGAACTGTGGTGTGTGCCTGAGAGAGAGCTAGAGTCAAATGAAGGTAGCTGAGTCATAGTAGGACATTGCTAGGGGACAAGGGAACAGCCATCACCCTGAATGGTGTTTTGAGTTGTCTGTAGGCCACCTGAAGAATGCATACTGATTGGCCCTTTTTTCTCAGCTCCCTTGCATGATCCACCATTGAGGCAATCCTCAGTGGGATACTCACAGAACTGAGGTTGGAATGGATGGGGTTTTATGTGTTCAGATACTGAAACTGCTATAACCCAGATGTTGACCTTATTTATGTGGCTGTGTCTCTGTAGAAGATGGCAGCAGGAGTAAAGCAAGGTACCCTGTATTTTTTCTGGGGAAAAAAGTGGGTAGTAATGCCCCATCTGGGAAGTGTGATACCGTTACCCCATCCTCCTGAGACTAAAGCCTAGTACACACTAAACATCATACTTACTGGCTGGATAACCAGGTAAAAATAAAAGTAAGATAATCTTAAAAAATAAAACCCCATCTAAGAATTGGTAAGCTGCAATATAATAAAGCAGGGATATGCAATTAGCGGACCTCCAGCTGTTGCAAAACTACAAGTCCCATCATGCTTCTGCCTCTGAGTGTTATGCTTGTGGCTGTCAGAGTCTTGCTATGCCTCATGGGATTTGTAGTTCTGCAACATCTGGAGGTCCGCTAATTGCATATCCCTGTAATAAAGGATTGCTTTTGGGTTTAATACCGTTTTATGGGTCTGGGAGCCATAAAAATTAACCTGTATGCCAAAGTAAGCATCTAACACTGGAGCCAGTGCCCAAAGCAAACATTTTGGGGCCAGCCTCACATAGTGGGTGTATGGGCAGGGCTTCTGTTAGAAATCACAGGGCCCTATACAGCCTGCCTCCGAATATATCAAAACAATATTTCCACTAAAAATACACTTAAATCATTATTAGTGGACACAAACATAACAGAACCTGTGTGAATTGGCCCTTTTTCATTGTTTTTTACATTTGATTTTTTTTATATAATTGTTTAAAAAAGTTTATTTTCTAAATTATTTTAGTTGACAATTTCTTTACAATTTTAGTTTACAGTTTTATTTTTTACAATTCTATTTTTTGTACAGGATAGGGAAGCTGGCATCGCCACAGGAAGTGGAGGGGGGGAGCACAGTGACAGGGGGCACATAGGGTGGGATATCAGAAGCAGGCAGAACAGTGAGGATGCCCTGTGTCTGTGTCTCTCCCTGCAGGAGCTGAAAGCCTGCAGGAGGGAGAGAAACCAGCTTTCAGCTGCTGCAGAGCATCACACAAGGCATCCTTTTGTAATTGCCCCTCTGCCCGACCGCACCAATTCCCCCTGCTGCCTGGGCCCCTCTTATCAGTGCCCTGGGTATGGTCCCCAGAGTACACACTGAGAGTAATCAAGCTTGTAACTGTTATATAGCTCAGGCAGTAAGCAGCCAAACCTTAAAAGAAGCATACAAGAAAATAATTGAATAGTTAAAAATACCTGTCTGGAGGAGAACAGGTCCATCACCTAGAATACTAGCAAAAATCTAGACTCTTACGAAGTGGGTGAGGTCATATGAGTGCGCGCTAGCATTTTTTTTTGCCAGTGTCCAATCACCTGATGGTAGCCTGCATATCACCCATGGTTTATGAATACAAGTTCCATGTAATATATCTTGCAGAATAGAATAGACTAGAAGTCCTCTGATATTATGATTAGTGGCTAGGGCCAGATTTACTATTATACACAGAAGACAGACGCCTATAGGACGCAGGTGCAAAAAAGTCAGCTGTAGAGATACTGATTGCAATTTTTTTTCTATTATTAGTGCAAATTGTCATCTCCTATAAAATAATTGACTATAAATAAATATATTCTAAGTCTTTTTAGGACCACAAAACAAAGAAATTGGGTCATTGAAGTGATCCCAGCAGAGATGTGTTACAACAAAACCTGTGTGCCTGCAGGCTCCACCAATCCAAATACGGACCTATAAGTGTAGGCTAGTACTGATGCCTCATACGCGCGACCTGTTTTCCTGACAGGAAAACTGCCATGTTTGCTTTTGGTCGGGAAAACCGTTCGTGTGTATGCACCATAGCAGTTTTCCCGATCGGAAAACTGCAAGCAAAAAAAACGTGTTCTCTTTTTTTCGCCGCGATTCTCTGCGTTTTTTTTCCTCTACACACGGCCGGTTTTCCCGCCCAAAGCTGTCATGGCAGTATTCCTGTCAGGAAAACCGGCTGTGCGTACACAGAGACAAGCAACCGAGCAGGTTCTTGGTTTTCCTGGTGGACTTTTGACCGCCGCGCATGACAATTAATCCACAAATGCAACTTAAAAGGGTGACAAAAATATTGACTGCAGTTGTAATAAAATACTACTATATAGTACAGATTTACTAAGAAGCATGATGCGAGAGAATAAGCAGAAATGTGTGATCAGCACTGGCAGTAGTAAACTATGAGCAGAACTGTCGCAGTGTACTACATATATAATCAGGATGATGATGATGAGGAAAAACATTGCTAATAGCAACTACTACTACTTCTTTAATAATAAAAAGAATTATTCTTTCTTCCAGCATCTTCCCAGGATGCTTTGCTTTCAAGTGACCTGGAGGCATGTGAGGAGTCTATGGCCCTTCTTGATGAAGTCATTATGTATACCTTCCAACAGTGTGTGTATTACCTTACTAAGGTAGGTAAAATGGTTTTATTATATAAGCCAATAATTTACAGGTACTTTAATTGTTACTAAACCCACAATGCTAAACGCTGTATATGCAGTAAATCATGCTTGTTATACTCACTGTGAAACCTCAGGGGTCAATTTTCTGCATCATGTAAAAAGGCTGTTTGATCCTGTCTTCCCGGATCCTCCCCTTCTTCCACTGTCCCCTAATTATTTCCTGAGTCTATGGAGTCAGGCTGAACATGCTCAGTTTGGTGTATATTGACAGTTTTTTTTTGGGAGGGTGCCTGTGATCAGCACAGGGCCAATTAGCACTGTCCAGACAGAGGGTTAGGGGGTCCTGCAGTCTCATAGGATAGTCAGAAAACTCACCCTACAAGCTTTAACCAGTCCACAGCTGGACACTGATAGAAGTCACAAGACTGCTATATACTACTGATGAGAAAGGGTATTTAGTCGTTTATATTTACTAAAATAATTGCATTTCCATGTTCTGTGTACTGTGGGAGACCAGATATAGTGAATTAAAAAATTCTCTCATGGCCACTCTATAGAGTGTATTGCTAACTGTGGTCTAGCATAATAACGCATTTCTGCACACCATACACAGCCTGTGTTATTGACTAAAACAAGATACTTGGACTTAATAATATGATTATTTCATACCTATTCTGCCCTCTAAGTGATCTTTATACACCATCGTTATACACCAAAGAGATAAGGAAGGCACGTGGCCTGATGCATGAAAACGTTTATTTAAAACAAATTGATATAGACAGAAAATACTACGTATTCATAGGTGGCTGGGATACAAGAATGATAGCACTAAAACAAACTGTAATACACGTAAATGATGCCCATACAAGCAATAAAAGGTGAATATTCGGCTAACGCGTTTCAAGGGTTATATTCTTCAGAACCTTAGAAAACCAGGTCTGGTCTGTGAGGAATGGTGAGGGCTGGATGCATGTTGTATCACGGGGTGAGTATTAACCATACGGGAGGATTATCTTTCACTGTAGTGATATTTTTTCTACATCATAGTGCTCTTAGCACCATGGGAGTGTGTATAGGGATCAGGTCATCCGTTGGTCTTGCAAACCTTCCCAATGGAGAGTAAGGCCTTGTACACACGATAGGATCGCCAGAGGAGAACGGTCTGAAGGACCATTTTCACCGGTCCAAACCGATCGTGTGTGGGCCCCATCGGTTAGTTAACCTTCGGTCAAAAAAATGAGAACTTGCTTTAAAATTGAACCGATGGACGCCTAACTGATAGGTCAAAACCGATCGTTGGTAACCAAAAGCATCGGTTAAAAATCCACGCATGCTCAGAATCAAGTCGACGCATGCTTAGAAGCATTGAACTTTGTTTTTTTCAGCACGTCGTTGTGTTTTACGTCACTGCGTTCTGACACGATCGGATGGACTGATTGTGTGTACGCAGCCTTAATGTTGTAGCCTCTTTATCCAGCACTGATCCATGGCTGGATGTCCATGTGGGGACAAGCTATCCTACCGGTGGAGCTGTATAGGTGCCCCTGCGATCGTGCAGCTGTGCGCCACTATCCGGCGTTGCCGCTCTCAGTGTGAGTGCTTGGAGGGATGCGGCTGCACACTGCAATGGTTAATAATCACCCTGTAATACATCATCCATCCAGCCTTCACCATTGTAACATACAAACCAGACTCGGTTTTCTAAGGCTCTGAAGAAGAGGAAAATCCTTGAAATGAATATTCACCTTTTATCCCTTTCATGGGCATCATTTACGTGTATTACAGTTTGTTTATTGCTATCATTCTTGAAACCCAGCCACCTATGAATACGTAGTATTTTCTGTATATACCAAATTGTTTTAAATAAACGTTTTGAAAGGATTCATGCATCAGGCCATGCGCCTTTTTCATCTCTCCTGTGTTTAGTACTTTGGACTTCCCCCAGTTGGCCAAGGCAGCGGGGCATGCATGATTAACTAAACACTCGCACCACCACAAAAATACTACCAACTCTATATGAGGTCCCCCACACCAAAGCAGGAGAATATATTTTCTATTTATTAGTGCTCTTTGGTGTTGTCAGGCACCAAAACCCTCAAGTAATCTTCATGTCATGGTGGGGTTGTGGATGCCATACATACAGATGACCTGTGGGCATTCTTTTGAGTTCCATAATACCTACACCAGAGCCTGATATAAACACATTGATGTTATTGTAAAGTATTCTTAGGAAAAAATAAAAAGGTTCTGTAGTCATTCTGAGGATCAAGTATATGTAAACACCTTTTCTCCTTTTTTTAAACCACATTCCCTCTGTTCTCAGCTGCATAGGAGCTTGGGAAGGAGAAACAGCAGAACACTGAACTTCCCAGTGAATGGCTGTGTGTGGGGGGGGGGGGGCACCAGGACAAGTCTGATCATTGCAGTAGAGCAGGCTAAGTTCCCAGCATAGCTAGAGAACTGCCCATACTGTGCTCTCATGCCTAGTGGGGTCAGTTTTTAATAGAGAAGCAGAGGGACTGGCAGGAACACCAATGCAACGGATGCAACACAAAGGCCCCTTTCACACTGGGGCGGGGGCGGCGTTAAATCGCTGCTGTTTTTATCGGTGCTTTACTCTCAATTTCGTGGAGCTATTCGGCCGCTAGCGAGGTGGTTTTACCCCCCGCTAGCGGCAGAGAAAGGGTTAAAAACCACCGCAAGATGTTTATTGCTGGCGGTATAGCCGTGGTGTCCCATTGATTTCAATGGGCAGCAGCGGTGGAGGAGCGGTATACACACTGCTCCTTCACCGCTCCAAAGATGCGGCTACCAGGACTTTTTTTACCGTCCTGCTAGCGTACCACTCCAGTGTACAATTAAGGCGCCATGCACTAGTGTTTTTTATGAGCTCAAAAAATGCTGATAAAACTTTTATTATGATTAAGCACCAGTGAGAATGATGTGAAACGCGTTTTCAATTATAATCTTTGTACGGGCTATATCTACAATAAAGGAAACAACTATTTTTTGGAGTGCGGCTATCCGCATCTTTATTTACTCAATAACATTTTTGGAGTAGCATTTTAGAAGCTTTTTGGAGCATTAGTGTTTTATTAGTGTTTTTTTAGTGCATGAAGTAAAAAAAAGCTCAAAAACGGCTGTTAGGAGCCTTTTAGTAGTGTTTAGGAGCATTCAGTGTTTTTTTCTGCTGGAAAAACACTCCAAAAAACTCCACATAAACAGTTTATTTTTTTATGCCATTGGCTCCCGCTGCTGTCAATCAAATCCAGTGACGCGGTAGTGAGGGTCGGGGGCCGAGTCCTGCTGTCTGTGTCAATCGATGAAGCAGCGGTATGCCCCCCAGGGAAAGTGGCTTTCCATGGGGGCACCCGATTAAGAGGCGTAGCCTGGAGCACCGGTGGGGCAACCCAGAGAAAAATGATCGGGCTGCTTTATGAAAAAACGATAGCACAAAGCAGGTAAGTATAGGCATGTTTGTTTCTTTTATTAAAAAAAAAAAAAAAAAAAAAACAAGGGTTTACAACCCCTTTAAGTTTTTTAATACTTGTGTGGAAGGGATCGGTAGCTTAGCTATTCTTAACCAGGAAAACATGTTTGGAGCCCATGATGTATTAGGAGCTTCGAGCTCTGTTAAAAAATCCTGCTGTCCTTAAAGATTGGTATACTGCATGTATTTATATAATAAAAATGATACTGCTAAAGTGTTTGCTGATTGATGCAACCAATCATCCGTTGTGCATGAATATAAAACTGGAAAATAGAGGGCTAGCTCTGTCAACTTCCATGCTCCTAAATGGATGAATAGAAGAGGTGAATAGACTATTAACACGCTCATCTAGCAGTTTGCTTCCAGGCATGGTTCTCAGAGTGAGCGCACTGTACAAACACAATTCTACCAACGAAATAACAAAAACTAAGCAGGGATAGCCCCATGAAGACCCAGCCATAGAGCCCTGACATGCAGCATGGCTGTTTGGAACATTTTATTATGCATGAGAATGTGTTATTGGCAATCAGCAACAGGATTGTAATGAATATGTTGGCTAATTAGAAGTCTGGAGGGGATAGCTGAACAAAAATCTGAAATATTCAGTTCATATTTACATATTCCAACTGTGCTTTGGCTGGAGTACAGATTATATTAAATGTCGTTCTGTAAAACAACATTGTAAGTGTTTTATCCTTCTTTTTAGACCTTGTATGCAGCTTTGCCAGCCATTTTGGAGAGCAATCCTTTCACCGATCCTGCCAGTTTCTCGGATGTAGGAGAGCTGAGCAATATGCCAGAAGGCACACGTGGAACTCTCGCCATTTACCAGGCTACATTGGATTTAACTCGGGAGTGTGAACTGCATCCAGATCTTGTGTCTCAAACATTTGGATATCTCTTCTTTTTCTCCAATGCATCACTCTTCAATACCCTAATGGAAAAAGGTAATTCATTTTACCAGTTTGGTTAAGGAAGAACCCGTAACAATGATTCTCTAAATAGGTGCTGGTTGTTGGCTTCTTCTGCCATTCCCAGTGGTGGGTATCTTAACTGGACTCAACAACTCACCTACACACCAGTAGTAATACAAAGGGCTTTACTTAAAGAGGAACTGCAGTCTGCTCACATAATTTGTAATAAAAACATCTTTGCCATTCTGAACCTCCCCTCCAACCACTTTGCATATCATATATATATACTGTGATTCTGTACTTGCCAAATATGCTGCAGAAATCTCCCTCCACTAAGGCCCCATACACACGATAGAATTTATCCGCGGATACGGTCCAGCGGACCGTTTCCGCGGATAAATCCTCTCGAGGATTTCAGCAGATTTCTCTGCGATGGAGTGCACTCACCATCGCATTGAAATCCGCGCCGAAATCCTCTGGCGATGACGTGTCGCGCCGTTGCCGCGTCATAATTATGACGCGGCGACGCTGTCATATAAGGAATTCCACGCATGCGTCGAATCATTACGACGCATGCGGGGGATCCCTTCGGACGGATGGATCCGGTGAGTCTGTACAGACCAGCGGATCCATCCGTTGGGATGGACTCCAGCAGATGGATATGTTGTGCATGTCAGCAAATATTCAATCTGCTGGAATCCATCCCAGGGGAGATATATCCGCGGAAAAAGATCCGCTGGCGTGTACGCACCATAGGATCTATCCGCTGAAACCCATTTGCTGGGATTTATCTGCGGATGGATTCTATGGTGTGTACGGGGCCTAAGTCTGACTGCGTCCATTTTAACTGTGGGCAGCTGAAGCTGCTGCCTGTTCACTTCCTGGATTTACAGGACACACAGAGGCACACCTCCAGCTCTGAAGCCCTGAAGCTCTCATTGGCGTCTTATGACTCATCCCCCTCCCTTCCTGGCAAACTCTCACAAGAGTAAAAGAGAGAGAGAGATGTGCATGATGTCATAAGCCTAGGCTTTTTACCAGACAGGAAACAGGAAGTGGGCTGTATAAGGTATTTACTGGCAGACAATAATTATAATTACTACCCAAAGTTAAAACAACAATTGCAGAAGATTTAATAGATGGAAATTTGAAAAAAATTACCGAATAAGCAATGAAAATAAACAACACTAGTCAACAGTGACACGCTATATATTACTAAAACAATTAGAAAGTGTAAAAAAGTAAATGGCATCCAATCCCTTAGTTGCCTGTGAAATGGTCCTGCCAGAATATATTGGGCGGCTATTCTGCTAAAACTTTGTGTATTAGTACTGCTTGGGCCTTGAATAAGGGGGTATACCCCAAAAGCGTGTCCTTAAAATGTGGATGTTAGTGCAAATACAATAAGCATTATGGTACCACAAAAATATTTACCACAAAAATAATAGCAGTCACTGAGGGTAACTATCCTGGAAAGTTAAGGTAAAGCAGGTAATAGTTTGGTCCAAATACTGTGTTCAGGCCCTGTTTAGCCATTGGCCAGTATACTAATAAAAGCAAGTCTACCTGTGGTTGGGCGCTTGAACTTGCGTAGGAGCACTTGACCTTTATCTAAAGGGACTTGTAATCCACGGGTATCCCTGTGAACTCTTTACAGTGCCCCTAAGGTTAAACAGAGCTCTGCTTTCAGCAGCAACAGAGAAGTAATACACACTGAGGTGGCTAAAAGGCCTCTCATCACACTGATGCTATGAACCTACACCTGTCCTCCTGATAACAATAACTCCACTGACCACTGTCCTAACAGACTGGATGTAGGCAGATACAA
The DNA here is from genome assembly GCF_905171775.1 of Rana temporaria. Lineage (NCBI taxonomy): Eukaryota > Metazoa > Chordata > Amphibia > Anura > Ranidae > Rana > Rana temporaria. The sequence continues at coordinate 83,499,786 of NC_053498.1, forward strand.
CACAGGCTTCTCTGTTCCAAGGCACCCCTACATTGTTCACACCTTTTCTCTAGGTGCAAGGCAAGAGGTAGCACAAAACTCTAGGGCTTCCCTCTCAAGCATGTGCGTATATCTAATGGGTCCTCTGCTCTAATGCCAGACTGCACTATTCTCTTTCCTTTGGGGTTCACAGTCTAAGTCCCAGACAGGCCCTCTCACCCTGGCGCCCTAGTGGAGCTCTCTCTCCACACACATCAGCTCTTTCTGTGAGCTCCGGCCCAGTCACTTCCCACTTGTATCACACTAGATCCCTCTCCATGCTTCTCCTTTCCTTGCCGCACTCACTCCTTGCTCTCTGCATTTGCTTTTAGTAAACCAACCCCGTAGATCAGGGATATGCAATTAGCAGACCTACAGCTGTTGCAGAACGGCAAGTCCCATGAGGCATAGCAAGACTCTGACAGCCACAAGCATGACACCCAGAGGCATGATGGGAATTGTAGTTTTGCAACAGCTGGAGGTCCGCTAATTGCATATCCCTGCCATAGATTCTAGACTAGAGTGTCTCTGTGCTGAAAAACCGACTAGGTTCATGTTGCTTTTTCAACACACACCCAGCTTATTACTATTGCTTCTACTCATTGCTGTTTCATGCCTCTCACATCGACATATTTGGCAGTTGAGTCCCTGCTTGCATCGTTAGCTTTCGATGTATCTCTTTCAGTGCTAATTGACCGGTTTATGTGCCATTAGAATTGCTGGGCACACCACTTTTGGCCTCTCTTCAGTACCCACCTTCCTGTGCTGAAAATATCTCCCCATTGCACTACCATGTTTCCTCAGGGTTCCGGTACTGCACCACAGGCACAGCAGGTGATACGTTCACCTATATGGGAGACTGAGAATCTCTATGGGCACCTGTTGGCTACCTGCCCACCTGTATAGTACTGAAACAAAGGCCTTTAGGCTGCATTCACACCTGAGCGTAGGTCGTTTTTTCCGGGGTTTTTTTTCGAGGTTTTGTCGCGCGTATTCATGCTTATTTGCGTTTTTGTACTTCAACGTTTTTTATTTTAGCCAATAGGAAAAATGATCATCTTTTCATCACTTGTTGCTATGTTGGTAGATTTTTTTTGTCTTCTGCCTGGGTAAAATGTTCTATTGATTAAAGCGACAAAACGCCAGTAGCAAACGCTCGTTGTCACGCTAGTCGCTTGGATCGAGCGTTTCCATTACTTTCTATGGTAAATAGAAATGCTCAAAAACGCCAAAAACGCCCGATTCGCGCCAGGCGTCAGGCGTTTTGAAGTGGAGATGTGAACCATCTCCATAGGGAATAATGTATTTTTTCCCCTCTAGCATTTTTGAGCGTCGCGCTTCAGGCGACAAAACGCTCAGGTGTGAATGCAGCCTTTTACTCACAGATGAATGTGGTGTCACAAGCATAAAAACATGTCGATATTTATTATGGTCACAGCATGGTGACCTGAAAAAGCTCCCACACGCAAAGACACATGTGACAGTTTCTGTGTATGGAGATTGTCTAGGCCAACTTGAACACAGCATGAGGACATCATTTCTCTGAGTTTCAAATCAGGACTCTATAATCCTGTCCCTGGATTTCAGACCCCAGCAGGAAAATCGAAAGAGGGGTGTGTTAAAATTAACAACTATTAACCTTAATGATTAACAAGAATACGTTAATTTAGCATCTTTCCAATGGTTTAGAGGCAAGGTCATACATTTGAGATGTTATGCTGTGATCTGCTGCAGTTGGCCTGAAACCGGGATGGGACGTTGGCTTTTCCATCGTTCTGCTTAGCAGCATCTTTGGTTAATTCTCTCACTCATCTTTTCTGGTGGAGGAGGGGCCGGTCTTATGCGGCATCCATAATGTAGCAGTTCCTCTCATTGTCCTGGCAGGTTATCTGCAGGAAGTGGTGTGCTTCCTCCTAGCCTTGCTCTCAGGACTGCTGGGAGCATTTTTTTCCTTCGCAGCAGGAAGCAGAAGGTCGCCTGGACTGTAAAGAGAGAATGACGTGCCTTTCTTTTTCCATAACACCACCAGCCCTTAACTCTTTAATTAGTCCAGTCAGGAATCTGTTTCTGTGCAGTATACACTGATTTATGCTGCAGTTTTAGAATAAGGTGCAACTTTCTGCCAGTGAATTACAATGATGAAAAGGACATAAAAAACAGATATCACTTTTTATTATTAAGTGTGGTTTACCACTTTAATTGTAATTAAGGTAGTAAGGGCTACCACAGGCATATATGAATGAAAATCGACTTCTGTTCAAGTTACAGCCTTTAATGTAAAGTCCGTAGCAAGCCAACTGTCCACAGGTGGAGAGGTCAGGGAGAACATACATAGAAGAAAAACGTAAAACTTAATTTTGCTTTAATGTAGATCAAGCATTCTGTGCTGCCTTCTCTTGTTGTAAACCTTAAAGACAAGTCTTCCATACCAAAAGAAAAAAAGACTATGACCTAATCTAATTTATAACCCCCCCATCCCCCCACTAGGTCTCACCCCTTTTACCTACTTACCTCACCCTCACAGTGGCAGCTTTGTCTGGTGTTTACATCCTCAGGCCCAAAATGTTTTCTGTTGCTGACCGCACTGCCCTTAACCACTTCAGCCCCCGGAAGAATTTACCCCCTTCCTTACCAGACAACTTTTTGCGATTCGCTACTGGGTTGCTTTAACTGACAATTGCGCTGTCTTGTGACATGGCTCCCAAACAAAATTGATGTCCTTTTTCCCCCACAAATAGGGCTTTCTTTTGGTGGTATTTGATCACCTCTGTGGTTTTTATTTTTTGCGCTACAAACAAAAAAAAACTATAACTATAAACTATATTTTTTACTTTTTGCTATAATAAATATCCCCTATATATATATATATATATATATATATATATATATATATATATATATATATAAATCCTCAGTTTAGGCCGATATATATTCTTCTACATATTTTTGGTAAGAAAAAGAAATCGCAATAAGCGTATATTAATTGGTTTGGGCAAAAGTTATAGGGCCATATTCTCTTACATTTTCGGCGGGCGGCTCGTAAGCCATTTACACTCCGCCGCCCCAACCTACAGGAGCAAGTGCTGTATTCCCCAAAACACTTGCTCCGTAGTTTGGGGCGGCGTAGTGTATTTGGCCCGGTGTATCCCCGCGTAAATCCAAGGGGGCGGCTTCTATTTAAATTAAGCGTGCCCCCGATTCTAACGAACTGCGCATGCGCCGGGCTTAAAATAGCCCAGTGCGCATGCTCCAGTTCTCGGCGTAAAACGTCAATGACGCAGACGTGTGCGTCATTGACGTAAAGTCATATTCAAGAACGACTTGGTAAAACGACGTACCCTACGGGAAAACACGACGCGGACCCGACGCCATACTTAACATGGCCTACGTGGGACTGGCGTAAGGTTACCCCTCATATAGCAGGGGCAACCTTACGCCTACGCAAACGACGTAAGCGACGGTTACGCGACGCAAATTCGTTCGGGAATCGGCGTATCAGGCTCATTTGCATAAACAAATGAGACCTGAACGTAAACGCCACCTAGCGGCCGGTGGAGTAATTACATTTAAGATCCGACAGTGTAAGTGACTTACACATGTCGGATCTTCAGCATATCTATGCGAAAATGATTCTAAGAATCACTCGCATAGATACACTGGCCAAAAAATAGAGATACGAAGGAGTATCCTGAGATACTCCATCGTAACTTTACTCAGAATATGGCCCATAGCGTCTACAAAATAGGGGATAGTTTTATGGCATTTTTATTATAATTTTTTTTAGTAGTAATGGCGGCAATCAGAGATATTTATCATGACTGCGATATTGCGGCAGACGCATCGAACACTTTTGACACTGTTTTGGGACCATTGTCATTTATACAGCGATCAGTGCTATAAAAATGCACTGTTTACTGTGTAAAATGACACTGGCAGGGAAGGGGTTAACCACTAGGGGACGAGGAAGGGCTAAAGTGTGTCTTAGGGAGTGATTCTAACTGTGTGGGGGCTGGGCTACCAGTGACACAACACTGATCACTGCTCCTGATGACAGGGAGCAGTAGATCAGTGTCCTGTCACTTGATAGAACATGGAAATGCCTTGTTTACATAGAAACCTCCTGTTTTGCCACTCCATGACACGATCACAGGACACCGACAGACATCGAGTCTGCGGGTCCCGCAGGCATGGAGCTTGCGGCGCGAGCCCGCTAGGTGGCAGATTTAAAGCAACGTACCTGTACGTTGCTTTGCCTTCCTATGCCATTCTGCTGATATATATCTATGTTAGGGAGTCGGCAAGTGGTTAATGGCTAAAGATGACAATGGTGGATTTATATGAGATGTGATGGAGACACCAGAAACCTTAGTTATAATAGTCTTAACACTGTTTAGGTATAATATAGACATGTCTGTTATAGACAAACATACAAAGGTGACCCATGCAAAGAGAATAATTTATTCAGACAGAGCCCTGGTGGGACTTGATGATGAGGCTTTGATGCTGCAAGGCACTGTGCCACCCTTTCCTGTGTGCAGGGCCGTCTTTAATGTTGATTGGACCCTGGGCAAAAAAATTATTGGGGCCCCCCCATGCAATTTTGAACTTCGCCTGCTCTGAGACATACAATAAATATAAGAAAGACTTAAAATCAGTGTACTGTATCAGATCAGGCAGTGATTGCGATTGGTTGCCAGAGGTCACAGCATATCATTACCACTTACTGACTGGTTGCTAGAGGTTACAGCACACATTATGGCTCACTGATTAGTTGCTAGAGTTTACAACACGTGATTTCTTGTTGATTGGTTGCTAGAGATTACTGTACAGTAAAATTGCTCACTGATTGGTTGCTAGAGGTTACAGCACATCACCTCTTCACTGCAGAGGGGCATGATATACATATGAATGCCGCCTTTAATTCCATATGAATGCCGCCGACCTCAGCTATTTACATATGAAATCCGCCGCTATTTACATTTGAATGCTCTCGTTATTTACATATGAGTGGCGTTTATTTACATGTAAACACAGGGTTTGCAGGCAAGCCATCTGTACACAACAATAGGGCAGAGCTGGGCAGCATTAGTAGCAGTACTTCACATTGAGATATCAGGACACAGCACAGGACTACAACTTCAAGGGACAAGGGCATTTAAACTGGGATAGTTGGCAAGTATGAGGCAGTTGCTTTGGGCCCCACAACAATGACACGGCCCAGGGCAGCTGCCCCTTTTGCCCTGCCTTAAAGACAGCCTGCCTGTGGGAATATAAAAACATCCAATGTTATACTGTAAATGTAGATTCTCCCCTAATCAACACTATACCTGGTCAATGTGCTAAATATGGACACTTTTTATCTTTTGTTACCGTTATGCAAGTGAGTTTATATGTCTTATTCTTCTTGTCTGTTACTATTCTGACAGCACATATTTTTCAGGTAACGGGGAACCATTCTACCAGTGGTCAAAGGCTGTCCAAATCCGCACAAACCTTGATCTGGTTCTGGACTGGCTCCAAGGAATAGGTCTTGGTGACATTGCCACAGAATTCTTCAGAAAGTTGTCAACAACAGTAAACTTGCTATGCATACCTAAAACCAGTCTCTTAAAGGTACGATATGATAAATATATTTTATTTGGCTTTTTACCATGTATAAAAAGTTTTAAAAAGCATGTACTGAAGTATTGATAAAGAAATGAAGTTACTGTATGACCTAGAAATACTAACAGAGAACTAAAAGAGGAAGAACAACCAGGGCAGGCAATCGATTGAATAAGACTTTTGTTGCGCACTAAAACTGAACTGTAGGCAAATGTCTAAATATTTTTGGGAGCTTCATTACCTGCCAAAGGATTTATCCTTTTGTGTACTTCCTTTGCTTACATTTTCACTGCCCTGCCAGATGGCACAACCAAGTATGTAACCTAAACTTTCTCTACTACATATAAGCAGTACAGCTTGGTCCCCTCTTTGCCTTCCCTCTCCAGTGACTGGACATTTAGGGCCAGATTCACAAAAGAAGTACGCCGGCGTATCTACTGATACTCCGGCGTACTTTCAAATTTGCCGCGTTGTATCTTTAGTTTGAATCCTCAAACCAAGATACGACGGCTTCTGGCTTCGATCCGACAGGCGTACGGCTTCGTACGCCTTCGGATCGTAGGTGCAATACTTCGGCACCCGCTGGGTGGAGTTTGCGTCGTTTTCCGCGTTGGGTATGCTAATTAGCTTTTTCCGGCGATCCACGAAGGTACGCGCGGCCGTCGCATTCTCTTACGTCGTCGCTAGTCAGCTTTTCCCGGCGTATAGTTAAAGCTGCTATTTCGTGGCGTATAGATAGACCTGCCATGTTAAAGTATGGTCGTCGTTCCCGCATCGAATTTAAATTTTTTTTTTTTTGCGTAAGTCGTCCGTGAATAGGAAAGGACGTAACTCACGTCTACGTTCAAAAAATTACGTCGGTGCGACGTCACCGTCATTTCGCGCAAAGCACGGCAGGAAATTTCAAAACGGAGCATGCGCAGTACGTTTCGGCGCGGGAGCGCGCCTAATTTAAATGATCCACGCCCCCTACCCGGATCATTTGAATTAGGCGGGCTTGCGCCGGAGGGATTTACGCTACGCCGCCGCAACTTTACAGGCAAGTGCTTTGTGAATCAAGCACTTGCCCATAAAACTTGCGGCGGCGTAACGTAAATGCGATACGTTACGCCGCCGCAGATGTACCTGAATCTGGCCCTTAAGGAGCAGGTGTAGACTGATGAGCTCATCTCTTTGCTCACTCTGTTATTCCCCACAGCACACCTAATTGGATTAGAGTTCCAGCAGTTTCTCTACTAATCTAAAATCTAATAAACAAGTTTGATATTGAGCCCTGGTTTACACTGATGCTACTTTAAAATCGTGCTACTTTACTTGAAGTATCGCGATTTCAAAGTAGCAAGGTCAGCGCGTTTTCAGGTGCTACTTGATAGACATTTGTGTGGCTTCATACACAGATGTCTATAAAAATTGCACCTGAAATCGGCAAAAGTAGTGCAGGAACTACTTTTGCAAATCGTTGCGGCGCCGCAAAATCGGTGTCGCACCGATTGGAACAGTGCCATTGCCGCCAATAAGCTGCGACTTGTCATGCGATTTGATCTCTCAAATCGCATGACAAATCGCTCCAATGTGAACCTGGGCTAAGACAAATTCAGATACTTACCCAAGCTGAATACATATTTTTTTATGTTTTTAAACTTTTTATAAACATATAACTGCTTTCATTGGTGTTTTATATCTTCCTGGAAATCAAAGTATCTAAAGGATACACATGTTTCCAGTGCTGTAGAGAAAAATTTAAGATACAAATTTGTTAATATAGTAATTACTGTAGTTGCAGTTATTACTTTAAATGTAATGCTTTATTACTTTAATGCTCATTAATAATGCAACAACATATTCATATTGGTGTTCTTGGGTTGGTGTCTCCTCTGTAAATTTAAAGGAGTTGTAAAGGCAGAAGGTTTTTTATCGTAATGCATTTTATGCATTAAGATAAAAAGCATTCTGCGTGTAGCAGCCTCCCCAGCACCCCCTAATACTTACAGTATGTGAGCCACCTCTCTGTCCATCAATGTCCATGAATCCCTTGGACGTCCGGGACTCTCCCTCCTGATTTGCTGAGACACAGCCGTGGGCACCATTGGCTCCCGTGGCTGTCAATCAAAGTCAGTTAGCCAGTCAAGGGAGAGAGGGGGCGGGGCCAAACGGCAGCTCCGTGTATGAATGGACACTCTAAACTGCAGCTTGGCTTGCGTGCCCCCATAGCAATCTGCTTGTTGTTGGGGCACTCGAGAGGAGGGAGGGGCCAGGAGTAGCGAAGAGGGACCCGAGAAGAGGAGGATTCGGGCTGCTCTGTGCAAAACCAACTGCACACAGAAGGCAAGTATAACATGTTTGTAAACTCTTTTTTTTTTTAAATAACAGTTACTTTAAAGTGTATTTCCACCTTTGCCGCCAAATTGGGATAACTCCTACTTTATATTTGCTATGCATTCTCATTCACACAGCATCATTTAAAAAAATATTCCTATTTTTTCAGCTCATGCAACACAGCTTAAAAACTGCTTCTTTTACATAATTTTTTTTCTCAGCCTGTAAAACCACCTCTATGAAAGTCTATGTGTCCAGGGTTTGAGCATTAATGCATTCTGATGGCCCGAATAATTTATCTATTTTGGCTATTAGTATGCATTAATGCTCAACGCTAGATTCGTCTAGTGTTTATGCACGTTTAACCACTTAAGGACCCCTTCATGCTGATATACATCGGCAGAAGGGCACGGCTGGGCACAGGCACGTACATGTAAGTTGCCTTTAAGAGCCCAGCCATGGATCGCGCACACACCGCTGGAGGCGGGCTTGTGACCTAGTCCTGAGCTTCGTGACCGTGCCCGTGGGACCCGCGGACCCGAGCCGCCAGTGTCCCGCGATCGGCTCACAGGAGCTGAAGAACTGGGAGAGGTGAGTGTAAATAAACCTTCCCCGTTCTTCTCTGTGGCTTGTCACTGATTGTCGGTTCCCTGTCATAGGGAACGACGATCAGTGATGTCACACATCCAGCCACACCCCCCTACAGTAAGAAACACACAATAGGACACACTTAACCCCTTTAGCGCCCCGTAGTGGTTAACCCCTTCACTGACAGTGCATTTGTATAGCACTTTTCGCTGTGAAAATGACAATGGTCCCAAAAATGTGTCAAAAGTATCCGATGTGTCCGCCATAATGTTGCAGTCACGAAAAAATCGCTGATCGCCACCATTACTAGTAAAAAATAAATTATTAATAAAAGTACAATAAAACTATCCCCTATTTTTCAAACGCTATAACTTTTGAGCAAACCACTCAATAAACGCTTATTGCAAGTTTTTCTTTAATCAAAAATATTCTAGAAGAATACGTATCGACCTAAACTGAGGAAAAAAATGTATTTTTTTTAATATATTTGTTGGGAATATTTATTATAGCAAAAAGTAAAAAATATTGGGCTAGATTGAGCAACAACATACGGCAGCGTATCTCCATATACGCCGCCGTAATTTCAAATCTGTGCCGTCGTATCTTTACGCCGATTCTCAAAGGCAGATATGTTTAAAAAATAGGCTTCCTCCGCCAACGTAACTTGAATACGCCGGCGTATAATTGTGTGCAATTTTACGCTGGCCGCTAGGGGCGCTTCCGTAGATTTCAGCGTAGAATATGCAAATGACCTAGATACGCCGATTCACAAACGTACATGCGCCGGCGGAATTTTTTTACGTTGTTTGCGTAAGGCTTTTCCGGCGTAACGTTGCTCCTGCTTCTATGAGGCGTACGCAATGTTAAGTATGGACGTCGTTCCCGCGTCGAATTTTGAATTTTTTACATTGTTTGCGTAAGTCGTTCGCGAATAGGGCTGGACGTAATTTATGTTCACGTCGAAACCAATACGTCCCTGCGGCGTACTTTGGAGCAATGCACACTGGGATATGTACACGGACGGCGCATGCGCCGTTCGTAAAAAACGTCAATCACGCCGGGTCACCACCTATTTACATAAAACACGCCCCCCTCATACTCATTTGAATTAAGCGCGCTTACGCCGGCCCCATTTACGCTACGCCGCCATAACTTAGGAGGCAAGTGCTTTGTGAATACAGCACTTGCCTCTCTGATTTAAGGCGGCGTAGCGTAAATACGATGCGCTACGCCGCTGTAACATTGCGCCCCCCTACCTGAATCTAGCCCATTGATTTTTTTAAATTGTCGCTATATTTTTGTTTATAGCGCAAAAAATAAAAACTGCAGAGGTGATCAAATACCACCAAAAGAAAGCTCTATTTGTGGGAAAAAAAGGATGGCAATTTTGTTTGGGAGCCATGTCGCATGACCGCGCAATTGTCAGTTAAAGTGACGCAGTGCCGAATCGCAAAAAGTGGCCAGGTCCTTTACCCGCATAATGGCTTGGGTCTTAAGTGGTTAAAAGCATTTAGGCTCGTTGCACGCTACTTCTGCCCAGGAGCCCCTCTCCTGAATGTGCTGATATTTTTTTTAGTCTGTAAACCATTGCACACTTGTAGAAGAAAACTGGGGCTACATGTGTGCCAAGTTTCAGGTCCAGGGGAGATCAGGCGCAAAAAGGTGACTCGAGTATAAGTCAAGGGGGGAATTTTCAGCACAAAAAATGTGCTGAGAAACTCGGTTTATACTCAAGTATATACGATATGTGTTCATGTAGTCATCAAAGCTGGCCATACATATATTTTTTTTCATTTAGCCGGTGTTTGGAGATGGGTGGAAGAATCCCCTTTTCTGGGACATTGTATTCTGGCAGTGGCACCCTCTGCTTTCAGAATACACTAATCGGTGATTGCAGCTGCTGATAAATAGAAATTATTCCCAAATGTACCTTTTAACATTAGTCCATTAAATAATCGGCTTCTGTCTCGCACAGGAGGCCACAAACTGATCGAAATTCAGCCTGCCCCTTCTGGATTGACTGAATTTCCATCAGTTTATGGCCAGTAAGGATGAGCTCCGGCGTGTTCGCATAGAACACATGCAAAGCCCGCCAGGAAGTGTGCACGGCGCTGTGCTAATCACAGCCAGGGAGACATTGTCCCGATGCTCGGCTGCAGGGATCCTGAAATGTCTCCCTGGCTGTTATTAGCGCAGCGCCGTGCACACTTCCTGGCGGGCTCTGCACGTGTTCTATGTGAACACGCCAGAGCTCATCCTTAATGGCCTGCTATACTTTGTATGTGGCTGATATCTTATCTCAGCAGTTGTTTAGTAGAGGGCTGAATAACAACAGTGCACCATCTAGTGGATAAGCTTCCATTTCTGGCCTCCCGTTGTCTGTATCTGGCTTCAGTACCGCTGAATTACAGATCGGGAACAAACATGGAGAAAACAATAGAATTCTTTATCCCTATACACATTATAGGTCAGTGACTCTGTAAGAATCGAAGTGAAAGCGTCAGCATGACAGCCAGGAAACGAGTGTGTTGGGAAGATGTCCGAAATATAACATCATGCCAGTAAAATAATGTATTCCCTGAGTGCATGGTATGCTAAGGAACCTCTGTGATCACTGCGTATAAAATCTTTAATCAATAAGGCTTTGTGTTTTTCCAACACAGATCTCCTGGAACACTTTGAGGAATGATTATTCTGCACTAAGCACTGCTCAGCTGAACCACTTGTTGAGAAACTATCATCTGGGAGTGGGACGGTCACATCCAGCTGCTTGGGACCCCCCTGAAGAGGAAAAGGATGAGATCACAAACAGTGAGTTCAATAAGTGCAGTCTGACCTTGTACTTTGCCCTTCTCTCTTTGATTCCGCTTCCTTGCGACTTCTGTGGACTTTGAGTTTGTAGGACACATTATTCTAATGCTCATCTGCTAGCTGGAAAAAATGAGAACAGAACTGGCAAGATTTTTACTGTTTTAAATGGAGAAAAAAGTTAACTTTTTAAAGCTGATCTCATTTATTCAGAAGGGAAAGAAGGCTAACCTAGATCAACCATTGAGAATTAACATTTTTCTGATCTACGCCACTTTTCAACATAGTAAAAAAGATCTGGGCACTAGGATATTAGGACCTGTAATGTTACTAAACTATGCCAGACCCTTTATCGGAGCGGGGGGCTTCTCGGAATCTGCAAGCCCCCTTTGACAAGGGGGGGCCCTCCTATGTGAATGAGTAGGACTCATTTTACAAAAAAAAAGTGTAGTGTGAAAAAAAGACAGTAGGCAGTTTCTTTATATTTTTTTATTTAAACCTTATTTAAAAAACAAAACCGGTGTAGATCTATCATCAATCACGATGCCCACCAACCCGGGGGAAAAAAAAGGCTCCGCTTCTGACGAAAGCCACCACCGTCTTACAGCTCCGCCATCTGACATTTCTTGAATAACTAACTCGTGATGGCCCCGACCCAGCATGCGTCCAGTCTGTAATTTCACAAGGGGGTGGTGCCACCACGAGACATCATTGGATGGCACTGTCCCTTAGTTTAAACACAGTAATATAAAAATAGTTCATCCACACGCCCACAGCTTATAAATCTTCTATTTACACATAAATACTGCCACTATATACCTTTTTGGATGATCTGTATATCATGGTTACACGATAAACTGCACAGTTTCTCCAGTGCTGATGGTTCAGGTAGGAGGAGATTTCCACTGCAGCCTGTATACACGCCCACATGTGTGATGTCAATATCATGTGTCATGTAAATGTTCTCTCCAGCATAAAATACACAACTGAGCATGTGCAGGTTGGCTACTCTGCCTGTGTTAGCTGGTCTACCCCAGATAGTCAGTGCAGGAGGGGAAGGATTTATGCATGCAGGATAAAACAGCCTTTTTACACAATACAGAGGATTAACCCCTTAAGTTCCACAGTGAGTGTAACAAGCATGTGGGCCCCCAGATTACCGGCCTCACCCCCTACAAAATGATTTGTTCTGCTGCCGATAAAGGCTACAGCCATCTGACTGTTCTTAAATAACTAAGGGACGGTGCTACCCAGTGACGTCTTCTGGTGGCACTGCCTCCTTGTGACATCGCTAACCAAGGGCACAGGTTAGTTATTTAAGAACTGTCAGGCCGTGAGGCTGGAAGACGGTGGTAGCTTTCATCGGGAGTGGAGCGTTTTTGTTTTTTGTTGGGTTGGTGGTGGCAGCGGACACCGTGATTGATGATGGATCTACACTGGGGGACATTTTTTATTTTTGTTTTTTAAATAAAGTTTAAATAAACAAACTGCCTACTGTCTTTTTTTACACTACTCTTTTTTTCTGGTGAATGAGTAGGGGTACATATTCACATAGGGAGTCCCTCTTGTTAAAGGGGGCTTCCATATTCCGAAAAAGCCCCCCATCTGCAGACCCCCACAACCACCCGCCAGGGTTGTGAGGAAGAGGCCCTTTCTTAAAGCATCTGCCCATGTTGAGGGCATGTGGGCTGCTATGGTTCAGGAGGGGAGCACTCAATCGTCCTTGCCCTTTCCTGACCTGCCAGCCTGCATGCTCAAATCAGAGTCTGGTATGGATTTTGTGGGGGTGGGGCACACCATTTTCTTTTTAAATTGTATCCTTTTTTTTTCTTACATTTTCATTGCTGGAATTTTTTTTACATTGAGTTGTCAGAGGGGAACCCCACTGACAGATGAGGACTTATTGGTTGTTAAGGACACAGAGGCTGACTGCTCCTTAACAACCATTGTTTACTATTTGTTAAGGATGCCGGCGGCTGCCGGTGTTTTGTCAGATTAGGCGACCAGTCAGAATTTGTAATGGAAGTGACGTTCCATCGCCGCCATTTTGCTACACCCTGCACTCCTCCACAATAAGGATACAATGAGAAGCGGACATCTTGTTACACCCACTGGAGTTTTGCATTTCACGTTTATTCTTAACCGAAAACAGATATTATAAGGTGAAACACAGTATTTAGAAATCCTGCGGCCTGTTAGATATTCTATTTTAAAAGCAGCGGCAAACCTGGTGATCTCACATGTTTGCTAATCTCACACACCACCTCTGATTTTATAATTTAACATGTACACAGTCAGACAGCATTCTAAATAGTGTATTTAACCATATAAGCTCTGTTTACTGTTAAAAGTAAGTGTGAAATGCAAAACTCTGGTGGGTGTAACAAGATGTCCGCTCGCCCCCTTCTCACTGTATCCTTAATGTGGAGGAGTGCAGGTGGCGGCGACGGAACATCACTCCTGTTACAAATTCTGATGGGTCCCCAAATCTGATGAAACACCGGTTCCTTAAATATTGCATGTCCTGTCTTATGTGGTATTTACCAAGTGTTTTTGCTTTATGCGGTAAATCCCGCATAAAGCAATAGAGAATTTACATTTTCAGGATCGCATGCGGCATTTGGAAAAACACCTAAATACTTCATGCGATCTGGTTTTGTGAATGGAACCCACTGCCTAGGGTGACCATGTGATTCGTTACAGCACAAGCTGATTTTTAAGAAGGGAGGGTGTCCCTGAATGGTAGTTTGGAAATGTGGTCACCCTACCACTGCCACAAAAATGGATTGCATTGGATGAAAGGCTAGTTAGCCTATATGATAAGTAGTGTAACTGTACATATGTGAATCATGTCTTCAATTTAAATTTTTGTGTGTGGAGATGCAGGGAAATCCATCCTGGGTAAACCCTGGAGCTCTTACAACTCCTAAAATGCACAATGTTTACAGCAGGAAGTCAGAGAAGAACATCTTGCACAAGGTCACAAACCATCTGTCCTGTGACATTAGGAAATGGTGCCAGTCTGGAAACAAATGGTACATTTACATGGTCATTGCATTTTTACACAGTCTATACCATGCAAGTATTTTTTCAGCTGATGTTTGATAGTCTTTTAAAGGGTTAGTTCAACTTTACCAAAAAACTGCCTATGCAGATAAGGGGAATTTTAGATAAAAACAAACTGTACAGCTGTGACAAAGGTTGAATAATATCCTTGCTCTTGGTGTAGGTCGTGTACTTACCTCATGCAGCAGGACTGGAAAACGTATAGAACATTGCAAGGAGAGTATTAGCTGTTACTGTTCACCCCCGCCTTCACAGGAATGAGCTCTCAAATGCTGAGCTCAAAGCTGCTGTGTCAAGGAAGAGAAATCACATGTGAGGGGGTTTGAATTGGAGAAATAGCTCACTCCTGTGATGTTGAAGGTGAACAGTGTAACAGGTAGGCATCTCTTTGCAACATCCTTAAAGTTTTACAGTCAGGCTTCATGAGGTATATAAATGGCCTACACCTATAGAAAGGGCAATATTTAACTTTGGTCAAAGCAGCACAGCTTGTTTTTATCTACTTTATCTACTCTGCACAGGTAGTTTTTTGTAAAGTTGAACTATGCCTTTAAAGGGAGTGTATAGAGGTTTAGTATATATTTACTTCCACTTCCCAACTACTATGATTGTGTTGTGGTCTTTGATGCATTTCTAACCTGGGAACCCTACATCTTCTGTGCCTCAAATGTGTACCAGAGCTGCATTAGCCACTCAACCGAGTACTACCAGGGTCTGCCACACAAAACAGGATCAATAACCATATGTCATTGGAGTGTTGGAGGAAACCCATGCAAGCAGATGCAGACCATGTGCTGGTTGTGATTCAAACCAAAGACCCCATTTCTGCAAGGCTTAAGTGCTAATGTGAAGCCGCTGTGCTGTTCAATATACAGTATTTTCTTTATTAAGGTCAGAATTAAAAAATAAAATGTTAATACCTATAGGGGGTTATTTATTAAAGACAAATTCACTTTGCACTACAAGTGCAAAGTGCACTTGAAATGGCACTAAAAGTGCACTTGGAAGTGCATTTGCTGTAGATCCGAGGGGGACATGCAAGGAAAAAAAAACAGCATTTTATCTTGCACATGATTGGATGATACAATCAGCAGAGCTTCCCCTTATTTAAGATCTACCCCTCAGATTAACAGTGACTGCACTTCCAAGTGTACTTTCAGTGCAATTTGAAGTGCACGTTGCACTCGTAGTGCAAAGTGGATTTGCCTTTCGTAAATAACCCCTATAGTGTTGCTTTTTATTACTTACGCAAGTATTAAATATTGCATATAAATGTAAAGCTTTAGCCTCTTTTTTTCTTTCCTTATCCATTTTTGTTTTATCCATATACTTTCCCGAAAAAGACCTGCTGCTTACAAAGTTCAGTAGCTTAAGCTGACATTTCCCTTCTTCCTCCTGTTCTTCCCAGACCAAGTAGACATAGTTCAAAACAAATAGCTTACATATTTCCTTAGTTGGTAAGATTTTACAAAGACAGCAGTTAATATGAATGTGTGTGTTTTTATGTCACAATTCCTCATATCCCCATATATTGCTTTCACTAAGATGCACATCTGAATGTTTTTTAAGTTTTCATTGCTTCCTGCTGACACCATGAACTGTGAAAGGGAGTTGACAATGAAGAACCGATTACACAATTTAAGTTTAAGCCCTTTTTGTTCAACTTCATTGAGTGACGGCGTGTCTTCCTAAATGGCCTGAGACTGCATAGTTTTCTCCTTATGCTAGAATCACCATTGAGATATTTGAATATTGTGATCATATCTCCTCTTAAGCATCTCTTCTCTGGGGAGAATAATTGTAATGTTTGTAGTCATTCCTCATAACTGAGGTCCTCTAGCCTGCTTATGCGCTTCGTTGCCCTTCTCTGGACTCTCTCCAGTTCCAGCACATCCATCCTGAGGACTAGTGACCAGAACTGGACAGCTTACACAAGATGTGGCCGAAACAGAGTTCTGTAAGGTGGTCAAATTATAGTCGTATCTCTTGAGTAAAAACCCTATTTAATGAATGCTAATAGTCTGCTAGCTTTGCTTGCTGCAGTATGGCATTGTATGCTATTGCTGAGCCTGTGATCTTCTAGGACTCACAGATCCTTTTTCATCCTTAATTCCCCCAGAGGATCTCCACCTAGCAAGTAATTTGCATTCATATTTTTAGCCCCTAAGTGTGTTACTTTACATTTTCCTTTATCAAACCTCAGCTGCCATGTCGTTTTCCAAAAATTTATTTTGTCAAGGTCTTCCTGTAACATTTCTATATCCTGCGATAAAGTAATTGCCCTGCTTAGCTTTGTATCATCAGCAAACACTGAGATTGAACTATTTTCTAGCCTCTATATCATTTATGAACAAATTAAACAAAAATGGTCCCAGAACAGAACCTTGGGGAACCCCATTTACAACTCCAGACCATTCAGAATACACACTATGGAATGTGCTAACCAGTTTTTATCCAGGTACATACACTATTGTCGATGCCAACAGATCTCAATTTGTAAATTATTTGTTTATAGGTAACTGTATCGAATGCTTTGGTGAAATCCATATACACATCCACAAACCTTCCTCTATCTAGATGACAGATCGCTTCCTCATAGAATGTTAACAGGCTGGTCTGGCAAGAACAATATTTCATAGATCCATGCTGGTTACTACTAATGATACTGTTTACATATGCAAATTATTGGATATGGTCACTTATCATCCCCTCCAATAGTTTGCATTCTATTGATGTTAGGCTGACTGGTCTGTAGCTCCCATGTATATATTTTGGCCCTATTATGAAAATTGTTATCATGTTAGCTTTTCAAAAATAAGCTGGTGAAATTCCAGTCACTAAGCTGCCCTTAAAAATTGAGAATAATAGTCTAGCAATAACCCAGCAAAGTTCTTTGAGGACTCTCAGGTCCTGTTGATTTATTAAAGTCTTTTTTTGAAAGATGGCTTCTGTTAGCATTTTTTACTAGCAAATTATTCTTGACACAGACCTCCCCCTCTTCTAGTTTCCGTGTCGCTCCAATACAGTAAATACCCCAGGACAGTTGACAGCCAGTCATGTGAGCTTCTGATACTTTCACAAAGTTGAAATTCTTCTTATGTATCAGCAGTTCCAGTTTTTCCATCTTATTAACTAAACTTCTAGAGTTTGTGAACATGCCTTTTTATTTTGTACAAGCACAGATTATTTTCTCCTTGTTTGTTCTGAGGCTGCAATAGGATCTTGTCAACCTACCTTGGTTTTAGATACTCTAGTTACTGTACACTACCGATATTGCTCCCCATAGCCCCCTCTGACCTTCGCTCACTGCCAGCTATACATTCTTTTGATCCTTCTCCCTCACCACCCAGTTTAAAAATTCCTCTAAACTTTTGTACTCTCTAATGCTTTTCCTTCTACCCTGTCTTCTATCTGTCAACCAACTAACCTCCTCTGGAGCTGCACCTCCATATCTGCACCCACCTCTATACTGGACGATGCCATCACCTTACTGGTATGGTCCAAACTCCCTATCAGGTTGACAAGGCTTCACAGTGTTGCCAGCTGCCTCCTTCGATTCAGAATCTGGGCTTCCAAAGAAACAAATTGCTCACTTTTTGCGCAGCTGTATTCACCCTAGAATGGTTGTTCAAGGAACATATACATGGCACAGGATGTGCACTGAATTGCACACCATTCCCAATGGACATGCTACCCACTAATGTAATGGGGATAATCCAGGAAAGATTAGGAATTCTATTTTATACAATTTAGGGTTATGCTTCCTTCCTAAATTTGTTTTAATCTGAGCACTCGTTTCCCTAACTGTTTGGGATCTCCTGCTCACTGTTGGATTTCCTTTCAGGACATTACAATGTATCTATTGTAGCTTTACTATCTATTCTAAAAACTTTTCCTGACTCCATTCTTTGTTCGCAGCAGATATCTTTGAGAGTTTCACGGATCATCCTCCACTTATCCTGCCCTGTGACAACTTCCGCATGCAGCTATCACAGCCATTAACTGATGATGCCTTCCACAAGCAGCTATGTCATCTCCGATCTTTTGTATGGGACCTGGAGCAGAAATCCTTGCCGGCTAACCAGAGGGCCCTGTACAGGGTGGACACCAGTCAGTAGAACATCATTATGATTGAAAATGAAGTCAACGGACAATGTAGAGCCTAATGTATTGCTTGAACTGTGTTTGCCTGTTCACAGAAAGGACATTTTTAGACTGTCCAGGAATAAGTGTTAAAAAGGTATAAGACTCCAACCGCTGAACTTGAAAAGGTGAACCTAAAGGAAATCTCCGATATCAATATTTCTTTATATTTAACCACAATATTAAATGCACATAAAATTATATTATTTGTTCAAGTTGTTCCAAATCTAAAAAGATCAGCACATGTATTCATGGCATTCACAACATTCAGTAGGTATTGCCACTGGTCATTCTTAAAGATCTGCCACATTATGACAGCCTTCTATAGTAAAACATATTTGATGTAGAATGCAATCAGTTACAAAACACTGCAGACTCCACATCATAACCTGCCTTTTATGATAGAAAGTGTACAATGCAAGTGCGGTGCGGAGTAAACACTGCAGTGTTCAGCAGATAAGGATATCGGCTCTCCATTTTAAATGGGCCCCTTATTGTGGCCTTGCATATTTAGATGACTTATGTTGTTTTCTTCAATCTTCTTTATGATGTTTCCAATACACATGTGGGTCTAGAAGATATGCAAAGAATACTTAATTGAATTTTTTCCACTGATAAGTGAATAGTCACAGCCACAAAAGATTTTGGAATGTCTTTTTGGAAGCATTTTCGGTGGTCTGATTATTATTATAAGTATTGTCTAAAAAGTTTACACCGTTTGATTTTCTCAGGATAAGTATGGCCAAACTAAGCAATTGCACAATCAATTTAAAGAATGCTTATTGGCTTATTAATTAAGGCAACAAAGGCAGTGACCCAAACTTACCAATCAGGCATATTTTTTTTTGCTCAGTGAACAGTAACATCTGATTGTTGCTATGGATATCATTCACTTAAATCTGTCATGAAAAAAATATTGTGGTGTTGAGCCTATTTTCTGTACTTTCTGAGCCACTTTTTCAGGAGCAAGTATGCAGATCTGGAAAGTCAGAGAAACTTAAATACCTGTTTTGGGTCTGAAAATTTATAAAGGCATAAGGTCAGGAAAAAGAGCCTGTATTCCACAATGAATGTTGTTACAAATGAATACATTTTAAAGGCATGGTCTACTGTCAGCTTTGCTCTACCCCTTCATTATTTATATGTCTGTTTTACTTGGTGTATAATGTTGAGCTCACTAACATTTGCCTTCCATTAAAACTTCCGAAAGATAGGACATAAAGGACTGCTTCAATTCCACATTTTATTGTGCATTTTTTATATCTTTATTTACAGGTATATGTGTTTTTTTATTTTTTTTACACCTTGTGAAAATAGAATCTACCATTCTATTGTGTAGAATACCATGTGATGTTATATGTTCATAGGTTGGTACCAAGTCTAGTTTATCAAAATAGAGCCTAAATCTATACTACTAGGCAGTAACTGGACCTAAGTGTGTGTAAGGCACACTGGAAGCAATGTGGTCTAAGGCATATGCCTAAATTACCTTCAGCTGGCCATACGTGGAGTAAATTTTAGCTAATTCTGGATGATCCAGCTAAAATTTGAGCTTTGCTTGGCCCTGTCGGCAGTCTCCCACTCGGCATCCTTCAATTCGAAATTCAAAAGTTGGGTGGAAACTTGTCAACTGAGCAGTGGCTTTATTCAGTCAGATATGGGTATGTTTGTGTATTCTGACAGCTGCAGATGCTGGCTGTCTGAATAAAATAGCCGACAGTGGTTATTCCTCCACCCAAGCCGTGTAGAATGGATGGGAAATAGATAGGATTCATTAGGCTTACAGCCTATGGCAAGCTTTAGGCTGCTTTTACTTACACATCCAACCCTAATCCTATTGTGCTGGTTTAATTCAAGAAGCTATAACAAATGTTATTCCTCATAATGTCCATAATTTTCAGAAAAGGTGGCTAATGAGAGCTGAAATTTACAGTTGCATGGCTAAAAGGAACAATGATTATGGTAATAAAAACACGTTATAATGCTAGTAGTAGTCACTCTCAACTAACTAGTTATGTAATGTTAAAGACTTGCTGCCACTCATCCAAGTGGCGTCCTTGGTTTTAATGAGTGTCAGGAACATACCCCAGTATTTTTATCCACACATGTAATTTAATCGCTTTCATCCATCACCATGGAGTGTGTCTGGGCAGGTGCTGACTGTACAAAAATATGTTGGGAGGTGACAGTCATATCTGCCTTGACACAGTCTATTTGGGTTGAATATACTACAGACTAAAGACTTTTCACTTTGCAGAAGAAAGATGTATAGTTTGCATGGTGGTGAATGCATGGTGGTGAATGCATGGTGGATGCATGCTTGGTGAATGAGGTTAGGCTCTGCTAGCTTCCATCATCCAATTATATGCAAGCAAAAATGCTACTTATTTACCCACATGATTGGGTACTCCTTGCAAAGTGAAAATTCATCACATCCACTGAGCTCTGAGAACAATCCTCATACAAATATGAATTATTACGACTGAGTTACCCATATGGCCACCAATTCTGGGGTATATTACTGATTCCCTTTTTAACTGAGGAGTCTACTAAGATGAGTATCATAAAGTCATCAACATTAGAGAACAACCCAGTTGAATGTGACTAACTGCTACCAGCTATATAACCACCTGGATAAATTAGAACTGTCTTAAACATGTGTTGCAGCTTAGTAAATGGGGCTTTGTGTTGCTTAAGTGTATGCAAACCCTAACAATAAATGTATTGTATTTGATCTGGTAAATATTTCATACCATTGTTGCATCTGTTTGATAAGCATAAAATAACTAGACATATGCACACTGAAATATTTCGTTTCGGGAATTTCGTTTTCGGCCAAAAAATAAATGTATTTACTTACTCCCGAAATTAGTTTTTTTTTTAATTTCGTTTTTCGTTAGAAATTTCATTCGTCCGAAAATTTCAATGAATTATGGTAGAATCTGTCATTGAAGGCTTATGGTGCCTGTCGAATGTTCAAAGAAGATTTGACGGAGCAGCGAAACTATAAATGTCGAATGTTCCGCCTACAAGCTAGCTATAGTAGAATTCTAATGATGTATGACTAGTAATAATTATATTTATTAATTATTATTACTAGTCAACCAACATTATAATTTTTCTATAGCCTATGGGCCGAGCATTTGACCGGAAATGTATGATTGCGGCGACGTACAATTTAGCTGCTCCATCGAATCTTCTTAGAACTTTCAACAGACACTATAAGACTTCAATGACAGATTAGACGTTTGTATGTTTTTCGATGCTTTGTCGAATTTCCGTCCTTCATGTTGAATTGTCAAGTTAGTTCTAGCTATTTTACTGCTCCTCCTCTTACAATCAGCCAATAACATTCATCATCATTATTTTTATTTTACTTCCCCCACCCAGTTCCAGCAGCAATCTTTTCTCTCTGTCGAATCTTTTCTCTCTATAATGTCAAATCTTTTCTCTTTATGTAGAATATTCTTGGACTAATAGTTAGGTTAGGCACATTTGACCACAGGTTCAATAGACACAGATTGTTATTGACAGAGTCATGTCGAATCTCCTGACTATATCGAACTGTTGTAGCAACGAAATCGAAAATATTCTGCGCATTTGTTTTCGTTTGTTAAAACAATAACGAAAATACCTGAAATTCGGACGAAAATGCATTCGGACGAAAACGAATGCACATGTCCAAAAATAACTACCCGTTGATCTTGTCGGAAATTTTCACAACTGTCCTGCGTCCTTACGACACGTCCTGTGTTATCTCAAACAACTATTTAGCCCTTTATTTTATTATCTTGGACTACAAGTCAATGAGTCCCTATCTTGTGGATTAGAAGACAAAGGTAGTTTAACAAAAGACAACGGGCAGGGATGACATTGCTTGGTCTAGAAAAATACTGTGTGTTGTCAGTCCACAATAAGAAATAGAAAAGAGTGAAGTGCATTCTGGCTGATCAACAGGTAGTTTACTGTGCTTCCAGAGTCATTAAAGCTATAAAACATGAGCAAATGTGCATGTATTGCAGAGATGTACTTTGTTAGTGTTTTTTTTTTCTTTTCCCCTGGTGTACAATTTAATTATTGTACCATGATATACTGTATTTGAAATGTGCTTGCACTCATATATAATATAGCAGTGATCACTTCTTCATGTATAGCATTGTTTTAGAATCCATTATAATTACTTTTTTTTTCTGTTGGTAGGGGAAGCATATTGTACAAAAGCATTTTTGAATCCGTAGCTACTTATGAATTTATAACATTTTATCATTAACATGCACTGTTTTCCCCCTAATCTCTCTTATTTGTAATGTGCATTGCTAGAAAAGTAGTTAAGGTACATCTTGGCATCTAAATGATAAGTAATACTGAATTTATTATAATTTTATTTATATAGTTATTTGTCATTTTATGTTGCTTTTCCTGATATTTTTCATTTTGATATTTTTTTTTTAAATGACTTAAAGGGTCATAGTTTTCTTTTGTATAGATGTCACAGGATTGTCACATCCACCAAATTCTCATATCCTTTAAGGACTCCAGTGGCAGGATATCTGCATCTTTTGCTGCTGCAACCCACAGGGATATAAAAAGTCAGTCTGTTTTCCAGACCACCATCATCCAAATAAAAGGATACTGACCCTTTAACCAAATTTTACATAATGTAAAGTGAAAAGAGAAACACACTAACTGACTGTTATTTAAAGTATAACTAAAGCCAAAGCATTTTGTTTTCTTTTTGGATCAATAGGGAAGATTTAAAATCACTGTTATCTTTTTGTCATCTGTGTCTTTTTTTAGAGATTTCCCTTCACTTCCTGTCCTGCACACTCAACAGGAAGTGAGAGGATCTATTTCCTCTTAGCTGACAAGAAAACAAGTGTCCCGTCACTTTCATTCCTCTTGACATTGGTGATTAGGTCAATTAGAAAGAAAGAATCTCCTTAAGGGGGACACAGAAAGTGTTAATAAAACTTTGACATTTGTGTTTTAACTCTATCCAAATCTTAAAAAAAAATGTTTTGGCATTAGGTAAAATTTGATAATGACACCAGCGCAGTTATCCTATACTATCATATTCTATTTTAGTTTTAAGTTATGTTAGATTTTTTTTAAAGCCATACTGATGGGAAGACTGTTTATTTTTGTTTGAATGTCAGCTCCTTGCAACTTATACTTTTACCTATTAAATCTATGCCATAAGCGGCTTCAATTCTAGTTTTTAAAATCAAATCCTAATGCACAAATGTTCACCTATTAGTCTGCAAGGCTGCCCATCACATTAAAGGACCAACAGTAAGGTGTGGGTAGTGGGAGGGGTGTGGCCAACCACGACTTTACAGATAAAGTCAAAATTAGCAAATCATTTCAGCAACCAATATCTCTGAACCTACTCATCATTCCAACATATTATGACTTGCAGTTATCTCTGACAGTAACCTCTGATTGTGTATATTTTGACATGCGCTCAGTATAAATGAATCGGGTTTGTGACAGGTTTTCTTTACAAGAAACCCTCCATTGGTGTGAATAAATATATTAGCTTGATTTATAGCTGGATGGGATTATCATAATAAGCATATGTATAGCCACATAACCAGAGGTTAAAAATTCATGTTTTTTTTTATGTTTAAAGCTTTGTATGATCTATTGACTGAACAAGGTGAATATTTTTGTAAAATTAAAAAATTATATATTATAACTAAAAAATGAAAAATAGTTATTTGAAAGCATTGTGTTAAAATAAAGCAATTGAAATTTGATCTCTGTGTGTTCATCTATTATTACAGCTTTCTGAAAAGAAATAGAATAAATTTAGTTTTTTATTAGAATAAATCGAACCAACTATTACAGATAATACTACAGATTTGTGAATTTGTTAGGGAGCTTGGATCCCAAGTATGTAATCCTTGCATTGTTGTTCAGTCGTTTATTCATGTGCGACTCTTTGTGACCTCATGGATCATAGCGTGCCAGGCCTTTCTGTTCACCACTGCCTTCCAGAGTGTTCTTAACCTCATGTTCATTGTTTCGATGACGCTATCTATCCATCTTGTTTTCTGTCGTCCTCTTCTCCTTTTTCTTTCCATGTTTCTCAGTATCTTTTCCAATTTGTTCTCTTTGCGTTAGGTGGCCAATGTATTCAAGTTTCAGCTTCAGGATCTGTCCTTCCAAGCAATAATCAGGATTGATTACCTTCAAGATTGACTGTTTTGATCTTCTTGCTGTCCAAGGGACTTTTAAGAATCTTCTCCAACACCATAGTTCAAAAGCATCAATTCTTCGACGTTAATCCTTCCTTCCACCTTTCACATACTTTAATATACAACTTGCATACTTGTAAATAATTCTATGGATTTAGCCTACATCTTGTATATGACTATGATTTTGTTGTCCACATTTTGGGATAATTCTCTGTGTTGTCACCCCTTTTTTTTTAAATCGCCCCACATTGAGCTGCTGGTGCTGATGCAATGGATGGGGTGCCATTAATTCACGCATCTGCTAATGTGTAGTGCATTTCTCTGTTGGTCTGGAACATACATTCCCCAGCCATAGAGATGTAAACACACCCTTAATTAACCACTTCCATACAGGCCATTTTCACCCCCTTCCTACCCAGTTTTCAGCGCTGTTGCACTTTGAATGACAATTGCGCGGGCATGCAACACTGTACCCAAATCTTTGTTTTCCCCCCTACAAATAGAGCTTTCGTTTGGTGGTATTTGATCATCTCTGCGTTTTTTGTTTTTTTGCACTATAAACAAAAGAAGAGCAACAATTTTGAAAAAAAAAAACCACAATTTTTTTTACTTTTTGATTTAATAAATATATAAAAAAACACGTTTTTGGGACCATTCACATTTATACAGCGATTAGTGCTATAAAACTGCACTGATTACTGTGTAAATTTGACTAGCAGGGAAGGGGTTAACACTAGGGGGCGCTGAAGGGGTTAATATGTTCCCTGGGAGTGATTCTAACTGTAGGTGGAGGGGGACTCGCAAAGGGGAGGAGATCGATCTGTGTTCCTCTGTACTAGGAACACACATCGGTCTCCTCACCTCTGACAGGAGGTGGATCTGTGTGTTTAGACACACAGATCCACACTCCTGCCGTGATTGCCAGCAATCGTGGGTGCCCGGCGGACATCGCGGCCGCCGGGCATGCGCACTGGGTCATATGACGTCCACTCTGAGGGAGAGACAGTTCCTGCCGACGTCATATTACTATGGCTCGCTCGGTAGGGAACTGGTTAAAAACATTTTGTTACACTGTACAATTAATGGTAAGCACCTTAATAGAAAGAGTGAACCCATAGGGAGATATTCCCTACTGAACAAGTAACATGTGTTGACTACCCTTGTTTAGTCAGTTCACCAAGTTGCCCAAGGAAGGGGTTAATGCTTGTGCTGCCTTTTCTTGTTTTTTTACTTGTCTCTCTTGCCTCTCTCCTGTGTGATTTAAAGGGAAGAAGTCTGGATCCTAGAGGGGGACCAAGAACAATGGGAAAATCTATAACAAGCAAGGGCTCCTGAAACGGGCTAGAGCGAGAAATATCACCAGCACACCATGGGTCTCCAAAATGGGTCCAAACTTTATTCAGAGGTTGCATCGTTACAGCAAACTGCAACGTTTCAGAGCCTCACAGGATGTCATGAATATGCAACAAGTCTGTCTGCTTACCTGATCTCCACGTGTTCATTAGAGGCTGACCCTGCTCTGGTTCCCCTTTTTATCACTTCCTCTTCCTGTATGGCTCCACCCTAGTCCATCCCAGGAAGCCTATATTAACCGTTGCTCTACAGGTCTGCAGTGCTGTTCAACAGTGTTCCTATGCTTAGTTCCTGTCTGCAGTGTAGTTGCTAGTTCCTGTTTGCAGAGTGCTTCATTCATCTTCCCTGTACCGTTTTGGCTTGTTCCCGACTTCCTTGTCTGCCTGTGCCCCTGACTATTTGCATGTCCCACGGTTATCCTTGTCTGCCTGTTGCCCTGACTTCGGCTTGCCCATCACCACTGTTTGTCCTGCTGACTGCTTTCCCTTTCTCCCTGCGGAGTGTGACTTGAGGAATCTCGGGGATGCGACCTGGACCCAGTTGCGGCCAAGACCATCCTTACCATCAAAGGCTCTGGTGAATACAAAACTGGGTCTTAGACTCCGTGCCCTGGGTGATCTTAAGTTCACGCTTCGTCTCTGCTAGCAGTAGTCGGCCATAGGGTTCACTTCCCTGTAGTGCATCCCTGACCCCTACGGGGTGCACTTGTCACCTGGCCACAGGTGACCTGACAGTTTGAACAGCCATGAACCCGGCCGACGTGCCGCTCCCCGCAGACGATCCATTACAGTACATTGTTCGCAGACTCGAGATGCATGAAGCTAATCAGGATCAGGTGATGCATTTCCTTCAGGATCTGGCTTCCTGCTTTGATCAGCTTTAGACCTCGCTGGGAACCCCGAATCCGCAACCCCAAGTACAACCAGTAGCTGCACCTGTTGCACCAGTCGCAGAGTCGCATTCACTGAAGCTATCACCTCCAATCCGTTTTTCTGGAGACTCCAAAGCCTGCAGGGGATTCCTTAGCCAATGCACTATTCATTTTGAGCTCCTGCCCCAGTACTTCTTGTCTGATCGGGCCAAGATAGCCTATATCATTTCTCTCCTCTCCGGGGGAGCCTTAGCCTGGGCTGCCCCTCTGTGGGAATTGAATGATCCAGTGGTTTCTAGCCTGCCTGTTTTCTTAAAACTTTTTCGGAATATCTTTGAAGAACCGGCTCGTGTCTCTTCAGCAGCCAGCGCCCTTTTACGTCTCCGCCAAGAATCCCGTTCAGTGGGACAATATGCTCTTCAGTTCCGTATCCACTCCGCTGAACTGAGCTGGGACAATGAGGCCTTAGTCGCAACCTTTTTGCATGGCCTATCTGATAGAGTGAAGGATGAACTAGCAGGAAGAACCATCCCCACTGATCTGAATGGAGTGATCTCCTTGTGTAATCAGATCGAAATTCGCTTTCAGGAAAGGACCCTAGAAAAGCGACGCCAACATCCCTTGGCCCTTAGTCAGCCTGAGCTCCCCTCTCTTCGACCCGTGGAGCATCCCTTGCCAACTGAGGAACCCATGCAGCTGGGTCGGACCAGGCTATCCCCTGAGGAACGTGCCAGGCGCAGAACTCTAGGCCTGTGTCTATACTGTGGGGGCAAAAGTCATTTTCGTGACACTTGCCCTCTTCGCCCCGAGAAACGCTCGGGTTCAATACATCTGGAAGGTGGAGTATTGGATCCAGAAATATCTCCTTCACCTTCTCGTCTTTTTCTTCCTGTGTCCCTTCATTTTGGTGCTTCTTCTCATTCGGTCTCGGCATATCTGGATTCTGGAGCCGCTGGCAATTTCATGGACTGGGAAATCGCATCGTCCATGAGACTTACCCTTTTGCCCCTCACCACACCATTGGTGGTCTCGGCGATTGATGGCACTGTTCTCCCGGGGGGTCCTATTCGCTTCCAGACGGTCCCTGTTAAGATGTCGATAGGCACACTTCACCAGGAGTGGATATCCTTCCTTGTTCTACCTAAGGCCTCAGCTCCTATCGTTTTGGGTCTTCCTTGGTTAAGACTCCATTCTCCTCACATTGACTGGACTGCCGGACAGATCCTGGCTTGGGGTCCCTCCTGCTCCACGTCTTGCCTACCCAAGGTTGCCCCAAAAGAGAAACTTCCTGTTGCCACCATTCCAGTATCTTTTGCTCGTCCTAACACATGTAGTGGTGTCCGGGATGTGTCCTGCAATAGTCAGGCTGATGCACTTTCTAGCCAATGTAGCACTCTGGATGAGGAGCCCGTCTGTGAACCTGAGCCGATCATTCACTCCAGTTTACCGTTGTCTGTCCTTAAAATGCACAGCCAGGCTAACTTGTCTGCGAGTTCTGCAGTCACTACGCCTTGTGATGCGATTCGGGTAATCACTACACCTGACTATGCTATTCAATCGGCCTCTGCATCAGCTATGCCAGGTCAGCCCATGCCCAGTGAGCCTCCTACCTTTTCTTGTTCAGGCCCTCCTGCAACCTGTCTAAGGGGCTCAATCCATCCTTTGAATAGATTGCCTCATTCGGCCAAATGGGGTTTTCTACCTTGTTTTCAGGGCTCTCTGCATTCTGCTGGTTTCCCTGCTATCCAGCTTGACTCCTGTGCCCTGTCACCTTCTAACCAACCTGACTTCAGGGTTTCTCTGACCTCTGCCCAGTCTGATGGTCCTGTGCTTAATTCCCAGTTCATCTTTAAGGGTCTGCTTGATCCTCCTCAGATTCCTGTTGACCCTCTCATGCCCTTACTTATTCCTAAAAGGCCTTTGGTCCTCAATAAATCCTCTCCTCCTGTCCCTACTTCGGTTCTGGTCAATGAGGATACTCAAGTTCTGGATTCTCGTCTCTGCAGAGGCATTCTTCAGTACCTTGTGCTTTGGGGAGGATTTGGTCCTGAGGAGGCGTTTTGGATCTCTGCATCTGAGATCTTTGCGCCCCATTTGTTGAGGAGGTTTCTTCTGGGATTCCCCTTTAGCCTTGGCTCCAGGCTGGGGAGGGGGAGGGGCCTTAAGAGGGAGGGTACTGTCATGAATATGCAACAAGTCTGTCTGCTTACCTGATCTCCATGTGTTCATTAGAGGCTGACCCTGCTCTGGTTCCCCTTTTTATCACTTCCTCTTCCTGTATGGCTCCACCCTAGTCCATCCCAGGAAGCCTATATTAACCGTTGCTCTACAGGTCTGCAGTGCTGTTCAACAGTGTTCCTATGCTTAGTTCCTGTCTGCAGTGTAGTTGCTAGTTCCTGTTTGCAGAGTGCTTCATTCATCTTCCGTGTACCGTTTTGGCTTGTTCCCGACTTCCTTGTCTGCCTGTGCCCCTGACTATTTGCATGTCCCACGGTTATCCTTGTCTGCCTGTTGCCCTGACTTCGGCTTGCCCATCACCACTGTTTGTCCTGCTGACTGCTTTCCCTTTCTCCCTGCGGAGTGTGACTTGAGGAATCTCGGGGATGCGACCTGGACCCAGTTGCGGCCAAGACCATCCTTACCATCAAAGGCTCTGGTGAATACAAAACTGGGTCTTAGACTCCGTGCCCTGGGTGATCTTAAGTTCACGCTTCGTCTCTGCTTGCAGTAGTCGGCCATAGGGTTCACTTCCCTGTGGTGCATCCCTGACCCCTACGGGGTGCACTTGTCACCTGGCCACAGGTGACCTGACACAGGACCTCTTCATCAGGCATGTGACCATAATCGTCTGTCTGTTGTAACGATGTGATCGCTGAATAAAGCTTTGGACCCATGGTGTGCATTTCTCACTCTGATTACTCATGGTTCCAGCCGGTGGTAACTTCAGCACCCATTTATACACACAGCCACCTTTACAGGAACTTGTGTGTTGGGATCCTGGAACAGGCTAGGGATGCATGCACAAAAACTCAGAACTATGCCTTAAAAAGTTTGCTGGTCAGCTTGAAACACAGATTTATCGGAATGCTCCCGTGGACATGAACTCCTTTGTTCAAGCTATCTCCAGTGTGAAATTCTCCCAAAGAAGCTATACCCATAAAGGTAACCTGGTGAAGCCATAGTTAATATGGATATAAACCCTTCATACACCCAGTGAAGTGAACAGTAGACATGTGCACAGAAACATTTTTCGTTTTTTTTTTGTTCCGTTTCGTATCGTTCCGTAGGTTCGTTCCCGTTCGTTTTTTGTAAGACGCCCGTTTTCCTGTTCGTTCCCGTTCGTTTTTCGTACGACGCGATTTTTTCGTATTCCGATCGTTTCGTATTTTGGTTACCGTTTTATTTTCGTACATGCGGGATGGTTCGTTATTCTGTTTAATTCATGTTCGTTACTTGTTAGACAATAATTTTCGTGAATTTTCGTCATTTTGTACTTTTGTAAATATATCGCGGGATTCGCGGCACTTTCAACACGCGGCTCATCCATATTAACTATTGTTAAGCCCCATACACTTGGTCAGACTTTTTTAACAACAAACATAAAAACGATCGTTTTACCGAACGTTCGTTCGTTTTTAAACTCCTTCAGAAAACCATTTTTGGGTTCCAGGTTCAAAAGTCTGGCCAACTGATCTCTCCTCTCAGACGAAAATCCACAGAAAAGTTTATTTGGCTTTACTGTACTTCTGTACTCAGCACAAAAGAGAAGCTGCTTCACTAACTAACTACACTCACTGTCCATTCAAAAAAACGAAAATGACATCTTATAACAAAAGATTTGCATTCTGTATTTTGAAACCAAATTACGAACAGAAAAAAGGAAATCAGAATACAGAATACAAATCTTTTGTTATAAGATGTCATATGAACATACAAACAGAAAAAGGATTCAAACAAAATATGAACATACGACTGAAAATCTAAATACGAACAGAACAAGGATTCAAACAAAATACAGAATGCAAGTCTTTTGTTATAGATGTCATATTCGTTCTTTTGCCGTTTTCGTTTTGCCGTATTTTCATCTGATCGTTCGTTCGTATTTGCGGTTGTTCGTTATGCGACTCATTCGTAATCCCGTCGTTTTCGTATTTTGGTGCTTAAATTTTTTCGTATGTACACATTATTTTGCGGGTACGAAAATGAACATTTTCGTACGAAAATAACATTCGTACGAACGGGAATGCACATATCTAGTGAACAGCCTCAGATGATACACAGGGATGAACCAAATCTCCCTACATAGGTTTTACATGTATATATGCTGTCTTAAAATGTATATACTGTTTAGAAAGTTGAGATCGTGTTAGGAGATTTTCTCTTCCTGTTTTTGCCCCTTTTGGAGAGTGAATACATACCCAAGGATCACATTGGACGGGACACGTACAGCCTCAGGAACTGCTGGGAGCGGAGCAACGCGCAGCCCCTGGGATTTCTCATTAACCCGGAGAGGGTCTTCTGCAGGCTTTCATGACCTCGTCTAATATGGGGTCCAGCAATTCTGGTAAGGGCACTTACCTACCTTTCTTCCTGGTGCAGCCGTGAGGAGCTGTTACTTTCAATCAACTTGGTGGTGGATCTTTCTTTTCACCTTTTGATGTTATTTCTATTTTCTTCTTGAATTGGACCTATTTTCACTAATTAACTTTTGGACTTGGTGTGTCTTTATATATATTTATTAATTGTCCTTATCCCCTAGCAGGGATCCTGTTTTCAATTAGTTTTTATTTATTCATACACTTATTATGCACAGTTGTTCATGTTGTGTATACAGTGGGGATCGAAAGTTTGGGCACCCCAGGTAAAAATTTGTATTAATGTGCATAACGAAGCCAAGGAAAGATGGAAAAAATCTCCAAAATGCATCAAATTACAGATTAGACATTCTTATAATATGTAAAAAAAAGTTAGATTTTATTTCCATCATTTACACTTTCAAAATTACAGAAAACAAAAAAATGGCATTTGCAAAAGTGTGGGCACCCTGCACAGTTAATATATTGTACTGCCCCCTTTGGCAAGTATCGCAGCTTGTAAACGCTTTTTGTAGCCAGCCAAGAGTCTTTCAATTCTTGTTTGAGGTATCTTTGCCCATTCTTCCTTACAAAAGTCTTCCAGTCCTTTGAGATTTCTGGGCTGTCTGTCACACACTGCTCTTTTAAGGTCTATCCATAGATTTTCAATTATGTTGAGGTAAGGAGATTGTAAAGGCCATGGCAAAATCTTCAGTTTACGCCTCTTCATGTAATCCCCCATGGATTTTGAGGTGTGTTTAGGATCATTATCCATTTGTAGAAGCCATCCTCTCTTTAACTTCAGCTTTTTCACAGATGGCATCAAGTTACCATCCAAAATGTGCTGAAATTTTATTGAAGCCATTTTTCCTTCTACTCGTGAAATGTTCGCTGTGCCACTGGCTGCAATACAACCCCAAAGCATGATTGATCCACCCCCATGCTTAACAGTTGGACAGAGGTTCTTTTCATTAAATTGTGTGCCCTTTCTTCTCCAAACGTACCCTTGCTCATTCTGGCCAAAAAGTTCTATTTTAACCTCATCGGTCCACAGAACTTGTTTCCAAAATGCATCAGGCTTGTCTATATGTTCATTTGCAAAGTTTAAATGCTGATTTTTGTGGTGATGACGTAGAAGAGGTTTTCTTCTGATGACTCTTCTATGAATACCATTTTTGTACTAGTATCTCGTTATAGTGGAATAGTGTACCACAACTCCAGTGTCTGCCAGATCTTTCTGGAGGGATCATGCAGTCAAACGTGTGTTTTGAATTGCTTTTCTCACAATCCTGCGAGCTGTTCTGTCTGATATTTTTCTTGGTCTTTCAGATCTTGCTTTAACTTCCACTGTTCCTGATGACTGCCATTTCTTAATTACATTCCGAACAGAGGATATTGACATCTGAAAACGCTTTGCCATCTTCTTATAGCCTTCTCCAGCTTTGTGAGCGTCAACTATTTTCAGTTTCAGTTTTCTAGACAACTGCTTAGAAGAATCCATGGTGCTGATTGTTGGGGCAAGGTCAGATGAGTCTGGGCATTTAAAACCTTTGAGATTGACATCACTTGGTCTTCCCAGACGATGATTGAGAACAATCCATGACACTGGCAGGTCTCAGATTTGCATAGGGGGCGGTGCATGCTATAAATTCTGCAGGGTGCCCAAACTTTTGCAGACGCCATTTTTTGTTTTCTGTAATTTTGAAAGTGTAAATGATGGAAATAAAATCTAACTTTTTTGACATATAAGAATGCCTAATCTGTAATTTAATGACTTTTGGAGATTTTTCCATCTTTCCTTGGCTTCGTTATGCACATTAATACAAATTTTTACCTGGGGTGCCCAAACTTTCGATCCCCACTGTAATATTTAGCACAACCTATTTTCTTTTTTTTTTTCACATTCGTTACATGAATATCACATGTTTTTTTAGGTGTTGCTGCTTTATTTTTTCACAAAATTCCACATCAATTGTTATATAATCATTCATTTTTCTTTAGCGCAGTATATTTCTCTTTTGTTGATCGATAGAAAAGCAATCACCTCCCTTTAAAATAATCAAATTTTGTTGCTTTTCAGCCTGCAATGAAGAACACAGTTTTTGTTTTATCCAGCTTGGATGCAACTTATAACATCCAAGTGAAATCTATAACAACATGTCAGAAAAAATAAATAAAATAAAAAACAGAATCACTGAGTTGGAAAAAGGATCGCCCCTCATGTCAGTATTTTGTTGAACTACCTTTTGCTTTAATTACAGCCTTTAGTCTGTTGGGATATGTCTCTACTAACTTTGCACATCTAAACTTTGCAATATTTGCACACTCTTTTTTGCAGAACTGTTCAAGTTCAGTTAAATTTGATGGTGACCGTTTGTGGACTCCAGTCTTTCCACAGATTATCAATGGGGTTTAAATCTGGGCACTGACTAAGCCATGCAAGGACATTCATCTTTTTCTCTTTCAACCTGTGTGGTCATTTTTGCTGTGTGCTTTGGGTCATTGTCATGTTGACAGGTAAACCTTTTTCCCATTGACAACTTTCTAGCAAAGGGCAGCAGGTTTTCCTCAAGAATTTGACAGTATTTTGCCCCATTCATTTTTCTTCTATCCTATCAAATTCTCCAGTCCCTGCTGCAGAGAAACACCCCCATAACAGGATATTACCACCACCATGCTTTACTGATGGTGTTATTTGGATGATAAGCTTTATTGGATTTTTACCAGGCATATTGTTTGGTGTTGAGGCCAAATAATTCAATTTTAGTCTGACCACCTTAAACACACCTTGAAGATTCTGAGGTCACATGGAAAAAGGTGTTCTGGTCAGATGAGACTAAAATTTTATTATTTGGCCTCAAACAGATTTGTTTCCTTTACATCTCAGATGCACAATGTGATAACATCACCTAGGCCTTTTTCCCAGACATAATGGGTGGGGTGGGGGGAGTCACATAAAAGAAAATGATGGGCATAATATGCTAATGGCCATTCTATTAATTTGCCCCGGTAATTACCATGCCTATATGATATGAAATATTACATCCAACGGAAATATTAAAACTGTTTTTTTTTTTTTTTTTTTTAAAACTGATACTAGTCCGCAATTTTGATGTATAATGGAGTGAAGTTTATTTTTTGTTGTTGATTTACAGTATATGCATTAAACAACCTTATATATTTTATTTCGTTTGAAATTGCAGGGATACAGAATATGACCACTATTCTTTTGTACATAATTGTTATAATATAAAGTCAAGCTAATGGCACTCCTGGTTGTGATTGTGTGTCAATTGAACCTGTGTGCTTTAGCAAAATAGACTCAGATACCTGCACTGTCTCTCTAGATAGCTATAGAAAATTCAGAATTATGTTGTGCATGAACTACAACACATGTACCACAAGGGAGCGCCAAGCCACCCATTTACTGTGAAAAAATACAACACTGCCTTCTTAAAACAGAAAATCTTCATCACAATTACAAAATGTAAATTGACAAAAGGATTTTATTTGTAACAGTTGTAATAGTTTAAATCATTCTTATATGCCTAAGTGTCAAAAGAAAGATGCTATAGTTAGTGCTTGTAGCATGTTAAACTTTGATGAAAGCAGAATGTTAAACTAATGACAGTTTTTGGATTATTTAATGCAGATGTAAAGTTTAAAAACATATTTCTTCATGCCTGCCAAAAAAACCTGATTTGTTTTGAAAGCTCGCTTAAATTAGCGTGGTAATGGTAATCCTAAGCTTTCTGCTTTAATAATTAAACAGAACTGGCACCCTAGATATACTGTATATAAAACCGGCAACAGTTGCTTCTTGTGGCAAAATGTAATAGGTAAAAATATGTGCGGATGTAACCTTGCTGTAAAATCCATCCTAAACACACAATATAACCAAAACAATTAACTCTACACCAACCTACCCAAATGCCTCGTACACACGACCAGTTTTCCCGTCGGGGATACACGACCAGTTTTCCCGTAGGGAAAACAGCCAAAACCCAAGCGTGTGTAGGGGGAAAAAGCTACCGAGCAGGTTCTCAGTTTTCCCCTTGGTTTTCCCAGCGGACTTTTTACCGCCGGGAAAACCGATCGTGTGTGCGGGGCATAACACTCCCCCCCCCCAATACTTTATTTAAAGCAACACACTTTAAGTATTTAAACCCTACCCTAACACTTAACCTAAGCATACAATTTGAACCTAACATTTACCACTTAAAACTGAAGAGTAGGTATGGATGTTTTTCCAGCTTTAACCAATGTTCAACATAAATACGAGGTGGTCCAAAAAGTTTGGTGAAAGGTATTAGAAAGCAATCAAAACAGAAGATGCAAACAAATTACCTTTATTGGCGTTCAAAATAATCGCCATACTTTAACACACTGTTTGCTCAGGGGAGTATGGTAGGTGATTCCATCGATTGCCGCTTGGATTTCAGATACAGCTGATAGCACCAGGTCCATAGGCGTGCACAGGGGGTGTGCCGGATGTGCCAGGGCACACCCTAAAAACCATGTGTGCATTAGCATTGTCACACTGTGTGCTGGCGGGGAGATGGGAAATATCTCCCTCTGCCCAGTTCTGCCATTATTGAAGTACTATTGTACTTCTCTTTTACTGTGCCGGCTCTGCCATAAGTGTGTGTGCATGTATGTGTGTATATATATATATATATATATATATATATATACGCATGTGTGTTTGAGCTTTGGGGTGCACACCCTAATATAATAGGCTGCGCACACCTATGACCAGGTCTCATCCTCTGTGACGAAGGTAAGCATTCTCTGTGACGAGAACATCTTCCGCTTCCTTGCTAATGCCCAATTCCTCCTCCATCAATCTTAGAATCAGTTGCCGGTCTCGTGCCAGCATTTGTTGCACTCGTTCGATCATGTCTGAGGTTCTGCTTGTTGAAGACCAACCCGCACATGGCTCATCCTCAGTCGTTTGCTTCTCATTCCAAAAGTGTTGGAACTAGTGGTGGCCCGTCCATTAGGGGTGCAACCCACTAATCCATGCATCTGGCCCCCATGGACACATGGATTCCAATGTTTTTTTTTTTTTAAGCACGGGCCAGACAATAGCAAATTGCAGGAGTGACGTCATCGCTGCTCCGGCCAATCACAGCACGCGATACTCGGCCAATCACAGTACGCGATACCCGGACATAACTCCAAGAGACACTTTGCCAGGTTTTGCATAGAGCAGTCTAGATCTTCCTCCTCTCAGGTCCCTCCTGGCCCCTCCCTCCTGTCAAGTGCCCCTACAGCAAGCAGCTTGTTATGGGGGCACCGAACTGAGCTGCAACTCTGTGTGTCCATTCAGACACAGAGCTGTGGTTTGGCCCCACCTGCTCTTTCTCCTGATTGACTAACTGACTTTGACAGTAGAGGGAGCCAATGGTGCTGCTGCTGTGTCTCAGACAATCATGAGGGAGAGTCCCGGATGGCCTAGGCACTTGTGTACATCGCTGGATAGAGATGGGGCTCAGGTAAGTATTAGGGGGGCTGCTGCATACAGATGGTTTTTTATCCTAATGCATAGAACGCTGGTGCAATGCTTTACAGGCTGAACAAATGAATAATAATAAATGCAAATTCCTTTTTCTTTTTTTTTTAAGTGAACTTATTCTTTAACTCAAAAGGTACCTTCTATTGCTCTCAGCCATCTCCAGGGGGAATCATTTATGACAGAAGAAAAATCTAGGGCCTCATCTGTCAGAAAAATTCTGCCTGGGGGCGTGGCCTGGACCAGCATGTGAGAGGACATAGCTCTCACAGCTCCTGAGCTTGATCCGTGACCTATCCTCTCTCAGCCAAGCTACTGACTTTCTGCTGCTATATGCTGCAGCCCACCGATCCTGGGATCTCAGGGAAACCTCCGCCAGCCCTCTGCACAAGGGGAATGGTTCGAAAAGGGCTTTTTGATTTGAGTCCCGATTTTCAAGATGCACTCACAGTGAAGGGAACCCCACGAAGCACAGACAAGATGAAGGAGCAAGGTCCTAAAGCGCAGAGGATGCCGAAGGTACAGGGTAAGGAGGCACCCAAGAACATGATTTATTACACCCAGAAAATGAATAGGCTCACGGGAACTAATGCTGCAGGGGCACTCCAAGCACATTGAGCCTGATTTGACAGGGACACAGGCACAGGCAGCCATTTCTGTGGAGCGTGCTCACAGAGTGCCACCTCGTCCACCACCACCTGGAGGGCCTCTCAGGCCAATGTTGACAAAACTGCTGAACTATAGAGATAGAGAAACAGTGCTACGCCAGGCAAGAGAGCGGGCTAACATACAGCATGATGGAGCCAGAGTGTCCTTTTATCCTAACTTCTCTGCGGAAGTGCAGAGATGCAGGGCTAAGTTCTTTGATGTGAAACGCCGGCTTAGGCAGTTGCAGCTACCATACGCCATGTTGTACCCGGCCAAGCTGCGGGTGATTGTGAATGGGCAGGTGCAATTCTTTGAGCTGGCAAAGGATGCAGCTAACTGGCTCGACCGGAATGAGCAGGCCCTGAGACGGCGAGGACAAGAGATGGCGGGGAGGAAGGATAGTGGTGCCCTGGCCCATGGAGGGCTCCCGAGCTCGCCATGAAAAATGATGGAGCCGTGTTATGGTGAGGAGACTTTGTAATACTTTTACCCAGATGACCCCTGGCTGAGGGACATTATTCTGCAACAGATCAAGACGAGAGCTTCAGAAATCGTAAGAGTGGATTTACAATATCTGACTTGTTGTGGGCCCCTGAGGTTGTATGCAGGGCCTCGTGCCTGCTCTGCCCGGTTTGCAGGGATCGGCACTGAACAGTTGGTGAGGTGAGTGGTTTGCGTCCTCCTTTTTTCTTTTTCTTTTTCTGTTTTTTGATGGGTGGTTCTCCAGCACTACTTTTACAGCGGTCAGTATGAACAGCCAATGTGCATTCCCTCCGGACTTTTCCAAGGACCAAATGATCACCAGAGTCTCAGGAGTGATGGGGGTACACTTTCTTACTATTATATTTCATTTTGGTGAATGGCGGAGGTCCCTATAGTATTGTGGAATGTGAGGGGACTTCACTCCCCACTTACTGTACGTATGTGCCTTAAAAAATTTCACCCAGGGATTTTTTGCTTCCAGGAAACACATCTGACGGTGGACACTGTGAGCTGTCTACGGTATAATTGGGTGACTAAAGCGTACCACTCCACTCATACCTCCTATTCTAGGGGGGTGAGTGTTTTGGTCCATGGCTCCTTGGACTATCAGGAGCTGGACAATAACATTGACCCCGAGGGGCGCTATGTGTTTGTTCATTACAGGTTGGGTGCTTTAACATGTAAACTTGCATGTGTGTATGTGCCCCCCCTTTTACGGCGGTGGTGCTTTGATGTCCTAATGTGGATGGCAGGCCGGAGGTGCCGCTGCTGGTGATTGGAGACCTCAATTGTTGTTTGGAACCCTCGCTGGATAGACATCCGGCCATAGGAGCCTCTGCCCTCTCCAGGAGAACCCCCCTGGCGCGGTTGTTGCAACAGGTGGGCTGGGTGGATGTCTGGCGACACCGGAACCCAGGGGGTTAGACAATATACGTGTTTTTCTAAGACCCATGGTAGTTTGTCTAGGATTTACCTGGGGGTGGGAAACGCACGCATGCTCCAGTACGTATCCAAAATGGAACAAAGGCCCCGTAGTGTATTTGGTGGTCTCCCAGCCCACTGAGCTCCCTAGAGCCCCTTGGAAATTTAATGCTTTCTGGTTGAAGTTATTGGAGTCCCCTGAAGCCATAGAAGAGAGCGTGCGTTTGTTTTTCATTAACCAGGACCCGGAGGGTTCTTGTATGCAACAGTGGGAAACTTTTAAAATGTTTTTGGGAGGGATTTTGATAACAGAAATTACTAAGGTTAAAAAGGCCTCATCTGCCTTTGTGGTGGAGTTGGAAGAGAGGGTGGAAGATCTGGAGCGGCAATATGTTCTGGATCCCTCTGACTCGGCCAGGGAGTAGTGGCAGGCCACTCAGTCTGCTTACGAGCGGGTGCTTTCCTCCAAGGCCGAAAAAAATAGTTTTTTCACTAAGCAGGCATTCTTTGAGGAGGGGGAGAAAACGGGACGTATGCTGGCACGGATAGCGAATTCGCAGCAGAGGTCCCCTACCATAGGGGAAATGAAATCCAAAGCTGGGCCCACTGTCAATTCACCCAAACTTATTATGCAGGAGTTAGCTGGGTTCTATGAGGAGTTGTACTGCCCTGGCACTGCCTATACAGGGGCGGATCTGGAACAGTATCTGAATGGTTTGACGTTTCCTAGACTATGGGCAGAGCAGAGGATGGGGTTGGACGCACCCCTCACAGTAGAGGAACTTCAGGAGGCAGTGGGATTGTTCCCTTATTGTAAGGCACCGGAGGAGGATGGGATCCCCATGGAAGTATATAAGCAACATGCGGCTGTCTTACTGCCGCGTTTGCTCCGGGTGTTTTTAACGCAGCTCTTGGGGCTGGAGAGCTTCCGCCCTCCATGGCAAAAGCAAATATTTTACTACTTCTTAAACCGATCAAGGATCCAGTTGACCCAGGTTCTTACAGGCCAATCTCATTGCTGCAATGTGACGAAGGTGCTAGTAATGCGGTTGAATACTGTTATAACCTCCCTTATACATGGCGATCAGGCAGGGTTTATGCCGAATAAATCCACTGCCATTAATCTGCGGCGGTTATTTTTGAATATGCAATCCGACGCAGACAATATAGGAAGCAGGGCTCTGCTGTCCTTAGACGCCGCTAAGGCATTTGACAGTATTGACTGGAATTACTTGTGGGCAGTGCTGGTGCGATTCGGGTTCGGTGACACTTATATAGCGTGGGTACGCCTACTTTACCGTCGGCCGGAGGCTGCTATCGGAGCCTTCGGGTGTCTGTCCCATGGCTTTACGCTGGGGAGGGGAACGAGGCAAGGTTACCCACTGTCCCCTCTCCTCTTCGCATTAGCCATTGAACCCCTGGCTATGGAGATTAGAGCTAATCCGAGCATTGTGGGGTTTTGCTATGGCCCCCTGCAGGAGAAGGTGATGCTTTATGCAGACGACACCTTGCTTATGCTGGGAGATACTGACACGTCCCTGCGGGAGGCCATGCCAACAATTACGAGGTTTGGAGTGTGCTCTGGCCTACAGATTAACTGGTCAAAATCTGCCCTATTGCTGTTGATTTTAGCCACTTGAACATTTCCCCCCTGCTCCAGAGGTTTAGAGAACGGGTCAAAACATGGAACAATCTCCGCATCTCAGTGGCAGGCAAGGTGAACCTGGTAAAGATGATTCTAATGCCGCAATTGCTTTACTGTCTTCACAATGCCCCGGTGGTAAACCTTCTAAAAAATTTCCGAATAGTGAATACCATCTTCCGATCTTTGATATGGAAGAATAAGCCGCCCAGGATTAAATTGGAGCATCTTCAGAGGCCCAAAGACAACGGCGGGTTGGCACTGCCCAACCCGTAGTTGTACTATCTGGCGGCTCAGTTGCATCACCTGGTGGGGTGCTTCGGGAGTGAGCCGGCTAGCTACTCCTAGGCGCTAATGCTCCACACGGTGGGTGATGGGCCCATCCCCATGGCACTGGAAGCTTTGGCTTTTGCCAAACCGAATAAGAAATATCCTATGTACAATCTCATACAAAAAGTGTGGAATAAATGCAAGTATATTCAACAGGCTAATGGATACACTGAATATAGCCCCCGATCTCCCACGCAAAATCGTTTTTTTTTTCCTAAATGGTATTTTTAAATGTGTAATGGCACTGCTGTGCTAAACTCACATTTCTGGTGTCTCCCCCACCGCTCCGCTGTAATATTGTCCCCAATAAATAGTTATATTCTGTGTTTTCCTGCCGTTGCCATCTTGGCTATGGTCGTTGGATTCCCATAGGCAGGCACTTCTTATTTGCGATGGATGCTGTCCCAGCATACAGCGCTCGATCTTGCGCATGCGCACTGGCTATGGTGACCGGCGGCGTGAGCGAAGTCGCGCAATGTTTTCTAACAGAGAGACAGATATTATAAATAGGGAGCTCTGACACAGGCTCCCAGCAGACACAGCGCGGCACAGGAAACTGGAGGAAACCCGAGGGGGGGTAGACCGGAAGCCTGGCTGATTAATAAGGTTCACGAATACTAAATTTAATGAAAATA
Organism: Rana temporaria; assembly: GCF_905171775.1. NCBI lineage: Eukaryota > Metazoa > Chordata > Amphibia > Anura > Ranidae > Rana > Rana temporaria. The sequence continues at coordinate 83,541,501 of NC_053498.1, forward strand.
GCCGATTCATCATTGTTTAGGAGCAGTATGAATATGGAGCTGCAGTTGAATTGAGGGTGGAGATCCGCTTTAATGATTCATACACAGAGCTGGCTAAATTACAGATAGGGACTGGGTGGAAACCATATGGGATCACGCATATCAAACACGTTTTCAAACATGGAAGGCTTAGACCGTTTGCAGATCTGCGGGCGGAATATGGATTTCCGTCCTCAATGCTATTTCAGTACCTGCAGCTCCAGCACGCAGTAAGGGCTCAGAGTAGGTTTTCTGAGTGGCATTTGTCGCCGACCCCGGTATTTAGTCTCATTGGGGATGCTGTGTCTTCTAAGGGATTTATCTCTCAATGCTACGCCATCCTATTACAGAACTTCTTGGGGCAGCATCCAATACTGGTGAGGGAAAAATGGATGGAGAACAGTGGGAAGAGATATTTCAAGGGGTGAGCATTTGTTCACTGAATGTGGCCCAGCGGCTCACTCAATTATATATAATCTTTAGGGTATATTATATGCCGCATAGATTGCAGTTGATGGGGATGCAGAATGAAGATACATGCACTAGATGTAAACGTGACCATGGGGATCTTATCCACCTCCTGTGGAGATGCCCCAAACTGCATAAATACTGGGCCGAGGTGGTGAGTACTGTCAACTCGGTATTTGGGGTATCTATACCTGTGGACCCCAGGGTATGTCTATTGGGTGTATTGGTGGAGTATGTGACAGAGGTGTACACAATGGAGGCTGTTCATAGGGTGCTATTCCAGGCTAGGAAGTTGATTATGTTTTACTGGAAATCGGAGAATACTCCGACCTCGAAGGATTGGATTGTTAAGATAGGAGATATGTATGGAGATCTACCAACACAAGGGGAGTACATATGAGAATCTTTTGGGCTCCATGGCTAGATACGCCGGGGCTTTCCCCGGTGGACCTGGTCATGGACAGGTTGTTGGGACTGAATGTGGGATGAGTAACACAGTATGGAAATTTGAGGGTAGTAGAAGTGGTGACATTGTAGTAATGATAGCACTGCTGTATTTTGTTTTTGATGGCTGTCTGTATGGTCATGTTGCTCAATGCTAAAAGCCGCTCGGTTGTTATGCCGGAGGAGCGGGAGGGGACATCCCCCCCTCCCGCCGACTTTCGCCGCTCTGACCGGGCCTCCCGTCCCACCGGGAGACCCGATCCTCCATCCGCCGCGTTCTGTGTTCAGGCGGAGACTGACACTAAGCCGTAAACGGCTGTGATTCAGTCTCCGCATTGAAACCAACGTCACTTCCGGGTTTCTCGGCTGCCAAACACAGTATTCAGAATCCCCGTTTTCGGCGATCTGAATACTTTGAAGTGCAAAGGAGGGCTCGGAGGTCTTTTAGACCCCGATCCCTCCATAAAGAGTACCTGTCACCACCTATTGCTGTCACAAGGGATGTTTACATTCCTTGTGACAGCAATAAAAGTGATCAAAATGTAAAAAAATAAAAAAACACAATTTAATATTATAAAAAAAATAAAAAAAAAAGAAAACAAAATAAAAAATGTTTTAAAGGGTGAACCTCCTTAATCGCGCGATTAATCGTGAGTTAACTATGACATTAATGCGATTAATCGCGATTAGAAATTTTAATCGCTTGACAGCACTAATATATATATATATATATATATATATATATATATATATATATATATATATATATATATATATATATATATATATAAAACATAATATGCAATGTGGTTGGAGGGAAGCTTCAGAATGGCAAAGATGTTTTTATTACAAATTATGTGAGCAGACTGCAGTTCCTCTTTAAGTAGTGGATGTGTGTGGATTATATTTGGAGAGTTCACTTTAATTTCATAAATACTGAAAATGAAAATCGAAAGCAATAACGCAATGGCCAACACAAATGTGCACACAATGTGAAGAGTTATTTATCTGACTCATTCTTCCTGAAAATATCCATTACCTAAGAGAAAATGTTATTATTTTTAAGGGAGGACCTTTTTAAATTATTATTGTAATATTTAACCAAAAGCAGTCTTGAACTGGTCCTGATACTTTTACTTGATTGCAGTTGTTTTTTTTTTTTTTTTCAATTCACATGTTTTATCTGAATTTGATTTGATCTGAAATGATCCCATGACCTGCATGTTAGAGATTTAGAGGGACAGCCTATAAAATAAGAAGAATAACACCAGTATCTCCAATCTTACAGAGCTACAGCTGTCACTAGTATCTGACAGTTCCAGGGGTGTCAGATGCTGCCTCCCTGCTCCATGCTGTGGAGCCCCCAACCAGCTGCTTCTATACTACAGAACACAATAGCGACTTAGGAGCAGGTGGGTGGAACCACCACGCTGTCATACAGAGATACATGAGAGCTAAACTATATTACCTAAAGTATTGGGACACTTGCCTTTACATGCACATGAGCTTTAATGGAATCCCAGCCTTTGTCCTTAGGGTTTAATATTGAGTTGGCACACCATTTACAGCTCTTCTGGGAAGTCTGTCCACAAGGTTTAGGAGTTTGTCTATGGGCATGTTTGACCATTCTTCCAGAAGTGCATTTGTGAGATCAGGCATTGATGTGGATGAGAGAGCCTGGCTTACAGTCTCTGCTCTAATTAATCCCAAAGGTGTTCTATCAATTTGAGGTCAGGACTCCACCCCAAACTCAATATTGAACCCTACGGACTAAGACTGGGATGCCAATAAAGTTCATGTGTGTGTAAAGGAAGGTGTCCCAATACTTTTGGTAATATAGTGTATGTCTCTGGCAACTTGTACCCTACTTATAGCTTTGCTTTGACTCCTGCCGGTTGATTGGAAAAGCAGGGAAATTAAAAAAATGGTATTTGTGTCTGCAGAGGACTGCAATAATGTGAACCTTTTACTTTGCCTTTATGGGCAAAGGACATTCAGGATTTACATTAAAGCTGAACTCTGGGATAAGCAAATATTGTCTAAAGGGCCGTGTGTATTCTTGAATCTTGTTGTGCAGTAATTCAGGGTGAAGCTTTGCCTGTAATAAGACTGGTCACTGCTGTCTTCCCTCTGTGTGCAGGGAGACTGGTCTGGTCTCCACCCCCTCCTGTAGTTTTCTGCAGGCAACCTGTAGTGAATGGGCCTGCTGGGTCCCTCCCATAGCTCTGCTCTCTGTACAGACTATGAGATGGTGTCACTGCTACTTTTGAAATGTAATATCTGGGTTTGTAAAGGCATTTGGTGCACAAAGGATTTATATCTCATGTGGCGATTAAGCAATATATTTGAATTAAAGTTTTTGTGTCTGGAGTTCATATCATTTATAATGTTAGATGTTTATGTTTTACATTTGTTTTGTTACTGTGACGGTATCGGTATGATATCCCCGTCAACGTTCCCTTCTTCCCATAACGACAATCACCCCAATATTCCACGAGGAGGGATATCCCTGGAATCGCCCAGAAAGCCACACATGAGACAAGCTTACTGCTGGAACAAGACACTTTATTGACACAAAAACTCAGCTTATATGTGGTTACAGCCTGTTAGGAACGCCCCCCTCACACAGTGGGGTTTCCCATACAGATTATAGGAGACAAGTCGGAGCCGACCATGCAGACATGTTTCTTTAGATAAAGACATCAGCGGAGTTAATTACTAGGTGTAACAGCCTGACCACAATGAAGCAATCAGAATAATTAACATGAGCCCCTTATCTAATCATTGTAAACAGTAAGGCCGGTCTCCTTCCCACACACAATAAATCAATTACCATTTGAACTAGGGAGCTGGCTGAGGAAGGGTCATTAACATGTCAATAGCTTGTGACACATGAACCAAGCAGGGAGATTTACACTGATATCCTTCACAATGGCCCCCCTTTTTCTCCCTGCTCCGGCAAACCCGGTTGGACCTTCCCTGGTCCAGTAGGGTTGACGGGTTCAGAGCTTTTAGTCCGAGGTTAACTCCGTTTGGCGTGACTGACCTCCATTGGTAACTGCTTCCGACTCAGGTATGCTACCGGGTCGTCAGATCACACGCCGGTCAGTCCCCAAGTCTTTGTGCGATCTGCAAAGTCACCAGAAGTCAGTGTGAAGACAGCGAATGGGTCTGTGCGCCGCCGTCTAGGTGTCCCGCTATGGGAGGGGGCAGGTTATGGCTCTGAAGTGACAATCACAGGAGATTCATAAAAAGAAAAAGTTATATTTGTTGAAATGCTGTAGCACTGGTGCTCAGAGTCCGGGGGGGGGGGGGAGAGGGGACTCAGAGCCCCATAAGGTCAGCCACCCCCTGCTCCCTCCGCAGCCGCCGGTTCTCCTCTTTGAGCTTCTCCAGCTCCATCTCCAGTTCATGGAGCCTGGGGGGGTCAGCCCGCTGTGACCTCAGGTGGTTGTTCTCCTCCTCCATGCGGCTTATGCACTCCTCCAGCTCTATGTACTCACGGATCAGATCCTGCTTGCTCATGTCCTGCAGGCTCTCCACGTGGTCCTTCATCATCAGGAACTGGGTGGTGGTGTAAGGGGCCACCGGTGGGCCCTTGGTGAACATCTCGGCCCGCATCTGGGGCGCCCGCTGCGATTCCATCTCCAGTCGCTTCTTCTCCTCCCAGGTCCGCTGGTTATATGACTTCCAGGACCTCTTCTTCTTGGAGGGTAGCTGGCGGTGCCTCTTTCTGCCCAGCTCCCTCCAAGGCCCCTCCGGCTCATGGCGGTCGCCCATGACCAGCTGACAATGGTGTTCCCTGTTGTCCGTAATAACAGATTGTACCATGAGGGCTTCGTAAGGGGTGCCCAATGGTTCTTCCGGACCCAGCTCCTGGAGATCCCAAGCCGAGTCTACACAATGGGCTGCTGCTGGTGGGCGGTACCCAGGTTGAGACCAATTTGACCTGGTGTGGTCGTTCATGGGGCAATTCTGCTTGAAGTGACCCAACTGTTTGCACCGGAAGCAGCGTTGTTCGTTGTCCTCCTGGCGTGGGTAGCGAGGGCTAGATGTCATCGGTCTGTTAGGCGGTTGGTATCTAGCGGCTGGTGGGTGTGAGGGCGCCGTTGGTTGTGGAGGTTGTACCCGTGGTGTGACCTGGTTTGTCTTGCGAGTATCCGCATATTCATCCGCCAACTTCGCGGCCTCTGGTAGAGTCATGGGCCTGCGATCTCTCACCCAATCTTTGACATCCGTCCGGATGTGATTGTAAAATTGCTCCAGGAGCATTAGTTGCAAAATGTCCTCTGCGGTGGTGGCCTGGCTGCTGTTAACCCAGTTAGAGGCCGACAGGGACAGCTGGCATGCCCATTCTGCGTAAGAGTCTTTCGTGGTTTTGCGTGAGTCCCTGAACTTCTGTCGGTGGGACTCTGGGGTTACTGCATAACGAGCCAGGAGCGCTTCTTTAACCCGGGCGTAGCTATGGATATCCTGATCTGGCACGGTCCGGAAAGCATCAGAAGCTTTGCCTGACAGTTTGCCTGACAATATTGCAACCCACTCTCTTCTAGCAATTCGGTGCAGGTTACATTGTCGCTCAAAGTCTGCCAGGTAGTTATCAATTTCACAGTCCTTTTCATCAAAAGCTTTAAAAGCGCTAAACGGAATCTTCCTTGCGTCTGCTGTGCTGTACTCACTGTTCGTAGAAGGTGCGGCTGCTTGTTGGACTGCTGCCAGTTTTAACTGTAGCTCTGCGTCCCTTATTTGTTTATCCTTCTGTAGTTCTGCGTCCCTTATTTCTTTAGCCTTCTGTAGCTCTGCGTCCCTTATTTGTTTATCCTTCTGTAGTTCTGCGTCCCTTATTTGTTTAGCCTCCTCCGCTAACAGGTCCATCACTTTCAGAACCACATCCGGCGTTGGGTTCGGGCCGAACCACGCTAGCTTCTCTCTCATTAGCTTGTTGGCTGGCGATTCCTCCTCCTGAATCACTGGTGTCTCCATCTCTTGTACTGCTGGCGTTGCTGCAATCCCGTCCTCCTGGTCTAGCTCCATTAATTCTGCTATGATGACCCGCTTGGTTTTGTTGCTAGCGATCCTTCCACGAACTTCCAGTAGTTCTTCCAGTGTCTGCTTGGAATCCGGGTGTGAAGGGGAATAGAAGGGAAAAATCCCGCTGCTACCAACCAATTGTGACGGTATCGGTATGATATCCCCGTCAACGTTCCCTTCTTCCCATAACGACAATCACCCCAATATTCCACGAGGAGGGATATCCCTGGAATCGCCCAGAAAGCCACACATGAGACAAGCTTACTGCTGGAACAAGACACTTTATTGACACAAAAACTCAGCTTATATGTGGTTACAGCCTGTTAGGAACGCCCCCCTCACACAGTGGGGTTTCCCATACAGATTATAGGAGACAAGTCGGAGCCGACCATGCAGACATGTTTCTTTAGATAAAGACATCAGCGGAGTTAATTACTAGGTGTAACAGCCTGACCACAATGAAGCAATCAGAATAATTAACATGAGCCCCTTATCTAATCATTGTAAACAGTAAGGCCGGTCTCCTTCCCACACACAATAAATCAATTACCATTTGAACTAGGGAGCTGGCTGAGGAAGGGTCATTAACATGTCAATAGCTTGTGACACATGAACCAAGCAGGGAGATTTACACTGATATCCTTCACAGTTACTATATGTATACAGATTATGTCTTACAACACAAAAATGACAAAGAGCTTCCAGAGCACTATGATTGTCTAAAGAGGCAGCACAAACAAATTAACTCCCTAGGTCCCCGTTCACATCATCACATAGGGGAAGGAGCGTTCCCGCTATGCAATTTTGACATTGTTGTTTTAACGCAATTATGTGTGTCACATAGGGCAGCCCATTCACTTGAACGGACAACAAGCTTCACATGATTTGCCATGATTACCGCACGAACCTGTCGTTGAAGCTCACTATAAAAACTGAAAAAAATAAATAAATTACAAAGTAGAGAATTTAGGACAGCCTTAACCACTTCCGGACCGCCACATGTACATATACGTCGGCAGAATGGCACGGACAGGCACATTGGCGTACCTGTACGTCCCTGCCTAGACGTGGGTTGGGGGATTCCACATATAACCATGGCATGTGTGAGCAATATATCATTTAGTGACAACTTTTTGTAAAAAAAAATGTTTTTGTTGTCATTATTCAATCACTTGGGAAAAAAAATATATATATTCAATGGACTCAACATGCCTCTCAGCAGTTTCCTTGGGGTGTCTACTTTCCAAAATGGGGTCATTTGGGGGGGGGGGGGTTGTACTGCCCTGCCATTTTAGCACCTCAAGAAATGAGAGTCATAAAATAAAAGCTGTGTAAATTCCAGAAAATGTACCCTAGTTTGTAGACGCTATAATTTTTGTGAAAACCAATAAATATACACTTATTTTGATTTTTTTTTTACTAAAGACATGTAGCTGAATACATTTTGGTCTAAATGTTTGACTAAAATTTAGTTTATTCGATATTTTTTACTTTTTGTTATAAGAAAAATCATTTTTTTAAAAAATTTACGGTCTTTTTCCATTTATATCGCAAAAAAAAAAAATCGCAGAGGCAATCAAATACCATTAAAAGAAAGCTCTATTTGTGGGAAGAAAAGGACGCAAGTTTCGTTTCGGTACAACATTGCATGACCGCGCAATTACCAGTTAAAGCAGCACAGTGCCAAATTGTAAAAACACCTTTGGTCTTTTAGCAGCATATTGGTCCGGTCCTTAAGTGGTTAAAGGAACCTATTTAGAAAACAAAAAAAACAAAACTTTACAACCTCTTTAAGCTACTCCTGCAATTTGGATAAGACTCCATAATATACACTTGTATATTGTACATTTACCCAAGTAAAAAAAAAAAGAGAACTTTTTTTTATATATTACACTTTTATTTTTGTTGGCCTCGATCAGAAAAAAAAAGAAAACGTGCACAAACCACTAGACCTTTTCTTTAAAGGAAGAGGCTGATAATGAGAAATTTCTTCCTAAAACATGCCGACTGGCTGTCTTTGGCCACTATACTTTTAAATCACTGAACTGGAACAAGTATGAGCCAGAGTAGTCAGAAGGTAGTCGGAACTCCTAGTCTGTATGTTCATGATTCAGAAAGCACTGAAGAATTTAAAGTAGCATAATAGCTAGGCAAATTAATATATTTGAGGGGATAATTCACCAATATTAGCCTGTATCTTTCATGAATTATAGGGTTCCTTTATGGACTGTTCAGATACAATAAGCTTAAGCTTTTAGTCCATACCTCCAGGATTTGGAGGCATGGACATATTGGGATTAAGAATTTATCGTTTTAGAGTCTAGGGGCATCAGTCCAGATCTTGGAGTGTGCACTTGCACTGGTTGGAGATGACAATGGCAATGTTGTGGGATGCATGTGTATCAGCCTGTGGTGCAAGATTTTTTAGGGTGACATTTGAAACAGTATAAGTTTCTTGAGTACTTAATGTGGGTCAGGTGGTTGTGGCAGCTACTGTACATACCGTCCTGGGTCTAGACAAGCATATGTTCAGGTGAAAGCTATTGGCATCAAGTCCTCTTGTGGTTTATGTGAGTACCGGCAGGTACCAAATGTCCAGAGGGAGCTGTTTAAGTGCCAACATTTAAAGCCAGTGAGTCTATTGAATTACTCATACAAATGCCTAGATAATACTACTAATTTTAAAGGGCAACTGTATCTAAATTCCAGCTAAACTCTCCCACGCCATCATCAAAAAGTAAATAGAGACTCATATCTCATGTTGTTTTTTTAAGCAGGCGTCTCTGTTGTAATGTATACATTTAGCTTCTAGCTGTACTGTATATTGATGGAAGGTCCATCTACCTATGCTAAGCAGAAACATTATAGACTCTAAGGAGCTGGAGTTTCAAAAACTGACAGAACCTAGTTAAAACCCAAGTCCAGCCTCAGCCATTTATAGCTCCACTGTTGCATCCCTTGCTTGGTTGCTTTAGGTGCTCCTAAACTTTCTCTCCCTTTAAAGTATGCATGGCAGATGATATATACCTGCTGCGTGTGACACTCAGCATTACACAAGACAGCTGTTAGCTACTGCCTGTCGTTGACATGCCCCCTGGACTACAAGAGGTTGTTGTAAGTATGTCTCCTGTCAGAGTACATAATGTAACTACTGTGTAACACCCACTATAAAATAGTTGATGGTAGCCAAAGGGGGGATGACATAGAACCAACACAAGATTTTCACCCATCACACCATGCCTGTGTGCTCCGAGAAAGGTATGGTTTGCTATTACTCAGACCACTACTATACCCAAAACACTCTGACTGCTTAGACGCATCTCATACAGGCAGCCCACACCCCTTCATTGGCAAGTTTCAGCTTCCTTTCACTCCTCCCATTGCAGATTTTTTTAAATATTAATTTTTATTAAGCACCAACAAAAGGAGCAATCCCAACATTACAGCCAATATAAGAACATCGTAAATGTTACAGACACTTCAGTCAATGTGCATTAACAAAATGAGCATAACACATCTTTACATTGCGGAATATATATTACAATTGGTGTAACTCATAGGGATTAATGCAGTCCAATATATACATGAGTGTTCTAAGGCAACAGGACCTCTCCACTTCCTTTTAATTTTTTCCTAAGAACAGTATAGTAGATAACATACTGTGAAAGAAAAGATAGAAGAGAAGAGAAAAAAAAGGGGGGGGGGAAACCAGGGTGTGGGCGATGGTAGAGGAACGATTAGCGTTCTAAGGCCAAGTGGTCGTTTACAGACAAGCTAAGACCTTAGGAAGGCTTCCCCTTCATCAGAGTGAATAAATATTTTCCAGGGACTCCAGGTTTTTGAGTATTTCTCACGGTTGTGTTGCGCAGTAAGGACTAAGTCCTCCAAATTGTTCATATCCTCCACCCACTTCAGCCAACACGCAATGGTCAGAGGACACTGCTGTTTCCCAAAGAGAGGGATACATGTCTTAGCAGCATTTAATAAATGTTGCACTAGTGATTTTTTGTATCTTTTAGTCTGGATTTTTGAGAGGTGCAGTAGGAATAAAACTGCATCGTATGGGATCTGGTACTCTGTAAAATTCTGTGTTATGCGGCGAACCATCCCCCAATAGATCATCAAGCTAGGGCATGGCCAGAAGATGTGAACCCTCTTCCGTCCTACAACGCCAGCAGCGGTCCGAAGCGGGGAAGCACCTGTGTAGCCTAGAGGGCGTTAAATACCATCTGGACATCAGTCTATAGTTCGTCTCCTGTACCTTTTGTACATATAGATGTTTTGACTGCACAGCTGAGGATGTGTTGTTTTTGAGTCACTGAAAATTTACGGTTGAGGTCCCTCTCCCATCTGTCAAGGAAGGGTAGGTGAGGTGGCGTGTTGAGCAAGGAGTACATTTTGGACAGTATCTGAGATAGCGGCTTGGTCCCTGCGCAGTACTCTTCGAAGGTCGTCAGTTGGCGTGAGAAGTCTTGGGGGTCAGGCATAGAATGTAAGAAGTGGTGCAGTTGCGCCACTTTCCAAAAGGAAAGTTGGTAGTTGCCCATCGTGGCGGTCCGTTCCGATATGGATGGCCATTGCCCCGCAGTCACGAACTTGGAGGCATACTCAAGGCCCGTGTTTCTCAGAGTGGTATACTCGGTAGTCTGTAAACCCGGTGTAAATTTAGGGTGTCCTAGAATCGGTGTTAGCAGAGATTTCCCCGACGTAAGAGATTTGCATGGCCACTTGGGTGCAGTGTTGTAATGGGGTCTCTATCAGCAAGTGAGATTTTAATCCTGGTGGAAGGGAGATATAGCACCACAGCGCGTTCTTTAAGGGTATGGTGGTTTGAGATTACTCTAATTGTACCCATAGTTTGGTTGTCGCCAGTCAAGTATTCAGCCTAGATGGGTGGCATGATAGTATTGTCTGGCATCTGGCAGTGCCAGACCCCCATTTTGCTTAGGGAGCGACATTAGGTCTCGACGTAAGCAGGGTTTTTTATGAGCCCAAATAAAGCGGATGAAGAGTGCATGTACTTGAAGAATGAGTGTGGAATGTTTACAGGTAGGGCTTGAAGGAGGTGAAGGAGGTAAAGGAATTCAGGCAGTATACACATTTTTATGAGGTTACATCTGGCGAACCTCTAGTAGAGTCCGAGCCTTGGCTAAAATGGGTGGTACGTTTATTTCATATGTGCGCAAGATTTCAATGGGGGTGTGTGCTTAGGTATTTTAAAGCCGAGGTCGTCCATTTAAACCGAAAGCTAGGTGTGGGAGGGAATAGCAATTCCCATCGCTTCGGACTTTGAGAAATTTATTTTTAGGTTCGATAAAGCACCATAAATGTCAAATTATTTAAGAATGTTCGGCAAAGAGATTGTGGGGTTTGTTAATGAGAAAAGTAAAACGTCCGCGTATGCTGAGATTTTATATTCATTTTTACTTGTATATTTGTTTTTATATTCATGACCATTTACTTTTAGACTTCATCTCCTTTGTATTTGTACTTGTTTTGTAGCCCTGATGCATGGGGAGCATGTTTGGCTCCTGAAACGCATTGGATTTATGCTACTATATATAATATTTTTTTATCAAATTGCTTTATTTTCCACTCATTGGGTTGTATGTTCTGTGTGTAGATTCTCAACTCCTTTCCCTGTTCCTGGGGCGTGGTTCCCCGTTTTGTAGAATGCTGTTGAACTGGAACCAGTGTGCTCAATGGCAATCCCACTCACTCAAAATCTGAATCCAGTGCCCCATTTGTTCTTGTGTTTTACCATCTGTAGTATGAGGCCTCGTACACACGACAGAGTTTCTCGGCAGAATTCGGCGAGAAACTCGGTCAGAGCCGGATTCTGCCGAGAAACTCTGTCGTGTGTACACTTTCGGCCCGATGGAGCCGCCGAGGAACTCGTAGAGAAAATAGAGAACATGTTCTCTATTTTCTCGTTGTTCTATGGGAGTACTCGGCCCGCCGAGCTTCTCGGCGGCTTCAGGGCTGAACTCGACGAGGAACTCGATGTGTTTGGCACGTCGAGTTCCTCGGCCGTGTGTACGAGGCCTGACAGCCTTTTTAATGACCATCTTATAATAACATGTGGGAAGCATTTACCTCAGGGGACATACTGGCTTTCTCAATCTGGTCTACTGCACAAGATATCCAATAACAAGGGGACCCATCCAACTCTTAGGGGTCAATTTATAAAACATTTTTTGCACAGCTTTCAAACGCATTCATGCAAGCTGAAAGAAATATAACCATATTTTTTCTAAGAGATTGATTCCTGTATTATCAGGTCCATCGATTGGGAAAAATGCTGTAAAGCTTTCTCATTGAGGTATTTCAGAAAGCTATACCACATTTTGGCTACTAGATGGAGTTTACTATACAGGCATTAAAATAGGGAGGTTGGCGTGTTGACGTCATCGCGTACAGAGGACGTGCCTCGTTTGTTTGTTTGCCGGCCGGCTACATTTTATCTCTGCTGCATTGAACCTTTTTAATTGTAAGTGCTCTACTTTTTTTATTAATTAAACTTTGATGGTATTTCACTATGAGAGTTTGCATATCTTTCATGTTTCCTGGTTACCTGACCTCTGGATCAAAATGACCTGCCTGACAAGCGTCTTCCTGCTGTAGATCGTTACACACTGACATGCAAAACTGATCCTTTGAGGGTCGCTTATCTTTGGTAAGGGTCAGTGTGTTCGTTTGGTGGTGGGACCCCAGCTTTACTGCACAGTGTCTGTCAACTTTAGCCACTGGGAGTTAGTCTGTGTCTGCTTATCATCCGTTTTTGCACTATTTTTGTTTTTCTCTTTTTTTCCCTTTACTTTTCACTGGGCTGAGTCTACGGAAGTAGGAACCCCTGTACCGCTCCACATAGGACCGCTCCACATATTTGTGGCTACAGTATGGATGGCTCTTCTTGATCCCCTGGGATCTATACTTCTGGTAAGGGTCAAGCCTGAATTCTTTCACTTGGATATTGTCCTAACTTTAAACCACAGATTTGGATTCACTTCCTAGTGTTTTTGGACTTTTTTTGGGGACTTTCTTCAATTTTATAATATATATTTTTTATTGATTTGTTTATGAACACACATTGAGATTTTATATTCTACATTTTGGTTTTTGATTGAGCTGACTCTGGCTCAGCGCTTTTTTATTTTTATTTATACATGGTCACTCATTTATTATTATTTTTAGCGCAACTCCCACTTTTTAACTATTAAAATACTGTGACATTTTGATCAACTTGCACAAATGCTTCTGACATTTGCACAATCAATAGACCCCTAAAGTATGACCAATGGCAACAAAAATACAGGGGTTAAAACCCTCCCTTACTCCATCCAAAATGGAAAAAAAAACGTTTTGCCTTTAGTTCTACTTTAGCACCTGGGATACTATGGCAGCTGGTGTAATACATTTAGGAAGTCATTGCAAGTGCTATGTTAGTCCCACACAAGTTTCTATAAAAGAGATAGATTGGCAACTTTGCACATGCAGTGTTGTTTAATAAAGAAGAACAAAAAAGGCAACATCCACTCCACTAGTGATTTTAATTTTGTGCTTTGTGGTAGTTGGAACATTGTAAAAAGTGGTCCAAAATAACATTTACAAATTCATTAACTGACAGAAAGCACAGCAGATCTCCAAAACGCCTTGCGAGATCTCTGGTCACCTAATGTGTCCTGATAAGGAACCCCTTTATTAGGCATTGTGGTTTGTGGGTAAAAATCTTACCTCTTCTGATATTAGACGTCTAAAAGAAAGTAGAGGACTTCCTTTTGTGATTCTATTCAGTAAGGGCCAGATTCACAAAAGAGATACGACGGAGTATCTCAGATACTCCGTCGTATCTCCCAGAGTATCTATGCGACTGATTCATAGAATCAGTTACGCATAGATAGCCAGAAGATCAGACAGGTGTAATGGACTTACACTGTCGGATCTTAGGATGCAATACCGCGGCCGCCGCTGGGGGGAGTTCGCGTCGTAAACCAGCGTCGGGTATGCAAATTAGGAGTTACGGCGATCCACGAAGATTTTTCCCGTCGTTACGTCGTCGCAAGTGTTAGATTTCCGTCGCAAAGATAGGGCACCTTTAATATGGTGGAAAAGTACTCCACCATGTTAAAGTATGCTGTCTTTCCCGCGTCGCTTTTGATTTTTTAAAAAAAAATAATTTTTTCCCGGCGTAAGTCATTTGATCACGTCGCGATTCACAAAACGTCGGCGCGTCGTAATTTCGTGCAAAGCACGTCGGGAAATTTGCGACGGGAGCATGCGCAGTACGTCTGGCGCGGGAGCGCGCCTAATTTAAATGGTACCCGCCCCATTTGAATTGGGCCGCCTTGCGCCGGACGTGTTTACGATACACCGCCGCAAATTTGCAGGTAAGTGCTTTGTGGATCGGGCACTAAATCGGAAAACTTGCGGCGGTGTAACGTAAACGGGTTACGTTACGCTGCGCCCAAGCTACGTGAATCTGCCCCTAAGTGCTTTAATATTTGAGCAGAGATAACACGCAGGGTTACAAATTAGCAAAGGTATAGCCTTTCGTGAAGTAATTTTGAAATGTGATTTTCTGATGGAAGCCATGCTTACTCATGAAGCTCATACACATAACAGAGTGGAGGAGGCTCGTATTCATGTATCATTCATGCTGAACTTTCTTTTCTGAAGGTAGCCATAGACCTGGCATATTGGTCAAAAGATCTGGCTGCCAGATGGTTTCTCATAAACATGCAAAATGGTTCAAGACAGATTATTCCTGCAGAAATCTCCTGGTCACTGTTCAGGAATTTCTTTTTGTTAGAAAAAGCCATTCAAACCACGATTGATCCGCCAAAATTTTGTGTGCAGAGATATTGATAGACATACAATCATACTACTATTAGTAATTTTTTTTAATATCAATAACCTAGGACTTGCTCAACTAAGACATATACAGTATTGTTTAGTTCAGTTTGCCTTGAAAGCTGAACTGCAGGCAAGAAGCTAACTATGCTGCTGAAATGCATAAATAGCAGGTTACATATTTACATAGTTAGTCTGGTTGAAAAAGTCCATCCAGTTCAACCAATAGAAGGGGAAAAAATTACTCAATCCTATATACACAATCCTATACCCACAGTTGATCCAGAGGAAGGCAAAAACAAAACAAAAGAGCATGATCAAATCTTCTCCAGCAGGGGAACAAAATCCTTCCGGATCCCCCCAAGAGGCAATCTAATATTTCCTGGATCAACTATACCTATAAGTATTAGTATCCAGTTTTCCATGATTTTCTTGCTTTGGAAACCACAGCTTGGAACTGCATGCTATCATTAACTACTTAAGGACCTTGCCTGTTTTTCAGACTCAGTGTTTACAAGTTTAAAAAAAAAAATTTTTGCTAGAAAATTACTTGGAACCCCCAAACATTATATCTTTTTTTCGAACACCCTAAAGAATAAAATGGCGGTCATTGCAATACTTTTTGTCACACTGTATTTGCGCAGCGGGCTTACAAGCGCACTTTTTTTGGAAAAAAATCACTTCTTTGAATTAAAAAAATAAGACAACAGTAAAGTTAGCCCAATTTTTTTTATATTGTGAAAGATAATGTTACGCACAGTAAAACGATACCCAACATGTCACGCTTGAAGGACCCGATCGCCTCCGCCGCTGCCGACGGCTCCGGTAAGCAGCAGAGGGTGCGGGAGAGGGTCCCCTATCCCGCCGCCGATAACAGTGATCTTGTGGCGAATCCACCGCGGAGACCACCGTTATCATTTACAGGACCGGCCACGTTAAGATTGGATATCTCAGTTGTGGCAGCAGCTGCTGCCGTTACCGAGATATTCATTTTTATGAATATAAGTCTATGGGATTCGAACGTTCGAGTCCCATAGACTTCAATCGGGTTCTAAATGTTTGCGCGAACGTTCGTTCCGCTCGAAGGTTCTGGTGCGAACCGAACGGGGGGGGGGGGGGGTGTTCGGCTCATCCCTAGTTCTGAAAAATCGCAAACAAAACAACATGTGATGTGACAGCTTGCTCCCTAGCGAATGGCAAAAGCTCACATCATTGCATGACCTACTGTACTGCTGCCTTTTGCAGAACATACTAAAACACACCATGAGTGTCACCATGTCCAAGTCTCTGGCTGTCCCTGCCCTCTTTGATCTACTCAGCCACCTTAAGGACTTTAAACAGAACACTAGCTACCAGACCTTGCCACAATTGCTCAGAAAATGAAAGGGAGAGTGAACCAGTGTTTTGCTTCATAAACTAATGAAATGTTCTTGCCACTTGCAGCAGCTGCTTGTTTTTCAACCCTACTGTCTGTGAAACCCTCGTTGATATGGTGGATGAGAATATTTAGGAACTGCTTAAGGCAGAGGAGTATGCTGTAAGAAAATCCACATTGCCACACATACAACATGACAAATCATCTAAAGATGATGGTGTAACTATCGCAGGAAGTGAAAGAAACATCGCCATCCGCATCTACTGAAGGCAACCAGCCAGTCTTTTGGTTTCTTTCTAAATACTGCAGAAGACCCAGGCAGAGGATCTTCCTAAACAGCATAGAGCAGCAGATCAGAAAATATAAGTAAGAGCTTTGGCACCAAGTTGCCACCATCAGCGAGGACACTGCAACAGATTTTTGGCTGTCAAAGAGGGACACTTTTTATCACCAGCTAAAACATTTTGCATTAGACCTACTGGCTATGCCAGCTTCTCAAGCCTTTGCAGAGAGGGTATTCAGTGTCACAGGTTACCTCTCTAGTGGCCAGCGGAATAGAGCAAGGGTCATGTTGGCACAAAGTGCTTTCCTTAAAATGAATCAAAACAAATAGAAGTGCTTTATTCTCCAAGTATTTCAATTTGTAACATAAAAAGCATACCTTATGCCGCGTACACACGGTCACTTTTTGTGATGAAAAAAAATTGGCATTTTTTATCATGAAAAAAAATGAAATTTTTCCAACTTCATCATTAAAAATGATGTTGCCCACACACCATAGTTTTTGAAAAATGATAAACAAAGTGACGGCACTCTAAAGGGGAAGTTCTATTCGCCCTGAGGCTGCTTTTAGCCGGTCACTTGTTAGTAAAAGACGATTCGTGCTTTTTTGTCTGTTACAGCGTGATGAATGTGCTTACTCCATTATGAATGGTAGTTTTACCTCCCGTCTCAAAACTTGCTTCTGGGCATGTGCGGGTTTAAAACGTCATTTTTGCCCACACACAATCATTTTTTATGACACAAAAAATGACATTTTAAAAAATGACATTTTAAAAAATGACATAAAAAAGTGTGTTCGAATTTTTTTTGGTAGTTTTTCAGAAGACAAAAAATTATGTTTAGCCCACACACGATCATTTTAAATGACGTTTTTAAAAATGTCATTTTTTTTCATCACAAAAAGTGATTGTGTGTACGGGGGTATACTTGTGGGTAGTGCTTATTGCAATAGGAAGAATCAATGATTAAACAACAGTTTTAATTGTCAATTAAATTTATAGACAATAGGCACAGGCTACAAATGCCATTGGTATGTGGAACAATAACAGCCACCACTTTTTATCAACTCCTCTCTCTGTTAGCATTGGCAAATTTGACAATAGAGATAAATATTACACTAATGAAAAAGAAAAATAGATCAGTAATGGTCGAAAAAGGTCAGCCTTATGTCGGGATCCTACATCAGTAGTCTTTTTAGTGTGATATTTACCTCTATTGTCACTGCAAATGCTAAGAGCGGAGAGAGACGTTGATAAAAAGTGGTGACTTATTATTCACACACTAATGGCATTATTGTAGATTGTGCACTTTTTCTTTGAATGTATCTGAGAATTAGAACTGTTGAAATAATAAACTGACAGTAAACAGATTCCCTTTGTAGAAATAATCATTACCCGGCCTCGAGTATTGTTTTTTTTTATGCTGTGCCAGGCTGGCAGTGACAGTGCATGTGCAGTGTGCTGTGTGTGCTGTGCTTGTACAAGTACAGCTGTGTCCAAAAGTTTTGAGAATGTCACAAAGTCTGCTGCTTCAGTGTTTTTAGATCTTTTTGTCAGATGTTACTATGGTATACTGAAGTATATTTACAAGCATTTCATGAGTGTCAAAGGCTTTTATTGACAATTACAGTAAGTTTATGCAAAGAGTCAATGGGCCAGATCCACAAAAGGGATACGCCGGCGTATCTACTGATACGCCGTCGTATCCCTGTTTCTATCTATGCGACTGATTCACAGAATCAGTTACGCATAGATATTCCTAAGATCCGGCAAGTGTAATAGTTTTACACTGTCGGATCTTAAGATGCAGTACCTCGGCCGCCGCTGGGGGCATTTCTCGTCGAAATGCCGCGTCGGGTATGCAAATTAGCACTTACGGAGATCCACGAAGCGGTTTCCCTTCGTGAAGTCTCCGTAAGTTGTTAGTTTGCAAACGCAAAATTAGGGCTACTTTTACAAAGTGTAAAGTTAGTACACCATGTAAAAGTAGACCCTTCTTTCCCGCGACGCTGTCAAATTTTTTTTTTCCCGTCGCATCTCTTTTTTTTCCCGACGCAACTTTTTTTACCCGGCGCGATTCACAAAACTCGGCGTAACATAATTTCGCGCAATGCACGTCGGGAAAATCGCGTCGGGAGCATGCGCAGTACGTCCGGCGCAGGAGCGCGCCTAATTTAAATGGGACTCGCCCCATTAGATTGGGCACGCCTTGCGCCGGACGAATTTAAGTTACACCGCTGAAAATTTCTAGGTAAGTGCTTTGTGGATCGGGCACTTAGGTAGAGATTTTGCGGCGGTGTAACTTAAATAGGAAGATTTAAGTTAAGCCCGCTCGTTGTGGATCTGGCCCAATATTTGCAGTGTTGGGTTGACCGCCCTTCTTTTTCAAGACCTCAGTCAACTTCTGTGCCACATCCTGACTGATGGCAGCCCATTCTTGCATAATCAATGCTTGGAGTGTGTCAGAATTTGTGTTTTTTTTTTTGTTCACCCGCCTCTTGGGGATTGACCACAAGTTCTCAATGGGATTAAGGTCTGGGGAGTTTCCTGGCCATGGACCCAAAATGTCCATGTTTTGTTCCCAAGCCACTTAGTTATCACTTTGGCCTTATGGAAAGGTACTCCATCATGCTGGAAAAAGCATTGTTCATCACCAAGCTGGATGGTTAGAAGTTGTTCTCGGAGGATGTTTTTGTAGCATTCTTCATAAATGGCTTGGTGTTCTTAGGCAGAGTTGTGAGTGAACCCACTTCCTTGTCTGAGAAGCAACCCACATGAATGGTATCAGGATGCTTTACTGTTAGAATGACACAAGACTGATTATAGTTTGGCGCTCACCTTTTCTTCTCTGGACAATGAGTTTTTTTCCGGATTCCCCAAACAACCAGAAAGGGAATTCATCTGAGAAAATTACTTTACTCCAGTTGTCCGGAGTCCAACCCCTGTACTTTTTGCAGAATATCAGTCTGTCCCTGATGTTTTTCCTAGGGTGAAGTAGCCTCTGTGGTGCCCTTCTTGACACCAGGCCAAGCTGCTGAAATGTTTTCTTTGTGCTCTGTTCAGTTTCTTGAACTGTTAGGCCGCGTACACACGACCGGTCCAAACCGATGAAAACGGACTGAAGTTCAGTTTCATCGGTCCAATGTGTACAGCCCATCGGTCTGTTTTCCTTCGGACAAAAATTAGAGAACTTGCTTTAAAATCGAACCGATGGATGGCTGACCATCGGTCAAAACCAATGGTTAGTACACAAAAGCATTGGTTCAAAACCCACGCATGCTCAGAATCAAGTCGACGCATGCTTGGAAGCATTGAACTTCGTTTTTTTCAGCACGTCGTGTGTTTTACGCCACCGCGTTCTGACCCGATCGGTTTTTGAACTGATGGTGTGTACGCACATCAGACCATCAGTCTGCTTCAGCGGTGAACCGATGAAAACAGTCCGTCGGACCATTCTCATCGGATGGACCGGTCGTGTGTACGCGGCCTTAAAGTTCATGTAAATGTGCGCTGCATGGTGGTATCATCACACAAAGGGTTTTTATTTTAACATTACCTTTTTGTAAAAAAAAATATATATATTCTTGTAAGGAAACGTGCTTTTACTTGAGTAAAAACATTATATAATGACTAAATCTGTGTCTGTAGTGTTCAAACCTTAAAGTGGTTTGCACTTGCACTTTTAAAAAATAAAAACAAAACACCACCTGCAAGAGAAAGGCATAATGAGCTAGTATGTATAGCATAATAGCTCATTATGTAATGCTCATGTCAGATCGAAGCCCCCGCAGCTGTCCTCGTACACCGCTCAGGTGGCGGACATCTCTCCCGGGGGTTACTTCTGGGTATTGTGGCTCCGTTTCTAAAGTGCACCTGCGCCGTTGTCTACGGCGCATGGGCCGTAGACATCAGCGCCCATCATTATTGTAAATATCTCCTAAACCGTGGAGTATTAGGAGATATTTCGAGCACCTACAGGTAAGCCTTAATCTGTAGGTAAAAGTGATTGTAAAGGGTTATATAATGAGTATATAATGAGTTTGGAAATTGTAGAGAAATGCTTAAATAATGCATTACAATTTAACTACACCCATTAGATTTTAGACAACTAAAATTCATTTTGTACTGGAGATTTTAGTCGTCTAAATATGACCAAAACTAAAACAAATGGGACTAAAATTTAAATACTATTTTAGTCAAAAGACTAACACTAAAAATAAATTCAATTTTGCTGCCAAAATTAACACTGACAGCCAGGCCTTTCTCTTGCTTACCTCCTCATCAAAAATAAATTGATTTGTTTGACAACTTCTGTCTTTCATGAATCCAAGCTGTTTGTTTCTTAAAATATTTTTTTCTAGTAAAAACTCATCAATGTGGTCTTTTATTAAGCTATTAAATGTATTTTCCACTCTATAGAAGTTAAACTAATAGGTCTATAGTTATTTAGTAAAGACCCTTTTTTAAATATAGGCACTGCATTGGCCTTACACCAATCGAGTGGTACTATTCCAGTCATTAAAGCGTCTCTAAAATTAAAAACAATGGCTTTAAAATGATAGAGTCCAATTCTTTTAGGATCAATAAGTGTATGCCATCTGGACCAGGTGCTTTATTCACGTTTATTCTGTCTAAATATTTCTGGACCATATCAATTTTGAGCCATAATAGTTCATTTAGGGCTGTGTCAATATCATCCCTATTATGGACTTAAGCTTCCCCATGTTCCTTTGTATACACAGAGCTGAAGAAGCTATTTTAAAAAAAAAATGCCTTTTCTTTGTCCCCAGTCACCCACTCCAGGTTATTTTATGAAGGGCCTACATACTCAGACCTGACCTACATGGGAAGAATTTTTGGGGTTTGTCCTACTTTATTTTGCAATCTGTCGTTCATTTTGAATTTTCGCTTTCCTTTTTACATATTCTGTTATATTCTTTGTAACATTTTAATGATGATTGTGTTCCTTCATTTTTATATTTTTTTAAAAGCTCTTTTATTAATATTTATCGTTTTTTTTTTACTTTGGCCATGAGCCACATAGGTTTTTCATATTTCCAGTATGTGTTTGTTGCTTACAGCTAACATTAAATGAAATCATGTTATGGTCACTGCTACCCAGATGTTCTTTTATATGAATATTAGTAATCAGGTAGGTTTGTGCAACCATTTACCCTCCCTTCTCTCTACCAATACGGCACAGGTAACTTCTTGATTTTTATTGCAAGAGAAAAGCTAGGTTAACCACTTAAGACCCGGACCATTATGCAGGTTAAGGACCTTGCCCCTTTTTGCGATTCGGCACTGCGTCGCTTTAATTGACAATTGCGTGGTCGTGCGACGTGGCTCCCAAACAAAATTGGCGTCCTTTTTTCCCACAAATAGAGCTTTCTTTTGGTGGTATTTTATCACCTCTGCGGTTTTTATTTTTTGCGCTATAAACAAAAATAGAGCTACAATTTTTAAAAAAAATCAATATTTTTAACTTTTTGCTGTAATAAATATCCCCCAAAAAAGATATAAAAAAACATTTTTTTTCCTTAGTTTAGGCCGATACGTATTCTTCTACCTATTTTTGGTAAAAAAAAAATCGCAATAAGCGTTTTTGGTTTGGTTTGCGCAAAATTAATAGCATTTACAAAATAGGAGATAGTTTTATGGCATTTTTATTAATATTTTTTTTTTTTACTAGTAATGGAGGCGATCCGTGATTTTTTTCGTGACTGCGACATTATGGTGGACACATCGGACACTTTTGACAAATTTTTGGGACCATTGTCATTTTCACAGCGAAAAGTGCTGTACAAATGCACTGATTACTGTGAAAAATGACAATGGTAGTGAAGGGGTTAACCACTAGGGGGCGCTAAAGGGTTTAGTGTGCCCTAAGGGAGTGATTCTTACTGTAGGGGGGCGTGGCTGTAGGCGTGATGTCACTGATCGTCGTTTCCCTATATCAGGGAACAGACGATCAGTGTCACTGCCACACAGAAGAACGGGAAAGGTGTGTTTACACACACCTCTCCCCGTTCTTCAGCTCCTGTGACCGATCGTGGGACACCGGCGGCGATCGGGTCCGTGGGTCCCGCGGGCGCGGTCACGGAGCATTCGGATCGGGTCGCGAGCGCGCCGCCCTCGTGACCCCGCGGCTGGGCTCTTAAAGGCAACGTACAGGTACGTGCCTGTGCGCAGCCGTGCCCTTCTGCCCACGTATATCGGCGTGAAGGGGTCCTTAAGTGGTTAAGGAAACACTGTTGATTGCACAGTGAAAAAACAAGAGCAGACTGGTGAACCACACTTGCTTGCTTTTAGTATTTTGTCTGTTAGAGCATGTGTGCTAGGCCCAAGCCTAATTGGCTATCCCTCTTCCATTTGTGACATTGGTATATAGGGGATTACAGAAGGCTAATATCAGGGCAAATTTGGGTTCTTGAACTAATTGCATTTAAAATAGCATTTTCTGACCTTTTTTTTTTTAAGAAGAATTCCAGGTATTCAGGGCTCAAGTCCTGCGGGAACGCGTGGGAAACGGAGTTCCTGCACTATTTTCACAGCAGGAACTCAGTTTCTATTGCATGACTACAACAGCCGAGCCGCCCGAGCCAATCCTTCACTAAGCGGCGATGCCTAGCTCGAGTCACTGTCGGGGGCAGGCGAACCTTAGTAATCCTTTATGTTACTAGCCGCTTCCTGTATATGGATTCATCAGGTAGTGTGCGGGTATTCCGTCACTTCCTCAATGCCGCAATGTCTCTTGGGAGCTTTTGTCATTGTTCCCAGGAGACATTGCAGAGGTCTGCCGCGAGTTATTGCGAGATTTAGAAAGAACTTGCGGTTTAGTAATTATGCATATGAGCGTATCATTTTTAATTTTTTTTGGTGGGGGAGTGGATCTTGGGTGGGAGTTCCCACACTTTTTTCCCCAGGACTTGACCCCTGGTATGAATACATTGTTCAAGAACTATGCATATGCCATACCTGTGGTATTCCTCTAGAAGCTGGAAATCACTTCAGCAGACAACAACGTATAGTGATCCCCACTAGCTTGCGAGCGACTGTCCTGCAGCATTGTGAACCCTGGAAGTTGTCTATTTGACAAGATTCAGAGATCATTTTGGATTTTCGCAATGAATGTAAAGTGTTTTCTGATATTTAATCCTATTAATTAATTTTGTTAGATCTGCCTAGCGTACTTTTTTAATTAATTAAAGCTCTTTCAAGTTTCCAGTGGAATGTATTATGTTCATCATCAGTCTGACCACACACTTCACACCAGACTTTTCCTCTGTGGGAGATGAGGAATTAAAGTGTGTGTGAGCTCAGTGGGAATAAAGAATGGGGGCTGGGACAAGGAGAAAAAAATGAGTGTGCACATCTTTAAATACTCGGGGCCGAATCTGACACCGCAGCGTCAGTGAAATCCTGCTCGTTCTCTCAGGATGGGTGGCAGCAGGTGACACCTGTTCCAGGAAAAACACGGATAGAAAAAAAAATTCACCCAGGGCCCTCATTCATTTTGCAAAGGCTGGATTAATTCAAAGGGCAAAGAGGATTGAGTACTTTGTGTCATTCTTGCCAGATCGGCTCTGTAATATTTATTAAGGCCTTTATGATAAAGATTTTTTACTGCCATTTGATCCACATGCCTGGCATGCATAAAGCATAGTTGTCATGTGATTGGATTCACCTGGTTGACAGCCAGCTTGAATAAGCTTCTATAAACAAGATTTTGATGTGGTGTCTTGTTATCTTGCTTCTAATTAACCGTAGTGCAGAACTTTATCTCTGTTTATGGCAGAGAAACCGTTGCTTGGCTGACTTAAATGCCCCCTACACAAGATCCGATAATCGGACAACAAATCGTCCGACTTTTTCGGCTCGCTAATGACATTTTGAAACTAAATAGGTTGTTAAAGTTACTAAACTTCTCGTACGACAGAAAAAAAAAATCAGTGATGTAATGTGTTGTATTGTACTTCTATTGTATTTTTGGGTGAAAACTGTACTGAATAAACGAAAATCGTACAATCTGGTATTGTACGAAGACATTTTTTTATGTTTCTTCCTTCGGATAATATTGGATGAACTGTCGTGATCGACTCTTAAACGTGTACGATCAAAAAACGAATGTAGCACACCCTCGTAGGGACTGCTGATGAACATTGATCCCCCACTCCTACACAGCCAGGCACACCGAATCTTTACAAGCACCCAGAGTCCGAGAACAGTCAGTGGCTGATGGGTATATTTTTAATGTGCACACTGATGGGCATATTTTGTTAAGGGGCACACCGATTGACACATTTTGTTGTGCCCATCAGAGTGTCCCTTAACATAAAATGTGCCCACCAGTGTGCACATTAAAAATATACCCGTTCGCATACCCCTTAAAATAAAATGTGCTCATCAGAGTGCCCCTTAATATAACAGGTGCCCATCAGCGTGACCCTTATTTTATGTTAAGGGGCACGCTGATGGGCATATTTTATGAGCAACACTGATGGGCACATTTTGAATTAAGGGGCACGTTTTGTTGTGCCCATCGGATTGCCCCATATATAAAATGTGTCTATCAGGGTGCCCCTTAACATAAAATTTGTCCATTAGCGTTTCCCTTATTTTATGTTAAGGGGGACTCTGATGGGGACATCTGATGTAAGAAGGCACTCTGACGGGAATGCCTGATGTAAATTAGCGCTGTGATGGGGACCCCTGATTTAAAGGAGCGCTGTGATGGGGACACCTGATGTAAAGGGGCGCTGTGATGGAGACACCTAATGTAAAGGGGCACTGTGATGGAGATACCTGATGTAAAGGGGCACTGTGATGGAGACACCTGATGTAAAGGGGCACTGTGATGGAGACACCTGATGTAAAGAGGCACTCTGATGGGGACGCCTGATGTAAAGGGGCACTGTGATGGGGACGCCTGATGTAAAGGGGCTCTGTGATGGGGACGCCTGATGTAAAGGGGCACTGTGATGGGGATGCCTGATGTAAAGGGGCACTGTGATGGGGACGCCTGATGTAAAGGGGCACTGTGATGGGGACGCCTGATGTAAAGGGGCTCTGTGATGGGGACGCCTGATGTAAAGGGGCACTGTGATGGGGATGCCTGATGTAAAGGGGCACTGTGATGGGGACGCCTGATGTAAAGGGGCACTGTGATGGGGACGCCTGATGTAAAGGGGCACTGTGATGGGGACGCCTGATGTAAAGGGGCACTGTGATGGGGACGTCTGATGTAAAGGGGCACTGTGATGGGGACGTCTGATGTAAAGGGGCACTGTGATGGGGACGTTTCACGTAAAGGGGCACTGTGATGGGGACGCCTGATGTAAAGGGGCATTGTGATGGGGACACCTGATGTAAAGGGGAACTGTGATGGGGACACTTGATGTAAAGGGGCACTGTGATGGGGACACCTGATGTAAAGGGGCACTGTGATGGGGACGCCTGATGTAAAGGGACACTGTGATGGGGACGCCTGATGTAAAGGGGCACTGTGATGGGGACACCTGATGTAATAGGGCGCTGTGATGGGGACACCTGATGTAATAGGGCGCTTTGATGGGGACAAATGGGGACTTGAGATTCGGACCTTGACCTAAAGAAAATTTTAGTGACCGAACCTCCTTGAATTTTAATTCAAGACCCCTGTTCTAGGACTTATTCAGAGTGAGGCTTAGTCAGCTCAAGATGGTGGGACAGGATTTCTAATGCTTTGACACGAAGATGATGTGCGGGAGGAGAAGTGTCCTGGAGGTAGAAGTCTGCAGGGAGAGTGCAGAGGAGGAGAATGGTCTGAAGTAACGCTGTCAAGATTAGAGTCCACCATTTTTGTTCTAATCCAAGGAAATGTAAGGCATAACTGCTATAACATTTTCAAAGTAATGAGTAAACCAGTATTACATTCTCAATGTAAAGCCGGAGCCACTATAGCATTGTAAACACTAATTTATTCTATGGGCATCCCAGATCCCTTCCCCCCAACCAAGTTCAATCCCCCAAATAAAACAACAAAACAAAGAAAAAAACTTTTGATTGTCTACAAAGTGTGATGTATGGAGGTCTAACAGCAGGGTGAATATGCGTGAATGTTAGTAACTAGTAGCAACCAACCGCTACATACAAAAATATTCATTTTGAAAATAAAAGAAAAATGAAATTGCTGTATAACACCAAATGTCACTTCCAGGTCGTCGTGACTCGTGGTACAGAAGGGCACTGGATTAACAGGGAATACTGGTTCCCTGCATCTCTGTCACACAATGACTCATATGCAACCAATGCCAGAAGGGAGACCTCGAGAGACAAAAAAATAGGGTGAGCTAGCAGTAAATGATAAAAAAAGTTTTACTTTACTGTCCCCCCAGATCAGATGGGCTATATTCAGCCCTGATGGACAAAGGAAAAATGTCCCTATCTTTAATCTCATCCAATCCTTGGATGGGCCACTTAAAAGTCTGTTGGTAAAGAAAACTTTTTTTTTAATTATAGGATTTAATTTCGGAGTCAATTGGGCACAGGTTTCAGTATGCTCAGTCTAAAAAATGTTTATGGATTTCGGCTTGGTTCATATCAGTGATTTAATTTGGGAACACTCAGCTCCTTAGGATCATACCATTCTATATCATGTCTTGGAGGTACCTATTTGGGCAAGCTTTTTTCAAATCTTGATGGAGCTAAATTTTGGATGAATGCATTAACCTACTCTTTCTCATACATTTTGTAGGTACATGCTATATAATTTAACCATTCTGGTAATTTGAGTTTGTATCCTGATTCATCGTAAACTTCCTTACATCAATCCTTGAATGGCCAGGGGACTAGTTCTTCATTGTGGTGGTCAGTAATTCATTATATTTGAAGCAGCCAGCACAGGAATGTTTATACCCACTCCTCTTGATCAATTTTAATTGTGCCCTCAGTACTAAACTTTGTATAGATTGGGCCTCAATAAACGACTCCCCAGGAACACCCCGTGGCACGCACACCCCGGCCTGGAAGGCCATTTCGCGGGGGTGCCGTGGTATTGCTACCCTGAAGGTGGGCGCCACACTCGAAGAAGAACCCAGACCAATGGCGTCTGTCCCATAAAAACCCTCCCCCAGCATGTACAGCGAGGCAAACTCCCCCTGATAGGCTGCTGGGTAAGAGCACCCAATCCTTGACTCCACTGCTGCCACTTGCCGACCTGGAGTGTGATCAGCACCCCAGGAATCACAGAATGAGCCCACAGTACAGCCAAAGCTGAGACAGAGGCCTAAATTTGAACAAATTAACATGGTCAGAGCTACCTAACTCTCTGACGCCCTCTAAATTTAACCTAGCACCGGTTCTGGAAAGTAACCAGGCGCTACACCTAAATGTTTTGTTATGTGATTCCCAAAATGTTACAATACTTGAAGTTGAACCAAATTATTCTCCAAAGGCACGTTTACACCTGAACATGGTTCCGCTTGTTGTGTGAAGCTCAAAAAAGTACAAGAGTTTATTTGGGGCAAAATCATCAATTTTTGGCCCAATAGATTATATGGAGTGCCTGAAAATTCTTGAAAAGCCAGGTGCTTGGCTACAAAAATATTATTATTATTATTATACAGGATTTATATAGCTCCAACAGATTGCGAAGCATTTTACTATATGAAAAATATTTCTGATTTATTTGCTATAGCACTACTATTGGGTAGTAAGTATTGCTTTCAGCGATTACCTCCGATATTGTATATTTGTACACTCAACCTGGTGTGTCAGAGGGGCTGAAGTTCTAGGGAAGGTCCAGCCAAAGAACAGAGGACCCATCCTATTCAGTTGCTCCTATGGGAGTAGCGCAACACATGTGTATATGCATGGTTTTCAGGTACCCCCCTGTAACTCGGATACACTTTTTGCCGTATCCTGAGGCAGACACCCCCCAAAAAAAATTCAGCACATCGATGCATACTTGGAATCCAACATTTGTGATATGTAGCACAATTTCATCTGTCCTTAAAGGGTCACTAAAGGATTTTTTTTTTAGCTAAATAGCTTCCTTTACCTTACTGCAGTCCTGGTTTCATGTCCTCATTGTTCGTTTTTGCTTTGATGTTGCTGTAATTCCTCTCTGTTCTGGACACTTCCTGGTTGTCTGTTTCCTGATCACCACAGTACTGGGAGATTTCTCACTGTGGTGACTAATCAAGGAGGTGTGTCTATAACCCCTCAGCACCAATCCAGTTTCGTTTTGCAAAACCTTCACTGCCCTCTATTGGCTCTTTGTCTCTGTACATCAGAGAACCAGGAAACAACAGCAAAAACGAAACTAAACTGTAGGTACATTATATGATTGGTTTTTATCTATTTTTAATCATTTTCAAAAGGAATCAGTTAACTATTATGTCTCTATACACTGTAAACAGTCATTTTAGCAAAAAATTTTTTTCCTTTAGTGACCCTTTAAGCCTTTGCAATTGCGTGAATGCAAAAAGCACTACTGTATGTGTATATGTATGTACACTATATTGTCAAAGTATTGGGACTCCTGCCTTTACCCGCAAATTAACTTTAAAGGCACCCCAGTTATAGTCCATAGGGTTCAATAATGAGTTGGCGCACTCTTTGATATAACAGCTACAACTCTTCTGGGAAGGCTGTCCACAAGGTTTAGGAGTGTGAATATGGGAATGTTTGACCATTCTTCCAGAAGCGCATTTGTGAGGTCAGGCACTGATGTTGGACTGGCTCAGTCTCCACTCTCCACTTCATCCCAAAGGTGTTCTATTGGGTTGAGATCAGGACTCTGTGCAGGCCAGTCAAGTTCCTCCACCCCAAACTTTATGGACCTTGCTATGTGCACTGGTGGTGGAGATTGGATTAGTGTGGGGTTGTTTTTCAGGGGAATTGTCTTGGCCCCTTAGTTCCAGTGAAGGGAACTCTTCATGCGTCAGCATACCAAGACATTTTAAACAATTTCATGCTCCCAACTTTGTGGGAACAGTTTGGGGATGGACCCTTCCTGTTCCAACATGACTGCGCATCAGAGCACAAAACAAGGTCCATAAAGACATGGGTGAGTGAGTTTGGGGTGTAGGAATTTGACTGGCCCATACAGAGTCCTGACTTCAACCCAATAGAGCACCTTTGGGGTGAATTAGAGCAGAAACTGCGAGCCAGGCCTTCTGGTCATATATTAGTGTCTGATCTCACAAATGCGCTTCTGGATGAATTGATTAAATGATTTAACCATTCCCATAGACACACACCTAAAGCTTGTGGACAGCCTTCCCAAAAGAGTTGAAGCTGTTATAGCTGCAAATGGTGGGCCAACTCAATATTAAACCCTACGAACTAAAACTGGGATGCCATTAAAGTTCATGAGCGTGTGAAGGCAGGTGTCCCAATACTTTTGGCAATAAAATGTATCTATCTATCCATTTAAAGTGTTTGTTAACCCCCAAAAAACAATTCAGATCATGCCCCTTAAAGCAGATTAAACAGCACAGTGCTTGTTCTGTGTAATCTGCCCCCCTCTAAACTGTAAAAAAAAAAAAAAGTGGCCACTTTTCACTTTTCACCACTTTCTGTATCCCCCTCCTTGCACTGACCACGATAATCAGGGCTGCTGAGCCCTGACCACAGTGGTCAGTTTGCATCCCTCTGTCATACGCAGCTATCCTCTCTGCTCTCCTCTCTCGCCCCTCACCCCTCCTTCCCTGCCTAACAGCTCTGTGTCTGTGTCTCTGTCTTTTCCCTGTACCCCCACCGCTATTAGTACAAATATAAAACATACAATGGTCACTGCCAGCCCCTCTATTATAGGTAGGCATACCACCCTGTGTAAGTATTTTCTAAAAACAATGCTTGTAAATACCTATTTAGAGTGATTTTCAGGCCGGTTACGTGACTTGCCGATTTACAGCTCCGAGACGGGGCTTCTGTGGGAGGGGCTAAGTGTCCATGGGACCTCCCCAGCTGATCTCAGAGGGAGATCTCAACCCCTTTCTGCTTTATCCATGTATCTGAGCTGTAAAGCAGCAACAAGTTATGTGACCGGCCTGAAGATCACCCTCGTTTTTGGAAAAGATTTACGCAGGGTGGTGGTATGCCTGCCTTTAATAGAGGTGCTGCAATTTAGAAGTTTGAGTTAACAAACACTTAATTTTTTATGTTTAATAAATTCATAGGCATTTCTAAAATCCTGTTCTCACTTTGTCATAAAGAGGTACTGAGTGTAAATTAATGGGAACAAATAAATAAAGTTAAACTACCGTAGTATCAGGCTGCAACATAACAATTTCCAAAAAAAAAGTGAAAGGTGGCTGAACCCTTTATGAATGCTCTTTAAATTTTGTATATGTAGCACTATAGGGGCTGCTGTTAACTGGTTCACCTATTTCCGCATCGCCAGGCAGCAAGCATTTTCCACTTTCATCTGGGCACAAGAAAACAGTCTCTGAGCTTGGTTTTGTTGTGTTATTAGGGATAATAACATGTAATAGGAAAAGGGGCTATGGGATGCCCATCTTCACCGAAACAATGAATGGGGACAACTTCCTTCCTATGTTCAAAATCCTGCACTGTTCTTCCTGGACACCATCCATCTTTATAGATCAAAAATAAAAAGTAAACCAAAAAAGTCCCTTCAGGACTAGGAGCTCTCAGTCCCCTTTAGAAAATAGCACAGTATGTTGTAAACTGCATACAGGAGTATCTCCTCTCCATTTGTAGAACTGTTCCCAGCTCTACTGCTTGCAGGAACTGCAAGCACTCCTGGCTACTTGTCCACCAGCCCAACTGGCTGCTCCCAAGATCTCCCAGGGAAAGGTATAGTAAGGGTTAAGCACACTGCTGTCCTCCTGAAGGTTTGCTACATGTGGACGTCTCCCCTTGTGAATCCCTGGGTGTGCTGATGTACTCATTGTCATGTCACTCGTGTCCCTAGGCAAGTTTCCCTTTTAAACCGAGATGCTGATAGGAATTTCCCAAGCCAGTCTGAGCCCAGCCTGGAGGCAGTGTCCCCCCCCAACCCAGGGGTCCCTCCTAGGCCACCGACAGACTCCTCAGCACTCCATCTTCTACCTGACTCCCCTGCTGGCATTGCACCCCCATATTTAAGGGCTGACCTAACCACCCTGTCAGGATATTCTGCCTGGGGATTAGCCATGTTCCCTCAAGTATGCAGATCAGTCCCTCCTGACCTCCGCCCACTCATTTCTAGGAGCTTCTCCAAACTTCTAGATCCAGGGGGAGGTACCAGTGTTTAACAAGGGGGCCTCCAGCTACCAGCCCCCTTATGTGAAGGGTTTTGGGGTACATACCCCCTACCCATTCGCCAAAAATGTGTAAAAAGTGAGTAAATGTTTTTTTGACAATTCAGCAGGTGACCCCATCCCCTTGTGATGTCACAAACCGGGCATGATGGGTCGCTGACGTCAAAAGGGAGAGGGGTCGCCAGGTGACATCACCAATTGGCACTAAGGCAGGTGATATATCCCTTCAGGTAGTTGAGATTTGACATCTGAGTGGACTTTATACAGAACAGTTGGGCTCCTATCTCAGCTGGAGAGTTTTCTGAACTGCAAATCTTATTTTATACTTTGTTTTGTTTGTTCTAGGGGACTATACAATTCTGCCTTTATACAGCTATTGACCTATTACCATAATTTCTGCATTCAGCGATCTCAGGGTTGTGGTTCTCTGAATTCAGTCACTTTATTACCCTTTTCTCCTTATAAAAGTCTGAGTGGTTCAGACCAATGTACAGTATACAGTATAGTTCCTTCCTTGCCATCAAAAGTTTTGATTGGGATTTCCTAGAATTTATTTTCAGTAAAGTTTCTTCACAGTGTTATATCTTTTCGCTGGTTTCCTAGCTTGCGTACGCTACCAAAAGCTTGAAATCACTATTTTGCTGTTTTTATTATTTTTCATTTCTACTTCTAATATTTTGCCATTTTTTTTTATTTGGTCAAATGCTTTACATATTTTTATTATAGTTTAACAAAGGTGAAACAAATGTATCTTCTATCTCTATCTTCTACCTGTGTTTTTCACCAAAATCATTGTAGATATTTTACACCTCTCAACATGGCTGTTGTAGGAGACCTTTATATTTTAGGGTACAGTGAAAGCTGTTATGTCTTCTGTAAAGTTCTGTGTAATGTTTCATAGTTCTATAAAAATGAGAAATAAAAGTGAATCACAGAACATGTCACTCCTTTCACAATGGGCAAACCTTCCAGTTTCTAAAAAAAAAGTTTTTATCTGTCATGTCTGTAGGAGACAATACCATATTGTCATGGGAAGCACGCAGGTTTTTAAGATGATTTTATGTTTGAGGTCTAAATACACCTGCCTGTACCAACATTTTATTAACTGGCTCCAGCCTGTTCATAGATGCCTATTTATTTAACTTGAAAATGTTAGTGATTGGTGGGGAACATTGAAAAAAACCCGTAAAACTTTAAAATAAAAAGCTTTAGCGATGCCTAATAGGTAGATGGATGTGGCTGTGGAATTATTTTTTGTTATTTTATATTTATCGTATTTATCAGCGTATAACACGCACAGGCGAATAACATGCACCTTCATTTAAAGAAGGAAGTTTCAGGAAAAATATATTTTTTAAGTAAACAACTTTGAAGCAAAATAAGGGTCAGTCCCCATCAATGCAGCCTGATTTGTGCCCATCTGCTGCCTACCCATCAATGCAGCCTGATCAATGCCCATCTGTAGCCTCAATGCAGCCTGATCAATGCCCATCTGCAGCCTCAATGCAGCCTGATCAATGCCCATTTTCATCCTCAATGCAGCCTGATTAATGCCCACTTTCAGTCCCAATGCAGCCTGATTAATGCCCATTTTCAGCCTCAATGCCCATCTGCAGCCTCACCATCTCTCATCAATGCAGCCTAAACAGTGCAGGAAGTCACAGAGCCATAATCTCCTGTTTACTCGGCTCTCGCTCGGCAGTCACACACACAGTCCCGCCTCCACCATTGGCATTGGACCAGCTCCTGTGATTGGCAGAACACTGGTCCAATGCCGGTGGCGGAGGCGGGACTGTGTGTGTAACTGCCGAGTGAGAGCTGAGTAAACAGGAGATGCCGGCTTAGTGAATTCCTGCGGTGCTCATCTCCCTCCTTCCTCTCTGAGGTACACTATCAGCGTATAACGCCCACCCGTGATCTGCCCCTATTTTCAGGGGGAAAAAGTGCATGTAATACGCCAATAAATACGGTAGTTTGGCCAACAGCTATTTTCAGGTAGTTTAAACAGCCACAAATTCAACTGGTAGACATAAGCTGTTCCTGTTCTTGCTAATATAAAACTGTCTTGATACTGGCCAATTTCTCTCAAACTCTTATTAAAAATTGAGAGACCACAGATCATACAGCAGTGTAAAACTGACCAAGGGCATGGCAAATTTAATGAGCAAGACTAGGCCAAAAAGTACTGTAGACACAGGGCAATAGCAGGTGTTTTATTACAAGAATTAAGAGACCGTGGATGATAAAGTAGTGTAATATATGCCAATAGCAGAACAGTTTTAATGAGCAAGACCAGGACAAAATGCACTAGAGACATAGGGCATAATTAGATGTATTAGCTCTGGGAAGGTAAACCCAAGAAGAGGTGGATTGGGATTGCTCTGTGCAAAACCATTACACAGAATAGGTAAGTATAACATGTTTAATGTTTAAAAATGTTTTATAAACCATAAGCCTTTACAATAACTCTAAAGGCAGAAAAAAATCCCCAATAAGAACAGGTAGGCAGAAAATAAGATGATTTCCCCATGAGCTAGCAATGAGAAGTAAAACACTGTTTCCTAACTGACCCTAATTTATCCCTATGCAATTTTCCCTTCCGCTCCCTACAGCAGTAATATACTGACACTTAACTGCTATAAGACCTTTTTTTTAATTGTGAGAGGCTGGCCTATTTAAAAGCCCCCATTATTGTCCCTTCTGAGTCTGCTGGCCATGGTTCCAAGGCCATGCAGCGCATTCTGGTTGAAAATAAATAAATCAGTCTGGCAAATTTGGACATAAATTGATCAGGGCTGCAAATTTTAAAAACAGGTAGTTTTAATGTAATTGGCCCAGATTCAGGTAGATCCGCGCAATATTTGCGTGGGCAAAGGGCAACGATTTTTGCTCTGCGCCCACGCAAATATTTCGATTTGCCCGCGATTCACGGAGCAGTAGCTCCGTAAATTGCGCGGGCGCTATGCTAATTAGCCCTGCGTAAGGGCGCCTAATGTAAATGATCCCACCGGGGGCGGGAATCATTTAAATTAGGCGCGCTCCCGCGCCGAGCGAACAGCGCATGCTCCGTCGGGAAACTTTCCCGACGTGCATTGCGGCAAATGACGTCGCAAGGACGTCATTTGCTTCTAAGTGAACGTGAATGGCGTCCAGCGCCATTCACGAATCACTTACGTAAACGACGTGAAATTTAAATTTCACGAGCGGGAAGGGCGGTTATACTTTAGCATTGGCTGCCCCTGCTATTAGCAGGAGCAACCTTACGCTAAAGTCGCCGTACGGAAACTCCGTACCTTGCGTGCGCAGGGCCCGCGCAACTTTTGTGAATCGGTGGTAGTATGCAATTTGCATACTATACGCCGATCACAATGGCCGCGCCCCCTAGCGGCCAACGCAAGAATGCAGCCTGAGATATGAAGGCATAAGGAGGCTTATGTCTGTCATATCCTAGGCTGCAGTCCGCGTAGCGATGTTCCTGAATCAGGGGCATTCGCTACGCGGGAGCAAAACAGCTATTGCGCCGCGCAACCTATGGTTGCGCGGGCGCAATAGCTTCTTGAATCTGGGCCATTGTATATTAGGAGAGACATGCACAGCCAGCATGTTGCCAACCACCAGTACATTTACAGTCAGTTTGTAAAAATCTGTGATTTTTTTTTACAACTGCAGTAAATATCAGGAGCTGATAATGTCATGCTGTTGAATTTTTAAATGTAAATCAAGCAAATTACTTTGTTATAGGTATTGTCAGTGTTTCCATATCATGTTTATACTGTTCAAATATTCAGTGTTCGTTTTCAATAGGAGTTCTGTAATTTCTCAGGTTGCCAGTAAAACATGTGCTCCTCCAGTAAATATTCCATGTTTTGTCAGTAAATATTGCTACAGGAGGTTGGCAACCCTGACAGCCAGTTGAAGTTACTGAGATGGTCAATGGTTCATGCTGTGACAAGATAGCCCTCATAAATGGAAGTACATAAGGACTATTGGATTCCTAATTTCATGTTTTGAGTATATTATGGAAGAATGAACATGAAATAGCAGTTCTACAGCTTCTAGCTTCTTTTAAAAAAAGATACATTGTTTTCTATAGAACTCCTTCTAACTATTGCAGTTGACTGCTGTGAGTTAAGCCCTGTACACACGATCAGAATAACGTACAAAAAATACCACTTTTGAAGCAATCATATAATAATCTGATCGTTAGTGCACAGCTTTCGTCCGAAATTTTCCTAAGGGACAAAGGGATTTTCGTTTAAGCAGTACAGTTTTCGTTTGAAAATATAATCCAAATACGTTACATCAATTCCTGGATGTTTATTCTGTCATACAAGAATTTTCGTACTTTAGTAACCTATTTGTTTTTGATATGGAGACTAGCATGCAAAAAAACAGACGGTCATTCATCCGATAGTCTCATTGTTAGTACTAGGCTTTAGGGGACTTGTGTGCCGCATTTTGCTGGTATGTGGTTCCATTCAGGTTAATAAATGGGATTCTTCCAAAACTACAATTCCTGTTATGGTATGAACAATGACCCCCAGGTAAAAATTAAATTTCTTGCTCTGGTTGCTGATGGAGCAAAAATAAAATAAAACCAGGGCAGTATGTGAACCAGCTCTAAAGCCCCATACACACTATCAGTTTTCCTGTTTTTCCTATGCCGTTTTTCGGCATGAAAAAAAACGACGTTTTAAAAAACGTCATTTAAAATCATTTAGCTAGATTCAGGTAGGCAGGCTTGGCGTTGTGGCGGCGTAGTGTATCGTGTTTACACCAAGCCGCCGTAAGTTAGCGAGGCAAGTACATGATTCACAAAGTACTTGCCTGCTAAGTTATGGCGGCGTAGCGTAAATCGGGCGGGCATAATGGCGCCTAATTCAAATTCGGCTGAGGGGGCGTGTTTTATGTTAATAGGGGTGATTGACGTATTTTACGAACGGCGCATGCACCGTCCATGTACATATCCCAGTGTGCATTTCGCCGCACGGTCCTATTGGTTCACGGACGACTTACGCAAACGATGTAAAATTTTCAAATTTTGACGCGGGAACGACGGCCATACTTAACATTACTATTCCAGCTATTTGATGGAATAACTTTAGGCCTGAAAGTGCGTCGGGCAAGCGTACGTTCGTGAATCGGCGTATCTACTCATTTACATATTCTAGGCCGACCGCAATGGAAGCGCCACCTAGCGGTCAGCCTAAGAACGCCCTCCCCACGCCCTCCCCGCTCGTTTCCCGCGCCGAGTTTGAATACTGCGCCGACATATACAGAGCGCAGTACACTCGTGTATTGTCGGGCAGTCTCGGGTCCTCTCGCGCTGACGTCCTGGACGTACAGGACATCAGCGCGAGAGTTGCCGAGCCTGCCCGACCATACACGAGTGTACTGCGCTCTGTATATGTCGGCGCAGTATTCAAACTCGGCGCGGGAAACGAGCGGGGAGGGTGCCGGACCCGACGAAGAGGACACCCGAAGCCGCAGACGGACGCCGGACCCGACGAGGCCGCCGATGGACGCTGCGCAAGACACCAAAACTGTAAGTACAAAAAACTTTTTTCCACAGGAATTCGGGGCAACTTTAGGGGTGCGCGCTATACCCCGATAAATACGGTATATACAAATCATAAATAGTAGATTATTACATGACAGAACTTTGTTTATAACTGCTCTAGCATATGTGTGATGCTATACCTCTGTTGGGTGTGTCAGCTGGTGTTAGAGTTGTGTTGTTCACATATTTTGTCAAATAATGTGTCCTTTTAGTCCTCTTCATGTGTAAGCTGCCCACCTGCTTGTGTACTTCCTCTTCAATAAAAGACAGTCTCTGTGTATAAACAGCTGGAGGGTGTCACTACAACACACTTGGTGACATCATTAGCCTGCTTTAAATCGGACTTCTCTCTTTGCACAGGAGTAACAGGTGTGTTATTAGGTAGAATCCTTACTATTTGTTTGGGGAACCCCTATGCACATGTCACTAACAGTCAGAGCTCTTAAGACAAAGGCTGATGATCGATTTCACAAAACGTCTGCAATCAGCGAGAGACTTCAGTTTTAGGTTATAAGATCAAGCTAATTCATCATGGGATCAAACTACGGCAATTGGTAAATGTTGCAGTGAGATGAATCTTGTTCTTTCCATAATCTAGCACCAATTAGAAATCCAACAGGACCTGCAAGAGACCCCTTATCATGGCTGTTGGGTAGAGCTACAAAATTAGGTTCAGATATCTTTGTAACAGAGCCCCCTGGAAGATATAAAAATCTAGATACTGTATATCATTGTTGGTTGGACCTATGTTTAAGGTCCTCTTAACACATGTGCAATGTGTTACCACTCACAAGGTACTATCCACTTTTCCAAAAGTGTGAGTTGAGATAATGCAACCAATTATTTTGAATTGAAGTGGAGGTGCTACATTTTTTAGCAGGCAGCTTAGAAATCTTGTGTTAGCTGTATAGTCTAGACTGGACAACTCTTCACAAAAATGGCGGTCCCCCACAGAGATGGGGGTCATCTGGTTTCAGAAGTCTATGGGCCAGATCCACGAAGCGCAGCGCTTCTTTACGGCCGGCGTAGTGTATCTCAGATACACTACGCCGCTGTAACTTACAGTGTATTTCCCGTATTCTCAAAGAATTTGCGCCGTAAGTTACGGCGGCGTAGTGTAACTGTGTCGGCGTAAGGGCGCGCAATTCAAATGGATGAGATGGGGGCGTGTTTTATGGTAATACGTCCTGACCCGACGTAAATGATGTTTTTTCTGAACGGCGCATGGGCCGTCCGTGGGGGTATCCCAGTGCGCATGCTCGAAATTAACCCGCAACAAGCCAATGCTTACGACTTGAACGTCATTCTACGCAAAGCCCTAATCGCGAACGACTTGCGCAAATTACGTAAAATTTTCAAAATTCGACGGGGGAACGACGTCCATACTTAACACAGGATACGACTCATATAGCAGGGGTAACTATACGCCGAAAAAAGCCGGCCGGACGTACGTTCGATCGACGGAAACGCCACCTAGCGGCCAGCGTAAATATGCACCTTAGATCCGACGGCGTACTAAGACCTACGCCAGTTGGATCTAGCCCAGCTTCAGGCATATCTTGTTTTGTGGATACAAAACAAAGATACGCTGGAGCAAACTAGAAGTTACGCGGCGTATCAATAGATACGCCAGCGTAACTTCTTTGGGGATCTGGCCCTATATATATATATTTGAGCCAGAAGGAATACCAATCACACATGTTGAGATGCCTGACGTCATAGCTTCCTCCCACTGAAACCAGGGACTTCCCGAGTGACGGCTTCCACCTGCGCCCTGTATGCTCTAGCCCGGGACACCGGAAACCACTGGCGCCACCGAGAAAGACACCACAGCACTGCCTTGATGATCGTTCTGGATCCCTGTACCTAGGATGAAAAAGTATATCTTTGGCAATCTGGCATAGTATTCGTTGTAAAGGCACAGGGCAGGAGGGGTTGACCATGGCTACCATCACTATATCTATGCCATGCCTGCTCTCCGTTTGGCCCCTGAAGGGGTTCCTGTTTTGACTCCGCCCCCTCAGCTCCCTGTTGAGGCACCTGCTGCTGCCATCTTGGGGCCGCATATTTGTAGCCATGGTCAAGCTCAGTGGTGAATATGGGGACTTACAACCCCTTCTGCCCTGTGCCTTTACAACGAATACTATGCCAGATTGCCAAACATATACTTTTTCATCCTAGGTACAGTGTTACACACCCCTGAAGAGCGAGCTGGATCTTGTGAAACTAGGCTAGTCGGGTAGTATGATGCCCGTGTACTCTGTCCACTACTATACTTGTGTATTAATATTTACTGTCTATGTATTGTTTCAATTGGCAATTGTTGGTGTTATGTATGTAACATTTTTACTCTACGCATGTAAACAATTTTACTTGAATAAATTATATACTATACAATTACTGTTATTTTTACTGGCGGAAACGTTGCCCACTTCATTTAAAGTCCCGGGGCGAATCCTTTTGTTTTGACTTTATGTAACAGGGATGGAAGTGTGTCACTGGGGACACCAGACCTTTCCGCTTTCTTCGTACTCACCGTATAAGACGAGCCCCCTCCCGAGGCTTCCGACACTTCATATTTCTTCCTTCTGGAGCCATGTTCTTCTTCCTTCTTGCTGGAGCTTTAGCCATTTACAACGAGCGATGTATTCTATTAATGAATCCAAAGCCTGCTTGAATTGGCAGATGCTGTAACATCATTAGCCCACGTCTCTCTGACTCTCAAAGCCAATCCGAGCAGGCTACTGTATGTAGCCTGCTCGGATTGGCAGAGGTTGTTACTCCAATCCGAGCAGGCTCTGTATTCATCGCTCACCAGGATTGCCTAAGTGGTATATACTGTATGAAAAAAGGAGGTACTACAGCGCTACTAAATATTAAATATAGGAAACCACAAAAATGACTAAATAATAATTGCTGCATAAATTGGTTTGGTATATACTGTATGCAGCCAAAGCTACATACAGTATTAGCGCACATCCAGCAGGCATCCGTGCAGCTGACCCGGCGTATAAGACGACCCCTGCTTTTTGGCCATTTTTTTTTTAGTGTAAAAGGTAGTCTTATACGCTAGCAAATACAGTAATTTTCAATTTCATTTGTATGAAAATTTTGTATTGAAGGTTTCTTTAACGCATACGCTATTTCCATTGGTTACTTTTTCACATACCTGCGTTGCTGTTTGGCGGGTGTCTCTGGTTCATAGGTAAGGAGGATACCTTTGCACAGATTCTCAAGCACTGGCATATTTTATCTGTATGTGAGTAATATTAACAATTATGTAATATGGGTGGGGTTAAAGCGGTGGTTCACCCTTATTAACATATTTTTAGCATAAAATGAGGCATAGTAGCGCGAGCTACAGTATGCCTGTCTTTATTTTTTTTAGTCCCGTACTCACAGTGTAATCGTAGAGACAAGATTCCGACTCCCCGCGGGGAATGGGCGTTCCTATGGAGAGGGAAGGTGATTGACGGCCGTCTCTGGCACGTCACGCTCCCCGAAGACAGCCGGAACAGGTCTCGGCTCTTCACGGCGCTATACGGTGCCTGCGCACAGACTATGCGCAGGCGCCGTGAAGCGCCAAGTCCTATTTCGGGTATTTCCGGAGAAGCGTGACGTGCCATAGCCGGCCGTCAATCATGCTCCCTATCCATAGGAACGCCCATTCCCCGAGGGGGGTCGGAATCTTGTCTCTACGATTACACTGTGAGTACAGGACTAAAAAAATAAAGACAGGCATACTGTAGCTCGCGCTACTATGCCTCATTTTATGCTAGAAGAAAAAAAATAATTTTTGATTAATAGGGTGAACCCCCGCTTTAAGCCCTATGTATATACAATTTACTGGTAGTCGTTTTTTTTTTACATTGCATGGTGGCAATATATATCCCTGATGAAGAGTTTCTCGAAATGTGTTGAATTGCCCTCTCCATTAGGGATGAGCTTCGAGTTCGAGTCGAACATTGCCTGTTCAGTGAATAACGAACAATTAGGGGTGTTCGGGGCAAATTCGATAACCCGCGGAACACCATGTTAAAGTCTATGGGAGAAATCTAAAGTGCTAATTTTAAAGGCTAATATGCAATTTATTGTCCTAAAAAGTGTTTGGCGACCTGGGTCCTGTCCCAGGAAACATGTATCAATGCAAAAAAAGTTTTAAAAACGGCTGTTTTTTCGGGAGCAGTGAACTTAATAATGCTAAAAGTGAAACAATAAAAGTTAAATATTACTTTAAATTTCGTACCTAGGTGGGGTGTAAAGTTAGCATGTGAAATAGCACATGTTTCCAGTACATAGAACTGTCCCTGCACAAAGTGACATTTCTGAAAGGAAAAAAAGTATTTTAAAACCGGACTTGCGGCTATAATGAATTGTCGGCTCTGGCAATTCAGAGAGAATTCATTCATAAAAAAAAAGTAGCGTGGGGGTCCCCCCAAATTCCATTACCAGGCCCTTCAGGTCTGGAATGGATATTAAGGGGAACCCCGCCATCAATTTATAAAAAAATGACGTGGGGTTCCCCCCAAATATCCATTCCAGACCATTCAGGTCTGTTGTGGATTTTAAGGGGAACTCCACCCCAAATTTAAAAAAAAAATGGCGTGGAGTTCCCCCAAAAATTCACACCAGACCCTTTATCCGAGCACGTTAACCTGGCCGGCCGCAGAAAAGAGGGGGGGACAGAGCGCGGCCCCCCCTCCCCTGAACCGTACCAGGCCACATGCCCTCAACATGGGGAGGATGTCCACATGTTGATGGGACAAGGGCCTCATCCCCACAACCCTTGCCTGGTGGTTGTGGGGGTCTGCGGGCGGGGGGGCTTATCAGAATCTGGAAGACCCCTTTAACAAAGGGGACCCCAAGATCCTGGCCCCCCTATGTGAATTGGTAATGGGGTACATTGTACCCCTACCATTTCACGAAGGAAGTGTAAATAGTTGGAAAAAACACACACCGTAGAAAAAAGTCCTTTAATAAAAAAAAAGTAAAAAAAAATCCAGCGGTGGTAATCCACTCTTGGTCCCGGGTTCCTGTTTCAATGTTGTCTGTATCCAGCGACGGTCGGTGATCTCCAGTCCAGCGATGAGAAGATCCATCCATCCAGAGCGCAGCCACGCCGACCTCCTCTCTCGCTGGACATAGCCCAGCGAATGACGCGACTGAAGCTGTGACATTTCTTATATAGGGGAGGCGGGGCCACCCGTCACGTGACCCCACACCCTCTGACACACCCTCTGCTACGTCACTGGGGAAGCCAAGCAAGGGGGAAGACTGAGCTTCCACAGTGACGTAGCAGAGGGTGCGTCCGAGGGGGCGGGGTCACGTGACGGGTGGCCCCGCCTCCCCTATATAAGAAATGTCACAGCTTCAGCCGCGTCATTCGCTGGGCTGTGTCCAGCGGTGAGAGAAGGTCGGCGTGGCTGCGCTCTGAATGGATGGATCTTCTCATCGCTGGACCGGAGATCACCGACCGTCGCTGGATACAGACAACGTTGGAGCAGGAAGCCGGGAACGAGTG
This sequence comes from Rana temporaria, assembly GCF_905171775.1. Lineage (NCBI taxonomy): Eukaryota > Metazoa > Chordata > Amphibia > Anura > Ranidae > Rana > Rana temporaria. The sequence continues at coordinate 83,584,300 of NC_053498.1, forward strand.
GATTATCACCGCTGGATTTTTTTTCTTTTTATTAATAAAGGACTTTTTTCTACGGTGTGTGTGTGTGTTTTTTCCAACTATTTACACTTCGTTCGTGAAATGGTAGGGGTACAACGTACCCCATTACCAATTCACATAGGGGGGGCAGGATCTGGGGGTCCCATTTGTTAAAGGGGTCTTCCAGATTCTGATAAGCCCCCCGCCCGCAGACCCCCACAACCACCAGGCAAGGGTTGTGAGGATGAGGCCCTTGTCCCCATCAACATGGGGACATCCTCCCCATGTTGAGGGCATGTGGCCTGGTACAGTTCAGGAGAGGGGGGGCCGCACTCTGTCCCCCTCTCTTTTCTGCGGCCGGCCAGGTTAATGTGCTCGCAAAAGGGGTCTGGTGTGAATTTTTGGGGGAACTCCACGCCATTTTTTTAAAATTTGGGGTGGAGTTCCCCTTAAAATCCACACCAGACCTGTAGGGTCTGGAATGGATATTTGGGGGGAACCCCACGTCATTTTTTTTATAAATTGAGGGCGGGGTTCCCCTTAATATCCATTCCAGACCTGAAGGGCCTGGTAATGGAATTTGGGGGGACCCCCACGCTATTTTTTTTTTATGAATGAATTCTCTCTGAATTGCCAGAGCCGACAATTCATTATAGCCGCAAGTCCGGTTTTAAAAGACTTTTTTTCCTTTCAGAAATGACACTTTGTGCAGAGACAGTTCTAAGTACTTGAAACATGCGCTATTTCACATGCTAACTTTACACATCCCCTAGGTACGAAATTTAAAGTAATATTTCACTTTTATTGTTTCACTTTTAGCATTAATAAATTCACTGCTCCCAAAAAAACTGCCGTTTTTAAAAACTTTTTTTTGCATTGATACATGTCCCCTGGGACAGGACCCAGGTCCCCAAACACTTTTTAGGACAATAACTTGCATATTAGCCTTTAAATTAGCACTTTAGATTTCAAATGTTTGAGTCCCATAGACTTTAACGGGGTTCTAAAGTTCACACGAACATTTGGTGTGTTCGCAAGTTCTGGTGCGAACCGAACAGGGGGGTGTTCGGCTCATCCCTACTCTTAATATTGATACTGGTATTGAATCCTGTATAATATACATTGGTATATGGTAGTGAATTTTACCACCACTAAAACAATTGTGTAATAATATAGAAGGTCCTAATCATGCATTTTTACCATATTGAAACCTCATGGAGGTCTTTTTTAACATTGTGAACAATGACACTTATATAAGTTGCAGTAAATGCTGGTTGCTATGTAAAAATCATATTAAAAGTAAAACATTTCAGTGCGTCAGCTGCCATTGCTAATCTTGTTTTGAAAAAGTGTGTTGCATAGATTTTTATACACCCAGTGCTTTTTCAGAGTTTTTTCAGAGTTACTGACCCAAAATAAACAAAATGAAGTCAAAATTCCTGGTCAGGCAGTTGATAAGGGTTGTAATTGCCAGGCTTTTGGGTGAACTTTGACCCCAACCCCCCAAGCTGAAAAGCTGAACTCAGATAATGTAAGGCTGACAAGGTGACATTTGCTCAACCAAAATAACTCCATGTACAAAGCATTGAACATCTACCAGTTTTGTATAACTGTCTTTATGTGGGTTCTTCAGTGCTTCACCTTGTTCTGAACTTGACAAGGGTGCATTGCCAGTGCAGGCCCACACCTCAAAATGCAGTTGCATTAATTTTTAGTCTGCTGGTTTGTAGATCTTTACCAACATGTGTTGTGCCCTGGCTGTAGTGAAATCTGTTCATGATGGAGATAATTGGAGGTGTGCTGATTGCTGTCAGTATGTGCAATTTAACTTAGACTTAACATTCAGGGCACCTTCGTGGTGTTTTTCCAGCTAGTGCCGCTATCTTGAAGTGTACCTGCCAAAAAAATGTTGTGTATTGGTAAAGATAAGGCATGAAATCCCTGTCCGTATGTGTAACTGTAATTTGTAATGACTTGGAAGGGATGCGAACAAATGAGGATTGTATGAAAGAAGAGGAGAGCCCTGCTGATGTAGCATAGAATGCCTGTGAAGTGTCAAGTGTCAAAGCAGATGTCATTTTATCACACATGGATGGGACAGTCAGGCAAAGGGGGCGGGCGGGTAGGGGGCCTAGGAGTACAGAGAGAGTTTGTGTGTGTCAAAGACAGTGAGAAGGGGGATCTTTCAACTAATGACCACATCTACCGAAGCTCCCTAACCCAACTCTAATTGGGAAATCTTTCTGGCTTCACTCCCTTCTCCTTTCATTAAAGCTCGTTTCCTGCGGCCTTACAATTGACAGGCTACAGCTTGCAACACAAGTTATTTTTGCTGAAGATATTTGAAAAAAGAGCAAACAAGCCAACCAGCAAAGAAACAACCTACACAACTCTTATATGAAGATTTACTTACGGGGGAACAAAAACATTTAATGAAAACGAGGCATTTTTGCAATTCAAAAGCAATTCAAAAACATTTTAATTTATTATTGACTCCATTTTATATTTATTGAGGACACTCCTTCAAAATATTTATTAACATTTTTGAACATATTTATTCATATTTTATTCCTCACTCCTGGATTTTTTTTTCTTCTGTGTTTGTTCATTTAAAAGGGAGCAATTACGTCCGTCTCCGTCCCCTTAATTCAGTCCGTAGGGACGACCGGAATCTTGCCACCCAATATGACTTTGCTGGCTTCAGAGCGCTCTATGCTCATTCGGAGCAAGTTTCGCTCAGGTAAGTTGTTATGGAATGATTGTAAGTTGTAAGTTATTATGAAGGAAAAGTCATATTAAGCTGTTTATTCTTTAATATATTATAAGGTGATTTTTACTTGTATTCAGAATTAAAGTATAGTCAAACTTATTTTTTTCAATTTTGGATTGTGCATGAAAAGGTTAGAATCCCTGTCTAGTGTTTATTACTGTTTGTAATTCCACCTGGACAATTAGCTGTGGTGACCATTGTCACCAGATACAAAATGTGATGTGAAATCCATGATTGTAATGTTTTCAGCCGAACACAAAATGAAGGGAAATCCTTCTGGGACATCAGTTCTGGTGACAACTGTCTTAGGCCCTGTACACCTGGCCGGGAATCTCGTCAGGAAAAAACGTTGGTTTTCCTGACGGGATTCCTGGCAAGCTTGTCTTGCAAATCCGTGCATACAGACGGCCATTCAAAAGAACCGCCGTTCTTTTGAATGACAAGAACGCGATGATGTCATCGACTACGATGAGCCGGCGCTCGTCACATTTGATGCCGTTGCCCCCATCTTGCTACACCCCACACTAAACTTGTATGCTACCATGCATACGTCAAACTCTTATTGAGCATGCACGGATTTACCTGGGACAGGTAGGTATACAGACGACCGGGTTCTCTATTCTCCCGTCGGGATTCTCGACTATTTTCCTAATGAGAAAACTGCTAGGGAGCATATACACGGCCGGGATTCCCGGACAAATGCTCTCCTGGCAGTTTTCATGCCGGGAAAACCGCTCGTGTGTACGAGGTTTTAGTGTGGAATCACCCTCATTTTGTAGAGATTTCCCGTCACTTACTGTTGTGTCTCCGGGACAGAAAGTATATTATGTTGGCTCTATATTGACGTTACATTTTAAAACTGAAGTTGTATCTGTAAGTTCACATAAGAACATTCTTATGCCGCATACAGACGAGCATACATGTACGATGAAACCGGTCCGCCGGACCGTTTTCACCGTACATGTATGCCCGGGGATTTCTGTATGGTGGCTGTACTCACCATCATACAGAAATCCGCGCATAAACAATACGCGGGGCGTGTCCACGCCGTCGCCGCAACGATGACGCGGCGACGTGGGCGGCCCTGCCAGTTAAATGCTTCCACGCATGCGTCAAAGTCATTCGACGCATGCGAGGGATGGCGGGCGCTCGGACATGTACGGTAGGTCTGTACAGACGACCGAACATGTCCGAGGGGACAGGATTCCAGCGGGCTGTTTTAAAACAAGTCCGGAAATATTTGCCCGCTGGGAAAAGGCCCGGCGGGCAAATGTTTGCTGGAATCCTGCCCGCTCGGGCCTACACACGACCGAACATGTCTGCTGAAACTGGTCCGCGGACCAGTTTCAGCAGACATGTTCGGTCGTCTGTACGGGCCTTATATTTAATAGTCCTAAATGCTAAGGCTAGGTTCGCACATATGCGAATTGGATGCGGGTTTCCCTGCATCAAATTTGCATGACAAGCTAGTGTGACTGGCTCTCAATGGAGCCAGTTCACACAGGTCCTGTGCATCCTTTGGTCCAGTTCAGGTGAGAATTCAGGCAAAAATTCAGACCTGAATTGCACCTGAACGGGTGAAAAACAATGCACCGGACCCCATGCCTGGAACCGCGGTGAGATATGTGAACCCGACATTAATATAATAAGCATTGTGCATTCTAGAAACCAATTTGTAAGCATCCTTGCCTGTTCTTGCTGCTCAAAACCTGCAAAAGCAAGATCTAATGCTGTTAGATTTGTAAGATACTACACTCTGAACATCATCATTGGTCTTTGTACTCCTTTCAAAAGGTTTTTCTTTGCTATAGACACCCAGTCACATTGAGTAGATATCTGTATTTATTATTTATTTCTTAATCCAATCAGATGACAGATGTGAATATAAATTTCCAGGGCTGAGTAAGTTTATGTCCATACATTCTGGATGCAGATACACTAAAGGCTCTCCCAGGAAGGGGACAGTTAGAACAATCAAGAAATACAGCATAGCCTAGAGCAGAGGTCCTCATTTATTATTCAAAGCTGTGGTGTGGAACGAATTACATACACCTGTAAGCCATTGTCTGTATTTGGACATACATCTCTTACAATTATTATACAGATAAGCAGTAATACAGGTGAAGCTCACCAAACTGATGATTGTAAACATGAGTATGAGACCTAAAACTATGCTATTTAGTTAATTACCATCAATCTCAGTCATCAGCACAGTGCTGTGCGCCACATATGGTGACACTGGGTAATGGATTTAGTAGTACTTTATGTGACTTCCAACAAATGTGACGCCAGATGGTGGACATATCAAAATGAAGATTATCACATTTGGGATGCTGACTAATGTGGATGGTCCATGGCTGCTAGAGGCTTGTGTGGGGTGATGTTTTAACCTTAGTTCACCATGATACCGGAAGTAATTTATTTTACCTTGGTTTAGTAATGCTCCTGATTAGTCATTTCTAAAACATCTATATTACATTGTATTATGTTTAATCAGTAAGCTACAAACTATACACAGCCTTATGGCCCATACATACGATCAGAAAATTGTATGAATAATACAGATTTCAACCAATTGTACGATAATCTGATCGTTAGTACACAGCTTTCGAGAGCCAATCATGACTGTTCATCCAAAAATTGTCCGATGGGACAAGCACAAAAAAAAATCTTGTACGATACCAAACCGTACGATGTACAAATACACTTCAACACAATACATCACTTCTGAATTTTTATTCTGTCGTACAAGAGTTTTTGTAACTTTAGTAAACTCTTCATTTTCGATATATGAGATTAGCATGCAAAAAAAACTGTTGATCATTCATCCAATAATTTCATTGTGTGTACCAGGCATAATTCAAGAAAGAATTAATATTCCGAAGAGCTAATTTCTAATGCCAGTAACCAATAGTGACCAATTAGAATCCAAATAGAATTATTGAGTGAATAAAAACGACACTGTAATACAAGGAAATTAATGAAACTACTGAAGTGCCCGTTGAAAGCCATTTTGATCAATACCAACATCATTTCTTTTTTTCATTTGGACACTAAAATCTGCTTGTCAGTGTTAATTTTTTGGTTAAAAGCTGATGGAATACTTAAAAATTGTCATAAAAATGGAAATGGTAAATATATAACAGAAATAAAAAAAAAGTGCTATTGTTAACCTGATTTTGATCATTCTAGTTACCTGGCTATTATACTTAACCACTGACTTCAATACTTTTGTAGTCGCTAAGTTGGAACAAGTATGCAGATCAACAAAGTCATAGAAAAGGCATCAGTCTTTCTTTGTATACCTTTTCAACCAGATAACGAATAAAGTGGTAGTAATAGTAGACTCTATTTTTTATATTTTTTCCCTAAGGGAGGCTTATAATAAAGCTTGCCTGTAGGCCAAATGAATGTACCGTTTAGGTGATATTCTAGTGAGCAGCAGGCGGTGATGTCACCGGCGTATGCACTTTGAAGTAACAGCATGCTTGTGCTGTTCCTTCCAAGCTCTGTGCCATGGCTATGACTCCCATGTATGATGTCATCGCGGCTCGGCCATTCAAATGCCTGTAGTCCGCAAACAAGGAAGGAAGCCCTGGGTAAAGATGGAAGTCTCTGCAGCTTTGAGCTTTTTTTTTTTCTCTGCCTCTAAACACCCCATCATGTTAGCCTGTGAGTCCATGCACAGTATAGGCATTTACAGGAGTTTAGAAACAGGGACGTTTAGAGGCAGAAAAACCCCCACCAAAGACTTGTTCAGGAGACAAGCTTTTGAGCATAAAAAACGCTAGGTGTGTTTATGCAAGTTTGCACATTAGTACATTCCAATGCTCAGAATAAATCACCATTCTGGCCAATAGAATACATTGACACCAGTTAACGCACATGCAACCATGCTGCTTTTTACTGTTGTTTTTCTGCTACTAAACTCCTGTAGGAGAAAAGGCGTCATGGAGCCTAGTTTTACTTTCTGTATGCTCTGTGAGAGGCAAGATGGTAGCTCCCATGGGGGAAATATCTAGGTCTTAGGAACAGACAGAGGCATAGTTTTTGTTCAATGATTTTACACCAGTAATTTGTTCTGAAGCTGAAAAGCTGCACATCTGCATGGAGTTACAGTGGCCCTCCAACGGATGGCAAAAAGTTATGCTGGAACCAGAAGAAGTTGTGGAGATGGCAGCAGCAGAAAATGCACAGTGATAACGAGCATGAACCTGCCAGCGTTGGATGAAGGAATGCTAGTAGGTAAGTTTGCCATAACCCCAAACAGGGGTAACAGTCTAAGCTATGGGAAATCCTTGCTCACCGTAATACTGTAGATGTAACACTTTGCAATACTGCACACTGCAGCCTGCCTATTCATAAAATTTGGACTCTGGTATACAGCCTGTGGTATCAGTTATTTCTAATGATCACAGCAAAAAGAACTCCGTGTTTGGAAGAGAATCTGTCAAAATCACATATTTTTTTCTAGTAAATAATTTTTATTGAAAATCAAAAGGAAATACAATGTGAGAGTCACCCACGCAGGGGGCCTTATACGTTTACTGTATATATAATTGAGAATTGCATACACCATCAAACAGCAATTGTCGAAAAGCGTGGGTGCGTGCATGACAGTATAATGAACAATATTTCAAAGATTGAACAATACAGCCACAAGGCACAGTCAAAAGACTGAGGTCTAAGGAAATGTGAGAGAAGTACTAAGAAAAAGACAGAAAGAAAAATTGGAGAATATACAAGCACAGAGCAAGAGAGGAGAAGAATAAGAGAGAGAAAGAAGAGACAAAAAAATAAAGGGGGGGGGGTGCATGGTATGAATCCACTAGGGTGTTACTGGGTGCTATAACTGTCTGGTTGTAGTGTGGTAAAAGCGTAATATAGCCAAGGTTCCCATGTTATTAGGAATTTAGAATGGGAGTCATGCAAGATGGTGGAAATCTTCTTGTTTATCATCATCACGGTCAGTCTTTCACTGCTGCAAATGAGACTGTGGGTTTCTTCCAGGCTTTGGCTATGGTACGATTAGCTGCAAGAAACACATATGTGGCCAGTTTCTGTTGGTAAGAAAATAGACCTTGGACAGTGCAGTGCAATATGGCCAGCTTTGCATCCTTACAAGTTGGCCACAACCCACAGCCCTTAAAACATCTATCACTGTGCAAAGGGTTTGCATGTCCTATGTGGGCTGGAACCCAGTACAATCTTTGTAAGACTTTATATGCTCCCTCCAGGGTCATAGTATCAAATAAGCATTTTGCAATAGACTAGGCTTTGTTCTACTCCTAATGGTCTATAAGGGGCGCCAAGTCGCACTCCCAAAGGGATGTGTTGAAGGAAGAAACTCAAGGGGTACCAACCATTTTCCAAGAAGAGTATATCACTTATATAGTACCTGAGGCTCTGGGAGAGTGTGAACAGGTATGCTCAAAGGCCGTTTTTTTGGTTGGGAAGGTGGAGGTGCATTGGAAAGAGGTCAGCCAGTGGCAAAGCTGAAGTTATCAGAAGAATACAGAGGACGGTGCTTCATAGGTTTCTTGAATGGAGGACCAAGATGGAAAGGAACAGGATGTGAGGAAGTGGCATACCTGTGTGAAATTGTGTGAGGTCCACCAGGAAAATGCCCCCAAAGGAAAACAGGATTATTCAGGAGCAAGAGCAGGGGTAGGAAGAGGGATATAAGGTTGTCGAAGTAGTGCACAGAGTCTCAAAGTTGCAGGCTATGCAACATTAGGGTCTTGAAGGGGATGGGTGGGGTCTATGTGGGAGCCATAGCAAGGCCGATACTGGAGTTGGCACACAGCTAGGAAGTTCAAGAAGCACCCAAAGTGGGATGTTCGGTGTTGCATTGAGCATGGTAAGCTGGGAAATTTGTGCTGCCAAGTAAAATTTTGCAACATTGGGGACTCCCAAGCCTCCCTGTAGCTTATGAAAGAAGAGACTAGAATGTGCAAATCTAGGGCATTTATAGGCCCAAATGAAGAATGAAATTCTGTTTTGTAGGAGGCTCAGGCAGTAGGTGGGAACGCGGATGCACATGACTCTTTTTTCAAGCTCTCCGTTAATTTCTATTGTTACCTGCTCTGATTTATGTGCAGTGTGCGGCAAGCCCATACCACTGCTTTTTAAATAGACCAATGAAATGTTAGCTACTTAAGTGTATTCGATTTTTGCATTACATATTATAGCATGATTAGTATCTGACATTCTTTGTTTTGCTAGAAGAAGAAGGAATTGTGCAGAATTTGTTGTGTTGACTATAAAATGAAAACACAAATACATACAGTATCTCACAAAAGTGAGTACAACCCTTACATTTTTGTAAATATTTTATTCTATATTTTCATATGACAACACTGAAGAAATTACACTTTGCTACAATGTAATTAGTAAATGAACAGCTTGTATAACGGTGTAAATTTGCTGTCCCCTCAAAATAACTCAACACACAGCCATTAATGTCTAAACCGCTTGCAACAAAAGTGAGTACACCCCTATGTGAAAATGTTCAAATTGGGCCCAATTAGCCATTTTCCCTCCCTGGTGTCATCTGACTCGTTAGTGTTACCATGTCTCAGGTGTGAATGGGGAGAAGGTGTGTTAAATTTGGTGTTATTGCTCTCATTCTCTCATAGTGGTCACTGGAACAACATGGCACCTCATGGCAAAAAACTCTCTGAGGATCTGAAAAAAATAATTGTTGCTCTACATAAAGATGGCCTAAGCTATAAGAAGATTGCCAAAACCCTTTAACTAAGCTGCTGCATGGTGGCCAAGACCATACAGCGGTTTAACAGGACAGGTTCCACTCAGAACAGGCTTCCCCATGGTTGACCAAAAGAGTTGAGTGCACATGCTCAGCCTCATATCCAGAGGTTTTCTTTGGAAAATAGACATATGAGTGCTACCAGCATTGCTACAGAGGTTTAAGGGGAAGGGGGTCAGCCTGTCAGTGCTCAGACCATACGCGGCACACTGAATAAAATTGGTCTGCATGGTAGTCGTCCCAGAAGGAAGCCTCTTCTAAAGATGATGCACAAAAAAGCCTGCAAACAGTTTGCTGAAGACAAGCAGACTAAGGACATGGATTACTGGAACCATGTCCTGTGGTCTGATAAAACCAAGATAAACTTATACAACTTGTACAGAGTACAAAGACAAGTGTGGTGGTGGGATTATCATGGTCAGGGGGTGCATGAGTGCTGCCAGCACTGGGAAGCTACAGTTCATTGAGGGAACCATGAATGCCAACATATATTGTGACATACTGAAGCCGACTATGACCCCCTACCTTCGGAGACTGGGCCCCAGGACAGTATTCCAACATGATAACCACCTCAAACACGCCTCTAAGATGACCACTGTCTTGCTAAGGGTAAAGATGATGGACTGGCCAAGCATGTCTCCAGAACTAAACCCTATTGAGAATCTGTGGGGCATCCTCAAATGCAAGGTGGAGGAGCACAAGGTCTCCAACATCCACCAGCTCTGTGATGTCCTCATGGAGGAGTGGAAGAGGACTCCAGTGGCAACCTGTGAAGCTCTTGTGAACTCCATGCCCAAGAGGGTTAAGACAGTGCTGGAAAATAACGGTGGCCACACAAAATATTGACACTTTGGGCCCAATGGTGGACATTTTCAATTAGGGGTATACTCTCTTTTGTTGCCACCTGTTTAGATATTAATGGCTGTGTGTTGAGTTGTTTTGAGGGGACAAACAAATTGACACTGTTATACACGCTCCACACTCACTACTTTACATTGTAACAAAGTGTAATTTCTTCAGTGTTGTCACATGAAAAGATATAATAAAATATTTAGAAAACTGTGAGGGGTGTACTCACTTTTGTGAGATACTATATACTACATAAGCATTAGTTGTCACTTAAATGTTTGTTTTCCCCTTTTTTTTTTTTACTGTCAAATAGTTAGAAGTCTTTAGAAGAAAATGTTGTGACAAAAGGATGTTTTGTGGAGGTTTTACAGAAAGCAAGTGCTTCATGGCAGTGGGTGGTGTGTGTTACCAACAGCTGATGCTTTGACAGCTGTTAAGCTTTGCTGTTGGATAAGTCATCATTGTGGCGCAGCTGTGTGCAAACTCACATGTTACCTACAGCCATTGTTTCTGTATTTTGGATAATCACTACACAATTTTTTAGGTGGGGCATTACAAATCAGATTAGATTTAGATGAATTATTCTTTAAATTAGCTCGAAAATGAATTCATAATATCTCATACCAGATTCATGTGATCTTATAAAAGGTAATGTAATTTCAAAAGTTAAAAGGGTAGTAAAGGATGAATTTTTTTTATCATTCTATAAATGAAGGTAAAAAAAAAACTTCTGTGAGCTGCTCCCCTCACAGGCCTCTCCAATACTCACCTGAGCTTTCTCTCGATCAATCATTGTGCACGAGAGCTTTGGCTGTCCCGGGATTCCCTAAACCCATTGGTTAAGACAGCAGCAGCAGCCATTGGCTCCCACTGCTGTCAATCACAGCCAGTGAGTCAAAGAGGAGAGAGCGGGGTGGGGCCAAGCCATGTTTTAATGGATACACAGAGCAAGGCTCAGGAGTGAGTATGCACCAGTGCTCTCATAGCAAGAAGCTTGCTATCAGGGGCACTGGTCAAGGGGGAGGAGCCAAGAGCACTGGCAGGTAACACAAGAAGAAAAACAAAACACTGTGCACCACTCCAGGAGAATCACCTCCCTGCTACTCTGTAGCCTCTGCACATAGGGGGACCTGAGAAGAAGAGGATCGGAGCTGCTGTGTGCAAAACCATCGCACAGAGCAGGTAAGTATGACATGTTTGTTATTTTTACCAAAAAAATAAAAAAGCTGAACCTTTAATACCACTTTAAACTTACTAACAAAACTCCTGAGATTGCACAATCTTGCATCAGCATTCCTTATACTTTTGAAAATGGTACACTTTAGGACTTTATCCTTTGAAAAACATGATGGAGGAATGCCTTAAAGGGGTTGTAAAGCTTTGTGTTTTTTTCACCTTAATGCATCCTATGCATTAAGGTGAAAAAATAGCTTGCACTCCCCGGCCCCAATGAGCCCCCATTTTACTTACCTGAGCCCCGAATCTCTGTGGGCACGATCCCGCGTGTTCTCTCAATCTCTGAACAGTTCACCATTGGATAAATTGATAGCAGCGCAGCCATTCGCTTCCGCTGCTGTCAATCAAATCCAATGATAAGGCGCATCACCCCTTCGAGAGAGAGCTTTCCCGAGGGGTTAGCTCTTGTGGGTAGGAGCCGCGAGAGCTGGCGTGGGACCCCAGAAGAGGACGTTCGGGGCCACTCTATGCAAAACAAACTGCACATGTTTTTTAATTTTTTTAATAACATCTGAACCTTTACTATCACTTTTAACTTGGTTGTGAAGTTGCACATTAGTACAATGTACTCCTTTAAAAGTGACATAAAAAAATACTACTGCTTAATGACAGTTCTGATCTCTGGCCTTGTTCTGTTTATTAACAAAGTCGTCAGGGGATCCTGGCTGATATCATTCACCAAAAATTGTCATGACCATATGACGTTAATAATGTAACCCAGGCTTCCCACAGCTGTGTTTCCATTCCATCAGCGTCAGGGAACTGTTATTTTTGAGAGGGGTAGAGGTGGGCATCCTCGTCATAGTGGTGGGTCAAGGTGCCAGCAGGCTGTCAGGCATCTCGTCATTATGACTGATGCTAGATCTACATTGCTAGACAACGTAACTGACATTAGATTTACACAGTGGGGCATTTTTATTTATTTTTTGGAGAGAGGTTTTGAATTATTTTTTCCTACAGTGTAGTTGTATGTATTTAGATCATTTAGAATTTGCTTTTTTAGATATTTTTTGTTAATGAGTAACAAGGGAGAGCTCATACTCATTGAAGTAGGGGAGAGTGACAAATATCTTGGGTTCGTTTATTATAAAGAGGGCATCCAGGCTTCAAAAAGCTCACCCCCACACACTCTCACACTGTCATTTCATAAAGCAGTGGTATTGCAACCTATACTTACAAACATCAGCTGGGGGTTAGGGTGGGAGAACAGACCAAATCTGGCCAGTCTGTATATTCATTTGTTTGCAGAACTGTAAGCAAGCTGGGTTCGGGTTGAACTCAGGCCCCGTACACACGACCGAGTTTCTCGTCAGAATTCAGCCAGAAACTCGATCGGAGCCGTATTCTGCCGAGAAACCCGGTCGTGTGTACACTTTCGGCCGAGGAAGCTGTTGAAGATCTCGTCGGGCCAAATAGAGAACATGTTCTCTATTTCCTCGTTAGTCAATGAGGAAACTTGGCTCACCGAGATCCTCAGCGGCTTCACAAGGAACTCGACGAGCAAAACGATGTGTTTTGCCCGTCGAGTTTCTCGGACGTGTGTACGGGCCTGATGGTCAACCCAAAACTGAAGTGCATCCCTACTAGTACTGACTCAAAGCTGCCATGCTGACACTCATTGAACATTGTCCATTGTTGTCACCATCACAAAAAGTACAATGCAGCCCACTGCATGCTCACTTAGGGTATACATTTAATTTACCTTCATCCAAAAATGGAAATTGCAATGTTTTGTTTTCCAGGGTTTCAAGCTTATTCATCAAGCTTATTTTAATAGGGAAAAAACTTTAGAGGCCTACATGTGCAAGTTTACTTGCACGACCATTTGAAATGGCATAACAAATGTACGTGAAAAATCATTCGAAATGCAACTCCTTCAAACAGTTTGATCATATGCACATTTTCTATGGCCAGTGCTGAAAGGTCTTTAATGCCGTCAGCTTAGTTGTAATGGCTATGGATAGTTGAACCATGACATTCATTTTAATGCAGACAGGTGTTGGTGGGGCACTAAGACTAGCACAACGTTCCCTGATGCATGGACATTACAAGGGTATATATTATGCATGTGTATCATGTTTTAAAAGGACAGCATTAAAGTTGCATATGGTCTTACAGTGAAATAGAAAATAAATTTTGATATTGTTTTCCCCATTGACAGATTTTTCAGAATAGTATCTTAACTTTTAACTTCCAGCCAGGTATTCAAATAACACATCTATAAATATGGAATGATTTGCACAACTCAATAAAAGCTGTTAAAATTTAAATCCTTAACAACTGGTAAGGCATGAAAAGCTAAGTTAGAAAATATCATATCCAATTCTCGAAAGGTACTGTACACCAGCTGCTGAGTTTCTACAACTAAAACTTACATTTTCAGTAAATGGTAAAAAATCTAACTTTCAGCTACTGGAATGGCCCTTGTTTTACTAAAACAAAATCACTAATAATAAGGAAATACAATGTTATCCTTTTCTTCAAATAACAGGAATTTTAGCCCTTTTACACATGCTTTAATTTATTGTAGTGCATTGTAGTAGCCTATTGAATGGGACTTTCAATGTGTAACTTCTCAACAAATTCGCACAACAAGAAAATGTGTTAAAATAAGTTTCCTTATTGGCACAAATATGCAAAGCAACCCAATAGTTCAAAATTATATATATATATAATCATTATGGCCTTATTTGAAGAAGGTAATACATAGAAAATAGAACAGGGCTATACTGATGATTTTATAGGTAAACAAATTAAATAAATTAATAAAGTCAAAATGATGTTGTATGCACTGATATCTGTATTTAAAAAAAAAAAAATTAGAACCTGCTCTATTTTTTTTCTCGTAATTTTTCACGTCGTTCTTTTACACGTCGTGAAAAATGGTCGTGTGTATGCTTTAACAAGGGGGGAAAAAACGTGCATGCTCAGAAGCAAGTTATGAGATGGGAGCACTTGTTCTGGTAAAACTAACGTTCGTAATGGAGATGGCACATTCATCACGCTGTAACAGACTGAAAAGCACGAAGACTGAAAAGCGCAAATCGTCTCTCACCAAACTTTTACTAACACACGGTAACACGAAATCAGCAAAAGCAGTCCAAAGGGTGGCGCCATTCGAATGGAACTTCCACTTTATAGTGCCGTCGTACGTGTTGTACGTCACCGTGCTTTGCTCGAGCATTTTTTTTCACGATCGTGTGTATGCAAGGCAGGCTTGAGAGGAATCACGTTGACAAAAACATTGTTTTTTCCAAGACATGTGTACGCGACATGACTCCCTTGATTTTTCAGTTAAGGGATGTCGGGAGGGAGGTAACCAACAGGGCCACCCACTGATCAAATTGAACCTGTGTCCTCAGTGTATGGCCAGCTTAGTAAAAGAGAGACAGTCCAAAGTTTTCACTAGAGCAGCAATAATGCTGGAACTTTTCAATAGGGGCACTTGTTCTGGTGACAACCATCTAAGAGGGGAATTTCATCACTTTGGTGTGTCTACAGGACAGGAAGTGAAGGAAAATCTCTCCAATGGGACACAGATAGAAGAAAAATTTAATTTGATATACTTTAACTATTATTACAAGTGATCTGCAATTTCTTTATAGTCTGGAGACAGTCATACTTTTACATTCATGTTTTCTATGCAGTGGAATCACATTTACAGCACTTTGTGAACTCTTGCACTATGTGATATACATATATTGCTTATAGGACCTAAATCCCCTTTAGATCGATGAGATTATGATGCCCAGATGTATTGAAATTCCCAGACTTTGTCAGCATTGCTGCCTGTCTGTTTGGTTATTTGATACAAATACCAATATTTAACTGCTGTTGTTGGTGGGTGTCAAATAAAATGGCTTAGCCTTAAACTCACCAACTGGTGTTAAACACTTGGAAACCCTTTAAAGCAAATATTCAGTGTAATCCGAATGAGATGAAACTTGAAGCATGGAAGGTTATGCGTACGGAATGACTTATGCAGTTATATAATGGAATCTGGACCATTACTGGGAGAAAGGAATTTAGAACTTTATTTTGGTAAGTGAGCAAAGTTCTTTATAGGTCACCAGTCTCTGTTCTGTACTAGCATGCCAGACTGTTGTCTGTTTAGTTAGTCAATCAATAAATCATTTTAAATCTATAGCA
Organism: Rana temporaria; assembly: GCF_905171775.1. Taxonomy (NCBI): domain Eukaryota; kingdom Metazoa; phylum Chordata; class Amphibia; order Anura; family Ranidae; genus Rana; species Rana temporaria. The sequence continues at coordinate 83,600,070 of NC_053498.1, forward strand.
TTATTTGCCATGTCTTTTTCCTGCTGATGTATATCAAATTAGGATGTCTCCTGGGGAATATTTTTTTTTATATACTGTTCTGCCTCTTCAAATTAAGCACTACAAGTGTGATCTCTATAACTGATCCAGTTGTGGCAAGATAGCTGTAACTTACAGTCTCAGTAGAATTAGAAGATAGTGACTTAAACCAAATGACATCTTGCAGATTGTAGAAAGATTTTTCATCCAAACCTTGTGCAGATCATAGCAGATGAACATCAGATAGGTTAAAAAAAAAATCATAGTGTGTCTAGCTTCAGCAGAACGATACATGTGGTAATTGGAGGCTAAAACAAGAAGATTAAGCATTGGACTAGCTACATCACCTAGCTACAGAATAAGGTAGGGACAAAAGGATTTAAAGGCAAACAAACAGCAATGCATGTGTAACATGACACTCCCTGTCAAAAGCTAATTAATCCCTTAAATGTTTCCTGCAATTCTTCAGTGTTGTACCGCTTTAATAGGTTAGTATATTGAAAGCAGTATTAAACCCAAAAAATCCATCAAGAAACTTGGTGGCAGAGCTTTTTTGCCAAGGAAAACGGTCGTGTGTAAGTTTTTCATCGAGGAAACTGTCGAGGAACTTTTCCCTTTTTCCTCGACGGGAGTCTCAATTTCTTCGTCGTGTTCCTCGTCAGGCTGGTTTTCGACGAGAAACTCGAGCGTGTGTATGCTAAGAAACCCACGCGTGCTCAGAATAAAGTATGAGACGTGAGTAAAAGTAGCATTTGTAATGAAGATAACACATTTTCACGCTGTAACAGACTGAAAAGTGCAAATCGTCTCTTACCACACTTTTACTTAACACGCAGCCAGTAACATGAGATTAGCAAAAGCAGCCCCCAGGGTTGTGCCAGTGAAATTGAACTTCCTCTGCCATTGTATGTGTTGTACATCGAGGAACGAGGAGATTTTGTCTTGACAGTGTGTATGCAAAGCAAGCTTGTCGAGTTCCTCGACAAGCCTAACAAGGAACTCGTCGAGGAAAACAATGTGTCTTTTCCGACGAGTTCCTTGGTCGTGTGTACGAGGCCTGAGAAGTGATGGCTGCATGAGTTTTCATTTTTAGACTTTCTTTCCTTTATTTTCAGCTGGTGATCCAGCCAGTAAGTCTGTTGGTTTTCAAGAGAACAAGCTCTTGTGCAGATTGTATCAGTTGCAGGGATGAGACAAACCATTTGACACTGGCAGGGGTGCTTACAATAATCAGCTTTTATTTATTTATGGAAAATCTCTATCCCCCAAAAAAAAAAAAACCTGTAGCTGTAATGGCGTATAACGTATTAGCTGGCTTCAGTTTGTCACTTTGTTAGTGTATTAAACTCTGCAAGTACATCTAACACTCCACTCCTCCCAGACTGACATGCTGCTGTCCAAAGGTGCCCTGTGGCTCTTTCATTTAACATGGAAGAATTCTAATACAGGGGTGTGCTACTAGCCAGATCACCAGATGAAAACAGAGGGAAAAGGCAATAAAAAGGAAAGCTAATGCAGCCCCCAAATCTAGTGATTGATAAGCTAAACACATTTTTTTGGTTTAATAACGCTCTAAGGCACAGTCTTTAATAACTTTCATAGGCAACAATGAATTATTGGAGAGCACCTTCTAGTTGCAGACAGTACCTCATGAAAAGGTTGAGAGTGGAAAGACACATAATCAACAATTTTAGACCATAAGTGATTAACATTAACCAACAATTCTTTTTTATCAGCCCTGTGATTCTGTTGACTCTGCCAAGTTGGTTTAACCAGGCGTTTATTTCCTCATTGCGATAATTCTGGTTCTTGCTGTGTTTTAGCCTCCACAGAAAATATAATGTTTTGCTGGGACATTGTGCTGACAATGAAAGAGTTAAAGGCTCACTAAAGGATTTTTTTTTTTTTTGCTAAATAGCTTCCTTTACCTTACTGCAGTCCTGGTTTCATGTCCTCATTGTTCATTTTTGCTTTGATGTTGCTGTAATTCCTCTCTGTTCTGGACACTTCCTGGTTGTCTGTTTCCTGATCACCACGGTACTGGGAGATTTATCACTGTGGTGACTAATCAAGGAGGTGTGATTACTGTTTGTAAAACGAAACTGGATTGGTGCTGAGGGATTTTAGACAAAGCATCGCTGCCCTCTATTGGCTCTCTGGCTCTGTACATCAGAGAACCAGGAAACAACAGCAAAAACGAAACTAAACTGTAGGTACATTATATGATTGTTTTTTTATAAATTTTTAATCATTTTTAAAAGGAATCAGTTAACTATTATGTCTCTATACCCTGTAAACAGTCATTTCAGCAAAACATTTTTTTTCCCTTTAGTGACCCTTTAACTGGCAGACTCTGAGAAATGTATCAATTGCTTGGCTGTGTGCTTGGAAGGGGTTTGTGAAGCACAGACTTGCTTGCTGTCTCACTTGCTTGAGAGGGAATCATAAGCAGAAATCAGAATTTCATGTAGTAATGCAGTCAGCTTCTACTGTATACATGAATACATGTATATACATGTATATATACATGTATGTATACATGTATATATATGTTCATCCCCCTTTAGTAACAGTACATTTTAAAGCTGTCGGCAGATTGGCCTTTAGTGGCTCTGATTTTAGGCACAGTCTTGCGACTAGTGCATTGCTGGATTATAAATGGTAGATGCATTTATTTTTTATGTTTTACATCGCTACAGTATATGTGCAAAAGGGGCCTTAAATTGTTACTAAACCAACAACAGTAAAATCAATGGGGCAGATCCACAGAGATCTGCACCCGCGCAGCGTATCAGAGATACGCTACGCCGCTGTACCTTTCCTGGATTTAAATCGAATTCTGGAAGAATTTGCTCCGTAAGTTACAGCGACGTAGTATATCTCTGGCGGCGGAATTCAAATCGGCGATTAGGGGGCGTGTTTCATTTAAATAAAGCGTCCCCGCGCCGAATGAACTGCGCATGCTCCGTTTTAAAATTTCCCGCCGTGCATTGCGCTAAATGACGTCGCAATGGCGTAATTTTTTTAACTTAGACGTGAATTACGTCCATCCCGATTCACAAACGACTTACGCAAAAAAAAAAAAAAATCAAAATAAATGCGGGAACGACGGCCATACTTAACATGGCAGGTCTAACTATACACAACGAAATACCAGCTTTAACTATACGCCGGAAAAAGCCGTCTAGAGACACCATAAAAAAATGCGCCGGTCGCTCGTACGTTCGTGGATCGACGGAAATAGCTAATTTGCATACCCGACGCGGAAAAAAGACGTGAATGTCACCCAGCGGACGCCGAAGTATTGCATCTTAGATCCGAAAGGCGTACGAGGACGTATACCTGTCGGATCTAACCCAGATGCCATCGTATCTTGGTTTGAGGATTCAAACCAAAGATACGACGCGGGTAATTTGAAAGTACGCCGGCGTATCAGTAGATACGCCGGCGTACTCGCTCTGTGGATCTGCCCCATTGTGTATATGCAGTAAAGCAAGCATGCTTCTCATACTCACTGTGGAACCTAAGGGGTTAATCCCCTGCTTTGTGTAAAAAGGCTGTTTAATCCTATATGCACAGATCCTCTCCTTCTTTGCCCCCAAAACATGTCTGGATAAGACAGAATTAGTGGAGTCAGTTTGCACATGCTTAGTTTTGTGTTTATTGCTACAGAGTTTTTTTTGTCTTAGGAGAGTGCATGTGATCAGCACTGTCCACGCAGAGGCTCAGGGGTCCTGCATCCTGATAGGACAGCCAGTGCAGTATGAAAACTCCTCCTACAATCTTTAACCAGGCACTGATACAAGTCACAAGACTGTTATATACAGCTGATTAGAAAGGGTATTTGACTGTTTATTTTTACTAAAATAATTGCATTACCATGTTCTGTGTACTGTGGGAGACCAGATTTAATGAATGCAGAGTCCTGGGTTTAGTAACACTTGAGGTTATCCATCATGGCTTAGATTTATGAATTATGACTAAAGTTCCACTCTAAATGGTCAGAATATACATTCTATAGAATAATCCCAGCTGGAATGATCCCAGCATAAACATGCAAAGTATGTCATTTTATTTCTGGGGTACAAAAATGACTGTCTGGGAAAAAGTATTATGGATGATACCATGAAGATAAGCAGGTTGAAGCACCTTTGACATTGTTAGTACTGGGTCTGATATTTTTCATATAGAACTTGGATGAATTAAGGGTACTTTTAGACAGGCTTTCTATGAATTTGGCTACCCAAGCTTATGGCCCACATGGCAGGGTGTGGGTTTTTGCTGCTGGATTGCATAGGGATATTTTGGAATGCACAATAGGATTTCCTTTACACATATTGAGGTATTTACGCTAGCTTATAAAACAGATGGTGCAGCGCTAAAGTCTAGTCCTCATATCAATAAGCAAACACCCTCCGTGTGGTCTTCAGTTTATGATATATGGATAAAAATGGGTAACTCCGTGAATATCTGTGACACCACCACCAAGGCTGAAATATGGCCGCTCACCTCAGCAAAGGGACCCTTTAATTATAGAGGGTCAATTACACCTTCCCTTTCAGGCGCTATTGGATATAACAAGACAAATCCTGACCAATCCGGATGCAGTGGGGAAATGCAGTTCAGATGCGTAGGTACCTCGAGGTGACACATGGCTCATGTAATCATAAAGAATAGAACATAGTGGTCTCCGTAATAAAAGGTTTTAATGATAAAAGATAAAAGTAAACTTACAAACATGGCACTAATCCAGTGCCAGATTGAACAGCATTTATGTAAACAAAGATGCGTGATGGTCGCAGGTGACATCATGACACTTCCTTCCATAAGTTTTATCTTTTATCATTAAAAACTTTTATTGCGGAGAGCACTATGTTCTATTCTTTATGATTACATGATCCATGTGTCACCTCGAGTTACCTACGCATCTGAACTGCTATTTCCCACTGCATCCGAATTGGTCGGGATTCGTCTTTTACTATCCAATAGTGCCCGAAAGGGAAGGTGTAATTGACCCTCTATAATTAAAGGGTCCCTTTGGTGAGGTGAGCAGCCATCTCTCAGCATTGGTGGAGGTGTCACAGATATTTACAAAGTTACCTGCATGTTTTTATTCATATATCACAACTGAAGACCACACGGAGGGTGTTTGCTTATTGATATGTGGACTGGACTTTAGCGCTGCACCATCTGTTTTATACTTTTACCTGAGGGATTTTTGATTATTGACCCTGGTGTTTAGCTGCTACCAATAGGGTCTATTCTTGTCTATTTGCGCTGATTTGCTTTCTTTACAATTTACGTTAGCTGCATTTAAAAATACATTTAATGAGTTTAAATAGATATATAATTGGATAGAGATTTTCTGTCCTGTTTTAAGGAGAAACAACTGAAAACGCAAAACCTCTGTGATTTAAATTTAAATTGCAAATGTATAATTTTTTTTTTATTATGCCTGCTTCTTGGTTTTACATGCACCACTGGAAGAAAAAAAACAACAATTTGAACCTCTTAAGAGATGAAGTCTGTTTCTCCTAATGGCTGTTGGCTGTGAACACTTACCAATCATTACTTATAGTGCAGTTCTCTCTATCCATTATGAACCATATCATCAGAATGCCTAGAAGAAAGCCTTACTTGTGGCCGAGGGGTCTAGATTTCTCAATTACATTGTAGGCACTTCTGCAGGTACTTGCAATTTATAAGATATTATGTACATTTACTAGTGATATTCATCTTCAAAATGACCCTGTCATCATTAAAGAAAATCCTAAAGGAAGGTGCCCTGCAATAGAAAAACCTCTCACCTGTTCAATGGTCCATGTCTGATACCTTTCCTTTGTCTTATGTTGAAAACTTCATCGGGATCTTCAGCATTCAATATTTCTGGAGTGTTGTAAACCTGTGTACTACACCGCATGTCATGGTTCAATCCTCCAATCCATACATTACTAGAAGACTCAGCAGCGATGAATGGTTCAGAGGATGGAACTATGGGGCGTTGCATGGGACACAGGCATCCAACACGATCAGCGATGGTTAGAGACACAGGCCACCATTACAGGACTCTTCCTTTAGGAATTTTTTTTTCCCTTGTCGAAGTTACATTAAGGTAGTTCTCATTTAACCTCCCTGGCGGTACGATTATTTCAGAAAAAAGGTGCTAAAAGCGGTACCTTTATTTGCAAGGAAATTTGGTGTTTTATACTGTAGGCCTGTAATTCTTAGGAATTACTAACTTAAATCTGACCAAACAAGAGTCTAGTAGGCATCCCAGGTTTTTTTAAAAACAAAATTATAAATTATAATATAATAAATAATTATAACAAATAATAATATAATTATAATACAAATTATTCAATAATGTAATCAACTCAAAATCACTAAAATTTGCTCTGTTGCAGAATTGTCGCTGTCATTACCTTAATTTTTTTATGACGAATTTCCCCACAAATCGCTATCGCACAATTCTGCAAGTGATTATAATTTATTATCGCTGTTTTCTAGCTGCTCTAAAACCATTTTTGACATAAAGGGACGCTTTTGGTTGCTATGGACAATCTACAGTTTGCAGGCAGAAAGAACAGTTTTTATTATATAAAAGTACATGTAGGACACTGGGCAGACCACTAGGGACAAGGGGTGTGTGTATTTTTTACATACAGTACTGTAATCTATAAGATTACAGTATACTGTATGTAAGGTGTTTGTTTACCTTTTTGAATTTGGCGCCGTTCTCCGCTCCCCTGCGTCGTAACGTCGCAGGGAACGGAGATCGGCAGCACACAGAGGCACTGTGTGAATCGAGCGAGGTCCCGCTCGCTCACACAGCGCGGATGCATCGCTGGATCCAGGGACAAGGTAAGTAACTTTGTCTGTGGCTGCAGCGAGGCGAGCCCGAGTCTGACTCGGGGGTTACCGATCGTAGCCAAAAAATATCACCCCGAGTCAGACTCAGGAATACCGCCAGGGGGGTTAATAATAAATTCCTCAAACCAAAATTTACTGAGAGATTATGCATGAACTATTAGCTCAGGGAAACTTTTTATATGCTACAGTGGCTGACGTTTTTTGTGAACTTTGGGATGACAAATACTTGCCATGAACATACATAATGTAATACAGTACAACTAACCAATCCCCAGGGAACACAGAATGAAATTATTATAAGAACGAGTGTGGTGTGCCAACATTCTAACGTCTCACTTGTAAAGTGATTGGACTACGATATCATGTGATATGATGTAAAGGTCTTGTTTGATAGACAGTGTACCTATGTGTGCTGCAGTTTCTAACGCGTTAGGCTGATAGGTTAATTTATTAGCTGCAGATGTACAGTATTCATTTGCAAGGCAGCTAATCCCAAGTTAGTGCTGAAGCATAAAATACTATAACACACTGTGACAAGCTGTGGTGGTACAAGATGTTTTTTCACTGGGTGGCCAGTTTAATATATTGTGCCCAGGAAGAGACTGTGCTCTGCTATTCCATTTACGTCATCAAAAATGTTTATGAAAAAAAATGATACACATAAAAATGAAAAAATCTCGGTTTTCAGGTCCTTTACCTGCAATTTTTTAGATTGGAGATGAGGTCTCTTTGAAGGACAAACATGCTCTGGAGCCTACACACAATAGTTTTTAATGACCAATTTAAAAAATTGCATTTTTCTCGTCATGAAAAACAGTCGTGTGTATGTGGCATTAGGCTGCATTCACACCTGAGCGTAGTGTCTTTGAAAAAAATTTTGGCATTTTTTTGCGCGATTTTGGCACATTTTTATGCACAGCTTGCACATTTTTATACAGCGTTTTGGAGCTCTGGTGTTTTTTTTTTTATTAGCCAATAGAGAAAACTATTTTCTGTTGCATCATTTGTTGCTCGGTATTTCAGTTTTTTTTTTAGCTTTTACATTAGCTTTTATTTCTTCTTTTATTATTATTATTCATTTATTATAATGTTTTTTCATCAGGGTGAATGAATGAATGAAAACTTATATAGCGCGGCGCATGCGAACTAAATCGCCTCTGGGCGCTTGTTGTTCTTGTCTCCTTTGATATCAAAAGAGATGAGTTTTGATCTTTCTCCTGAACCGAATGCTGGTTGGTAAAGCGCTCCATAGTTTGGGACCTTGGACCGCGAATCTTCTATCTCCTTTGGACTTGTAGTTGGCTTTCGGTATCTGGAGTAGATTTTGATCGGTGGATCGCAGAACGCGATTGGGATTATGAGCTTTTATTTTTCTGCATAGATAATGGGGAGCATTCCCATGGATACATCTATGCGTTAGACAGAGTGCTTTAAACGGTAAGGGGTTAGAGTTCAGTTTGTGGCTAGGGTTAGGATTAGGAGTTGATGTTAGGGTTATTTATTATTATTTTATTATTATTAATATTATTACTACTACTACTAATAATAATAAAAAATATAAATTAATAAATAAATGTAAACGAAATACACAAACAAATCAGAAATAAAAAATAGATACATTCAATAAATTAATACTAAGTAACAATAAATAACTAACCCTTAACTTTAACCCCTACCCCTTAAAATTTTTTTGAAATAATAATAAATAATTAAACACCCTAACTCTAACAACAAATAATTAAATAAGTTATTAATAATTGTTCGGTTTGGGTGTTTTTATGTTATTTTATTATTATTAATAAGACAGGTAAATGGGAATATAATTCACCTTTGATACCACTAGATGGGCCAAAGTTTTTCTCACTGGGGAATGGGACACAGTTTGGAAAACGGATAAACAATGCACAATTAGAAGATATAAAAAAGGGGAAAATACAAACATTTCAGGAATTAAAACATAAGAGTGATTGATGGACTTGAATGAATTTAGGTATTTATAGTTAAAACATTTTATGTCAACTTTACCGCAACCAATCCAGTCGGTGGAGAATTTAAATCCCCCAAAAAAAAAGAATATGTATTTCACAAACAAAATTATATCACCGTATATCACAAATATATAAAATACTCACTGCACTTCGGGGGGGGGGGGTGCCCCCATTTATTGAAAAATGGGAAAAAGAGCTGGGATCACAATTAAAAAAGCAACATACAAGTAAAGTATTGAAAGCAGTATACAGGTTTGCAAGGCATATAAACACAATAGAGATGAATTACTAATCTAGATTGTACATAATGCCTATACTGGCCCAAAGATATCAACCAGAGAAAACTCCACTGTGTTGGACAGGATGTGTTCATATATTATCACATATTGTTAATTTATTTTATTTATTTATGATGATTTTTAGCTATTTGTGTATTTATTTTACACTTATTTATTCATATATTATTACTATTTAATTTTATTCAATTTTAATTTAAGCAGAAAATTGTGCAAAAATTCACGAACGCCAAAACGAGTGAATGCGCACAAAAACACATGAATGACGCATTTCCATTCATTTCTGTGAGAATAAAAACATGCCAATAAACACTAAAATCTGCTTGTTTTAAGCTGCAAAAAAAAGTTCCAGAACATTTTTGAGCTTCAGGTGACCTGAAGTGGAGTCGGGAACCATCTCCATAGAGAATAATTTTTTGGTGTGAATGAGGCCTACATGAAATGTTGGCATCTACTTTTTTTCTACATCATCTAGTAACTAATCTCAAGAGTAAAAAAGGAACTCCAAAAATGTGCTGTTTACAATTGTGTACAAAAATAGCCCATGTAACTTAACTCTCCATGAACAAACTGTCTTACTAAAATAAGTAATGTGATGCATTTAAAAAATATTCCAATAATGCCTTAGGCTTTAGATTGTTGAGGTCTGTGAACTTCTAGGCATGTGAAAAAAATATATTTATCAAACACATACATGTTACATTTGAGAGGAAGCAAGCGTTAGCCCATTCACACAGGGGCAACACGACTCTTTGGAGACGACCTGCAAGCGACCTGAGCCCGCACCACAGCGCGACATGGGGTGACTTACAAGGCGACTTCAAGTCGCCGACAGGAGGCTTTCCAGTGTCCAATTAAACTTGAATCAGCTCTGTGGGAGGGAGGGGGAGGGAGGGGTTTGCCCTAAAAACTATTTTCACTTCCTGAAAAGTCGCTGCAGTATAGACAGTGATCCGACTTCTGAGGCGACTTCCATTGAAATCAATAGATACAAGTCGCCTAGAAGTCGGATTGAAGTAGTACAGGAACCTTTTCACTTCAATTGCTTTTGTCAACAGCGCGACTTGGGGCGACTTCAAGTCGGATCCCAAATTGCCCCTGTGTGAGTGGGCTCTAAAGTAGGAAGAGTAAAGAAGGCAAAACATTTTTTATTTTGGAGAGAGTAAGGGAGGGAAATAACCCCTTTCAGGTTTTTTTTTTGCTTTAGGGAAATTTCCCTTCACTTCCTGTCATACAGCCACAGAAAGGGAATCCCTGATTGCTAGAATGATTGTCCCCATTGGAAGATTTTCTCTCGATTACTGTTCTGGTGACAATCCAAAATGTGTTACGCATTTTCTTTCACTTACACCCTTGGAGATAACAGTAAGCATGATATACACTTCCAAACTATCCACCAAAACTGCAAAAAAAAATCCTTTGCTATAATTTAAACACAATTAGTAAATAAATCCAGGGAATGGAAATTCGTTTTTCATAATATCCAGTTGATTGCTATGGATTACTGCATTTTACATATAATCATTACTCTTTGGATTGCATTACTGAATAAGCCTGAATGCCTGCTGACAACTCCAGCCCTGGCCTTCCCCACAGCCTCAGTGTCCCTGGTTGTCTGGTGATGTCATCTCTGAAAGGACAGTTGCAATTTGGGATTGTCAATCAAGCCCTGGCACCTGTGCCATAAGATCTGTGTAAATCCTGACTTGGCTGCAACCAAACACCGCAATATTACCTCACTGTAGTTTTTTTTAAGTATCCCTTTTTTCTTCCTCTCCGCAGTGTCCAGCTTAGTCAGGATTCCCCGTACATACCAGAAAAGATTTTGTGTTGATAATATGAAAAATGCCTTGCTCAAGTGTTAGGCCACTGGAATGAGATAGAGAACTGTTATCAAGGAGAGTTCCAGGAAACTGCTCAAAGTATGTTAGCATGCCTCTTCTTCGTCAGTGACATCTCTCTACATTCAATGCATGTATAGGTATTGATTACACAATTGCCTGTATGGACATAGGTGGACACACGTTACAAATGGAAATTAAACCCTATAAATGCATGGTAACGTAGCAATACAGAATGCAGTTTTCATAAAAGTGACCAAACCTGAAGGGAACAGGAACCTCTATGGTGGCCTCCTGTCTCTGAATACCCTGCCACATTCTCTGAGGTCCTGCATTCTCCCAATTTTCTCTTGGTAGCATGAAAACAAGTGAGAAGTATCAGTCACATAAGTCACCAGGAGTCGGGTTCACTGTATAACACAGGTCTTTCTTCTTGCTGGGCAGTCACCCTGATATTTGGAAGACCCTCTGCCTGCCTCTGTGGAATATTCACCTAATCTCCCTGCACGCACGTTCTTCTATACTTCCATACTTGAGTACTTCCCATAATTTTTTAACTTTTACTAACAGTTACATTTTCCCAACAACCTTTCGAAGGTCTACCACCAACTTCTTCTTGGTCCAAGCTGTACTTATAAACAGTATTGGAAGCTTGTCCTGAAAGTTTAATAGTATCACGGAAAATAGGCAACTGTGTTGTTAAAGGGATGACAAATTATGCATGAAGAGCAAATTTTTACACAAGGTGTAATGCCACCATTAAGGCCCGGATTCTCGTACGAGTTACGCCGGCGTATCTCCAGATACGCCGTTGTAACTCTGAGTCCGAGCCGTCGTATCTATGCGCCTGATTCTTAGAACGCATAGATTTGTATTAGATCCGACTGGCGTAAGTCTCTTACGCCGTCGGATCTTAACTGCATATTTACGCTGGCTGCTAGGGGCGTGTACGCTGATTTACGCCTAGAAATATGTAAATCAGCTAGATACGCGAATTCCGCCCGGCCGACGCAGTACAGATACGCCGTTTACGTTAGGCTTTTTCCGGCGTAAAGTTACCCCTGCTATATGAGGCGTACATGAGGCGTACCAAGTATGGACGTCGTTCCCGCGTTGAATTTTGAAAATTTTACGTTGTTTGCGTAAGTCGTTTGCGAATAGGGCTGGGTGTCATTTACATTCACGTCGAAAGCATTGGCTTCTTGCGGGTTAATTTGGAGCATGCGCACTGGGATACTTTCATGGAAGGCACATGTGCCGTTCGTAAAAAGCGTCATTTACGTGGGGTCACATAAAATTTACATAACACACGCCCACATCTACCACATTTGAATTAGGTGGGTTTACGCCGGCCTATTTACGCTGCCGCAACTTTCGTTTGAGAATACGGCACTTGCCTGTAAAAGTTGCGGAGGTGTAACGTAAATAGGATACGTTACGCCCGCACAAAGATACGCGATTCTACGTGAATCCGGGTCGAATTGTCTCCAGCTGCTCTATATAGAAGAACTTGCGTGAAGGTAGATTAGGTGAATATTCCACAGAGGTAGGCACGCAATCTCCCAAATGTCAGGGTGACTATCCAGCAATAGGAAAGAGGGAAAACCTGTGTTATACAATGCACTGACTTCCGTGACTAATATTTATCACTTCACATTATGGCCTAAAGATTGTGCACTAATGTGGCTAAAATCATCTCCTTACAACATTCTCAGATATTCCAAAGGAATGCGATTCCCAGTTTATGTTCTCCCAAAGAAAGGGAACTTACTCCAAAAAAACTATTGAAGTAATATAGAGGTCAGATAAAAAGTTTAGTGTGGAATAACTATAGTATAGTATATATAGACATGTACACATCAGACCAAAAAGATGGCCAAGGGAGGCTGCACAAGGGACAAAGGGATTTGGGCTAAAAAGAGGGACAATCTCTCTGAATGAGTGAAGCTTCATACACACGGCCGGTTTTCCTGACAGGAAAACTGGGGGAGAGCCTTTGGCTGGGAATCCCGGGCGTGTGTATGCTCCTCACAGTTTTTCCGACAGGAAAACTGCCCAAAAACCATCGAACAAAAAAAGAGAGCCAGCACTCTTTTTTCCAGAAAAAAGTTTTTTGGCAGTTTTCCTATGGGAAAAACTACGATGGAGCATACACATGGCTGGGATTCCTGGCCAAAGCTCCATCACAGTTTTCCTGTCAGGAAAACCAGCCGTGTGTAGGGTGAAAGACTGACCGAGAAGGAAATCGCTCAGGATTTCTGACGGAAACTTTTCCTGACGTAAATCCAACACGTGTGTACGGGGTATCACAGTTGAGATCTGTGGGATCTGGGTTATACATTTTAGTTGGAATTAATATAAAGTAACCACCACATACAAGCACATTCTTATCATTAAATCTTTTGGTCCCTTTCCTCGCTTGCATCAAACACCATTTCCACTGAAATGTGGTTCTCTATTGAACAGAGGGGTAGATTCAGGTAGGGGCGCGCAATAAAACGGCGGCGCAGCGTATAGTATTTACGCTACGCCGCCGTAACTTACAGGAGCAAGTGCTGTATTCACAAAGCACTTGCTCCGTAAGTTGCGGCGGCGTAGCGTAAATGGGGTCGGCGTAAGCCCGCGTAATTGAAATGTGGAAGGGGGGGCGTGTTTTATGTAAATATATGATGACCTGACGTGATTGACATTTTGTACATATCCCAGTGTGCATTGCTCCCAAGTACGGCGCAATGACGTATTGGTTTCGACGTGAACGTAAATTACGTCCAGCCCTATTCGCGAACGACTTACGCAGTCGACGTAAAAAATTCAAATTTCGAAGCGGGAACGACGTCCATACTTAACATTGGCTGCGCCTCCTAATAGCAGGAACAACCTTACGCCGAAAAAGCCTAACGTAAACGACGTAAATAAATTGCGTCGGCTGTACGTACGTTTGTGAATCGGCGTATCTAGGTAATTAGCATATTCTACGCCGACAACAACGGAAGCGCTCCTAGCGGCCAACGTTATATTGCACACAATTCTACGCCGCCGCAATCAAGTTACGTCGGTGGAGGAAGCCTATTTTTTAAGCGTATCTGCCTTTGAGAATCGGCGTAATGATACGCGGGCGCGGATTTCAAATTACATCGGCGTATCTGGAAATAGGCCGCCGTAAAAGGTACGTGAATCTACCCCAGAGTGTGTGGCAGAAATAAATCTCCTTTCAGGCCTGGGCAAATTTTCCTCCCATCCTATCACAGTAATAGGATAGGATCGATCAATCTCTTTGTTTTCCCCACTTATTAGTTCTTTGCATATTCCTAAAAGAGAAACTTCACCCTTCTCATAAAAATTACAACAAAGGCACCTTTAGAAATGTTTAGTAATGGCAATCTACATATGCCTATAGAAAACTGCAGGCTTTTTATACCTTATTTTTCTTTTCCTTCCAATTTTCCTTATGGTGACCATTTTCACTAAAGGCAGATGAATCCATCTCCCTTTACTTCCTGGAACTCTGGTTCTGCCTCTTGGAACATGTGACAGGTACTTCCCAGGATGCAGCTGTGAGGCCCTGGTTAGTGCCACACACAGTCAGACGTGGAAGAACAGTAATTGTAAGTAAATGCAAAAAATGTTTATTTAAAGTGCTATTAAACCCTCAGGTTATTAAGAATTGACACCAGCTGATTTAAAGCGGATGTAAACCAGGTTCATGTATTTTGAGCTGGGCACATATAGCTGTAGTGTTTTCTTACCTCTCTTCATAGTCCCGTGGCTTTCTTCTGGTCTGTTCTTCTGTTATCAGCATGATAACTTCTGACCAGTTCTCTGTCAATTATCTGTGATAAAACCAGGCTGAATTTTGTGTAGGGGTGGGTGCTATAAATAGTTTAGCAGAGAGGTGGTCTGTTTGCAGGTCTCTGTCTATGTGGAGGGGGATGTGTGCCTTTCCTCCAGTCAGCTATCTCATAGTGTATGACAAGAATCCACACCCACTGGTGAATCAGGAAGAGAAAATTCTAACAGGACGTGTGCTTTCTAAACGGTATATAAAGCTGAAGACAGCAGCTATGCATGTAAAACCTATTTAGGAGGATTTGTTTCATCCCTGTGTATCATCTGAGGCTGTTTACTTCACTGGGTATATGTGAGGGTTTACATCCACTTTAATCACTTGCTCATTATGCAGCTTCTTTATCTTAAAGTCCTTGTCTATGTTCCTGTTTAAAGGATAACTCCACTTTTGTGGAGGAAAAAATAAAAAATAATATAGCATATACAGTACAATTGCTACACAAGTCACATTGTAACTGAATGCCATTCAAATGGCCAGAGCCTGCAAACCGGGAAGGAAGGCCACAGAATTATGGAAGCCTCTGCAGCGATGACAGTGCGCCACTGAAGGGGTTTGTTTCTAAGGTAAGTTTGTCATAATGTGCACAATGTGGCATAAACCTAAAGGGGGCCCTGAATTTTCTTTCCAAGTTTACTACTGCTTTAACCACTTCAAGACTGGGCTCTTTCACCCCCTTCCTGCCCAGGTCAATTATCTCAATTATCAGATTTCAGTGCTGTTGCATTTTAAATGACAATTGCATGGTCATGCAACACTGTACCCATTTGACATTTTTTTAATTCTTTTTGAGACAGATAGAGTTTTCTTTTGATGGGATTAGGTGGCACTGATGGGTGGCACTGATAGGCTGCACTGATTGGCACTGATGGGGCTGCACTGATAATCAAGGCATTGATTATCAGTATGAATGTCCCCTGACAGAATTTCTGGTTACCGACTCTCCTTTCCTCACGCTTTGACAGTGTGTGAGGAGGGGAATGCAGATAACCAGCAAGCTTGTTTACATTTGATCAGCTGTGATTGGACACATCTGATCACATGGTAAGGGGCCTGCTGTTATTTGCCCTTTACCAGGATCTGTGATTAGCTGTGCCTGAAGGACACAGCGATCACAGAGCGCACCATGGACCCCCTCCCAAAACTAGACGATCACGCTGTAGCCGTCTTTTGTCTATATCATGGGCAGAAACTGGTTTAAACTCTGCAAGTGCAGCTGTTGATGGATAATTATAAAGTCACTACCATTCACATTTACTTTACACATTAACATAGGCAAACAAACAGGTATTCCTTCAGAATAACAAAAGGTAGGAATCTGCAACAACGTTTGTTAAAATCCTTGCAATGTACAGATCAGCCAGAGGGGAATGTTTTTTTCTCAACAAAAGTGGAATTATTCTTTAAGCTGGTGCCATGACCACTGACCCAGGTTTCTTGTGTCAGAGTGGCTCCTTTATTTTGCAGCAACCTATAGAGCCACCCTTGCATACAGGGACTAGAACGGTGCCTTCCTACATTGTGTGCATCAAAAGAAACACACAGCCTCATTGCCTGGAATAGAAAGGCACTCTCCTGCTCCTCCCTCATTCTCCTTATCGGACAAAGCATAGGACTTATGTCCGAAGGGCATTGACCTGGAATTTGTATTGCATACAAACCGCAAGTAATTGTTGGCCAACAAACACCAAACGACATGTTTTTTCAGCTCTTTAGCGCCACCCTTTGGGCAACTTCTGCTGATGTTGTGTTATGGTGAGCATTGCTTCTGAGCATGCGTGTTTGTACTTTGGAGTTTTGTCCGATGGACTTGTGTACACACACTCGGAAAATCCAACAACGCACATTTGTTGGCGGACAATTTTGAAGCATGCTATCCAACATTTGTCCGTGGAAAATCCATCGACAATTGTCCGATGGAGCATACAATTGGTCGGATTTTACGACAACAGCCTGTCATCACACAATTCCCATCGGATAATCCGATCGTGTATACGAGGCTTTCGTTTTCCACCACACATAGCGTTTTGCTTTTAGGCCAAAAAGTTACATTTTGGTCTTATCTGACCAGAGCACCTTCTTCCACATGTTTGCTGTGTCCCCCACATGGCTTCTTGCAAACTGCAAACGGGACCTTTTTATGGGTTTCTTTCAACAATGGCTTTCTTCTTGCCACTCTTCCATAAAGGCCAGATTTGTGGATTACACGACATAGGCCCCGTACACACGACCGGATCTATCCGCTGGGATTTATCCGCGGATCTGTTCCAGCGGATAGGTCGTGTGTAGGCCCGAGCGGACAATTGTCGGCGGATATTTATCCAGCCGACGGAATTCCAGCGGATAAAATTTTTGTAGCATGCTACAAAATCTATCCGCTGGAACCCTGTCCAGCGGACTGATCCGGTCGTCTGTACAGACTCACCGATCAGTCCGTCAGATCCCATCCCTCGCTTGCGTCGTATTGATTAGACGCAATGCGTGGAAGTATTTACCTTCCAGGGTTGCGCACGTCGCCACGTCATCGTCGCGGGGACAGCGCGGAACGTCACCGCGGATGTATTCCGTGCGGATTTTGATCCGATGGTGTGTACAAGCAATCGGATCAAAAACTGGAGGGGAAATGTCCGATGGAAACGGTCCGGCAGGCCGTTTCCATCGGATAACCCCTCGTCTGTACGAGGCCATATAGTTGTCCTGTGGACAGATTCTCCTACCCAAGCTGTGGATCTCTGCAGCGCCTCCAGAGTTACCATGGGCCTCTTGGCTGCTTCTCTGATTAATGCTCTCCTTGCCCAGCCTGTCAGTTTAGGTGGACGGCCATGTCTTGGTGGGTTTGAAAATATCGGATGATGGATTTAACAGTGCTCCGCGAGATGTTCAAAGCTTAGGATAATTTTTTATAACCTAACCTTGCTTTAAATTTCTCCATAACTTTATCCCTGACCTGGTGTATTCCTTGGCCTTCCCGATGCTGTTTGTTCTCTAACAAACCTCCGAGGGCTTCACAGAACAACTGTATTTATACTGAGATTAATTTACACACAGGTGGACTCTATTTACTTATTAGGTGACTTCTGAAGGCAATTGGTTCCACTAGATTTTAGTTAGGGATTTTAAAGTAAAACGGGCTGACTACAAATGCACACCACACTTTTCACATATTTATTTGTAAAAAATGTTGAAAAACATTTATTATTTTCCTTCCACTTCACAATTCTGTGCCACTTTGTGTTGGTTTATCACATAGTGATACAAGTCCCAATAAACTACATTTACATTTTTGATTGTAGGGGTATGAATACTTTTTCAAGGCACTGTACTTTACTCTGGGATCCTGCCCAAGACATGGATGGACAAGTCATACTACATACAGTATATTTTATTAAAGAGCTCACTAGATGGAGGATGGTGGAAAATGAGTTGCTGTAAACAGGAAAAGCTGTTTCTTCCCTAAGAAATATATATACAATACATTCATTAGCAGTGCACTAATTTGATTATTACATATGCAGGCTTTGCTTCATTCTTTGTAGTGTTATACATGGTTGTGTTTTACTGCCCTTTATCACAAATTTAATATAATTTATAGACATGTGCACACTGAAATATTTTGTTTCGGAATTTCGTTTTCATCCGAAAAATACATTTATTTAGTTACTCCCGAAATTCATTTTTATTTATTTTGTTTCTTTGAAAGATGCATTTGTCTGAAAATCCGAACGAATTAAGGTTGAATCTGTCATTGAAGGCTTATGGTGTCTGTCGAATGTTCTAAGAAGATTCGACGGAGCAGCTAAACTGCACGACGCCACAAATGTACATTTTCGGTCGTATGTTCCGTCTACAAGCTTTAGAGGAATTCTAATGTTGTATGACACTAGTAATAATTATATTTATAAATTATTATTACTAGTCAACCAACATTCAAATTCTTCTACAGCCTATGGGCTGAGCATTTGACCGGAAATGTACGATTGCGGCGTCGTACAGTTTAGCTGCTTGGCGAATCTTCTTAGAACTTTCGACAGACACCATAAACCTTCAATGACAGATTCGACGCTTGCATGTTTTTCGCTGCTTCTTCGAATCTTCGGCGTTCATGGCGAATGGTCTACCCCAACACTGTCTCTATGATGTAAAATCTTTCCTCTCTATGTAGAATAATCTTGGACTAATAGAGTTAGGTTAGGCACATTCGACCGCAGATTCGATAGACACAGATTGTTATTTTCAGAGTCATGTCGAATCCCCTAGCTATATCAAACTGTTGTAGCAACAAAAACGAAAGTAAAGCATTTTTTTACGTCGGATCTTTCGGATTTCAGATTCTGCGCGTTCGTTTTCGTTTGTCACCTGTGCACCTATGCACCAAACTGAAACGCTATCAGCCTTTCTAGCTTTCTTCTGTGAAATACTTAATACTCCCCTCCAAGATATGGAGAGGGGACATATTTGTTGTTCAAATAATGACAGCAGTCCAATATAAAAATCGTCTTCTCCATAGATTCAGTACAGTGAGTGAACATTGTCACCGGTAAAACATTTTGTGGTTTAGAATATGCTTCAAGCTTTTTTTTTTTTTTTTGTTCTAATAACGTTTATAGTGGCCAGCAGTTTATCAGTAGAAGACTTCCCAAGGGTCATACCTGAGCACTGTTATGTATGGGTCTGCAGAATAGATTGCAGGAACATACTTAGTTTATATCAAAAGGCCGCGTACACACGATCAGTCCATCCGATGAGAACGGTCTGAAGGATAACCGATGGGTTAACCGATGAAGCTGACTGATGGTCTGATGTGCCTACACACCATCAGTTAAAAAAATTATCGAGTCCAACGCAGTGACGTAAAACACAACGACGTGCTTAGAAAAATGAAGTTCAATGCTTCCAAGCATGCGTCGACTTGATTCTGAGCATGCGCGGGTTTTTAACCGATGCTTTTGCATACTAACCGTCGGTTTTGACCTATCGGTTAGGCGTCCATCGGTTCAATTTTAAAGCAAGTTCTAACATTATTGACCGAAGGATAACTGACCGATGGGGCCCACACACCATCGGTTTGGACCGATGAAATGGTCCTTCAGTCCGTTTCCATCGGTTTTGACCGACCGTGTGTACGCGGTCTCATATATTGTTTCATAGTGAAAGCTGTTGACAGCAGCATATCCAGTATCACATGTACACTTCCCTGGAAATAGTGCTGCTTTGCTGAAAGCAAAATGGTACCAGTTGGTATTGAATAGCAGTCCTCAGCAAGACACGCATCTCATTCTACATTACGAAAGCTGGATCTTTAGTGGTAATCTGTACATTATAGCATCTGCTCTTCTTTTTCAGTTGTCTAACAATTGTATTGTAGAGGAATTTATGTTTTTGAGACCGATGAAGGTCTATCATTTGTTTTTCATTTTGTGCGGTTTGCAGAAAGGGGAGTGAGCGAAAAGGGAGTGGGTGACTGATCAGATTACTGAAATAAATAGAAGTCCCCGTCACTTAAAATCATTCAGCTGCTCAGCAAAACATTGGCCAGAGACAACTGCGGGGAGCATCAAGCTACTGGAAATAGAACATGACCCAGTCTTACTATGTCTCCTTGGCCTTCCATGCCATCCCAAACCTATAGAAAAATGCTGGCCTGAAATTTAACACACTGGATATTGGCTGGTGTGCACTGTCACAGTCCCAGAAAACTCATCCTTATAACATTGCTGGGTTTATTTAAAAAGTGCAAGTGGTGATCAGAAGTTGGTATCTTACAAAGGCCAGTGTCTAATGCCTTGTACACACGACCGGTTTTCACAACGAGAAAACTGCCATTTTTTATATTGATCGTGAAAACCGGTCTTGTGTATGCTCCCTAGCATTTTTCTCGACGAAAAAACTGCCCGCAAAAAAATTGAAACCAGCTCTCTTTTTTCTCGTTGTGTTTCCCGTCAGTTTTTTTCTCGTCGCGAAAAACTGTTGTGTGTATGCTTTTGCGAAGGGAAAAAAACGTGCATGCTCAGAAAGTATGCAGCCCAAAGGGTGGCGCCATTTGAAAGAAACTTTCCCTTTATAGTCCCATCATACATGTTGTACGTCACCGCGCTTTGGTCGGATGTTTTTTTGCATGAACATGTGTATGCAAGTCAGGCTAGAGAGGAATCACGTCGGGAAAAACTTATTTTTTTTTCCTGCCGAGAAAAATGGTCGTGTGTACGAGGCATAAGGGTTGCCCTGGTCCAAACGAGACTACTGAGATTGGTAAGCATACAGAATTATGTCAAAAATATTAAAAATAGTTAAAGAGGTCCCTAGAAGGGTCGTATATTAAATCCCAATTTCAATAGTGGGGGGGGGATGGGGGGGTGCAGTCAGGCTGGCTTAAAATAAAGGGTATGTTTTTCTTTTTAATTTGTTATAGTTTTTATCCACAGTTGTCTGGGTCTCCTGTGGTTGAATAGCTCAGCTCCACAGTGCTCCAATCAAAAACACCATTTGAGGGAGGGGGGAGGGCAGTGGGTGTCGGCCATGTTGGACCACCAGAGACCCAAGCCAGTACATTCTGTTTGGGAGACCAGTAGTCTGGATCTCCAGTCTGCTGCCTGCACAGTATAGCTCGATTATAGTATAGCACTGATACGGATATGTTCAGGACTGGCAAATGGGTTTTGGCTCCATATTCCATTAATATTTCCAAATTACTTTGACTGTATTCAGCCACACCTCTGGACTTTTATGGAGCCAAATGCTAGTCTTACTAAACTGCTAAAAGTTAACAATTCAATTGTCTAAAACAAGAAAATATACAGAATATAAAAAAATCCTTTCCCAAGGAAATAAACTATTTTATGCATATTTTCTCAGACAGTGTGTAAAACAACCTTCTCTCTATGGCTATTCCCCATTGTTTTCTGGCAATCGTTTCGCCTTTTTGGTAGTCCAGTTATCAGTTTACTTGGAGAGAAGGGGAACATTTTTTGCTATGGAAAAAGACTATGACTATGCTTGAGAAAATACATTGATCATCCATAACGTTATAACCACTGGCAGGTTATGTGAACTATTGACAATCTAGTTACAATGGCATATGAATGTTGGTGGGATGTATTAGGCAGGGAGTAAACATGTTGCCCCTAAAGTTAATGTGTTGAAAGCAGAAAAAATGGGCACCGCAGTTTGTTGTGTATGGGGCTGTGTAGCCACAGACCGGTCAGGGTGCCCATGCTGACCAGTGTTCACAGCCAAAAGCACCAACCATGGACATGTGAGCATCAAAACTGAACCACGGAGCAATGGAAGAAGGTGGCCTGATCTGCTTAATTGCATGTGCATTGCTTCCCTGAGGAAGAGTGGGCACCGGGATACAGTATGGGAAGAAAGCAAGCCGGCAGAGACAGTGTGATGTTTTGCTGGGAAACCTTGGGTCCTGTCATTCATGTGGATGTTACTTCACACGTACCACTACCTAAACATTGTAGCTGACCAAGTACACCCGTTCATGGAAATCATATTCCCTGATAGCAGTGGCCTCTTTCAGAGGGATAGTGCACGCTGTTACACTGCACAAATGGTTCAAGAATGGTTTGAGGAACACAACAACGAGTTCAAGGTATTGACTTGGATGCCAGTTTCCCCAGATCTTAGTCCAATCAAGCATCTATGGGATGTGCTGGAAAAAAACAAGTCCAATCTATTGAGACCCCACCCTACAACTTACAGGACTTTAAGGATCTGCTACTGACGACTTGGTGCCAGATACCACAGGATACCTTCAGAGGTCTAAAGGAGTCCATGCCTCACTGGGTCAGGATTGTATTGATCCCTTCTAGGGACCTCTTTAACTCTTTTTAATATTTTTGGTATAATTCTGTATAAAAAAGGGGAACCTACTCAATATTATGTGGGTGGTCATAAAGTTATGGCTGATACATTAGGTGTATGTATGCTGTACAAATGATGTCCTTCCTTGTCAAAGAAATGTTATTATATTAATTGTGTTGTTTTAGTGAATTCGTTATTAAATAAAACATTTTAACTTTTATCGGTATGCGGTAAGACTTGTGTTTGGCAGCTTAACCGCAGGTTCGTGCGTGGGGTCCGTTGCGTGTCTGTTTACTGGTTCAGATGTGATTCAGGTCTGAATTTTTACCACCCCGAAGCTGTGTCAACCATCTCCATTAAGAGCCGGTCACACTCGCCTGTCATGCAAATTGGATGCTGGGAAACCCACATCCAATTCGCACATATGTGAACCCAGCCTGAATGACTCCATGCGTGTTTAAGGCTGGGTTCACACTATGTGCGGTGGGGGGCACAGCAGGGGGTTCAGTGCATTCACCGTTTCAGGTCCGAATTAAGTTCAAATTTTCAGGGCCTGAAACTGAGCCAAAGATGCACAGGTCCCTTCTGCTGTGCGCTCCGCGGCTGCCCCAGAGATATGTGAACAGGCTTCATCGCAACCCCCACATCCAGTTCGCATCAGTGTGAACCCATAGAAAAAATAGCTCACACGTCCTTTTACATTTAGGCCAACTGCACTGCTTTCTCTTACGAATATATTAGTGTTTAATATGACTTTAAAACTGAACACCAAACAAATTATAATTTTTGGTTTGATTTTGAGTAAAGAGAAAGGAGAAAAATTTGAGTTCCTGACAGAGTTATTTTGCCTCAAAAAAACAATTTATGCCGCGTACACGCGATCATTTTTCGGGTTGTAAAAAACAAAGTTTTTCAGGCTCTAGAAAAAAACTACGTTTTTTTCAACTTCATCATTAAAACGACGTTGCCTACACGCGATCATGAAAAAAAATGCTCTAGCAAAGCGCGGTGACATACAACACGTACGACGGCACTATAAGGGGGAAGTTCCATGCGGATGACGCCACCCTCTGGGCTGTTTTAGCTGATTTCGTGTTAGTAAAAGACGATTTGCACTTTTCTGTCTGTTACAGCATGATGAATGTGCTTACTCCATTACTAACGCTAGTTTTATCAGAACAGTAGTTTCACGTCGTTAAAGCCCACCCACGATCATTTTTTACAACCCGAAAACTGACATTGTTTAAAACGTCGTGAAAAAATGTAGAATTTTCGAAAAAAAAAAAAGTTGTTTTTCAGAACCCGAAAAATGCTCTGAAGCCCACACACAATCGTTTTAAATGACATTTTTAAAAAACTTAGTTTTTTACAACCCGAAAAATGATCATGTGTACGCGGCATCATTCTCAGTATAGTCAGGCAAGCAAATAAGGAACCACACTGCCTTTGTGGAGTATACCATCATTTCCTGTCCTAGTAATACCTTGATCCATCCTAACACACAGGGGGCCAGATCCAGAGAGAAAGTACGCCGGAGTATCTACTGATACACCGTCGTACTTTTAAATTACCCACGTCGTATCTTTAGTTTGAATCCTCAAACCAAGATACGATCCGACAGGAGTACGGCTTTGTACGCCTTCGGATCGTAGATGCAATACTTTGGCGTCCGCTGGGTGGAGTTTGCATCGTTTTCCGCGTCGGGTATGCAAATGAGCTTTTTCCGACAATCCACGAACGTACGCGCGGCCGTCGCATTCTCTTACGTCGTCTCTAGTCGGCTTTTTCCGGCGTATAGTTAAAGCTGCTATTTTGCGGCGTATAGATAGACTTGCCATGTTAAGTATGGCTGTCGTTCCCGCGTCGAAATTTGAATTTTTTTTTTTGCGTAAGTCGTCCGTGAATAGGGATGGACATAAGTCATGTCTAAGTTCAAAAAATGACGTCGTTGCAACGAAAATTTCGAAACGGAGCATGCGCACTTCAATCGGCGCGGGGACGCGCTTCATTTAAATGAATCACGCCCCCTAATCGCCGATTTGAATTCCGCCACCAGAAATACACTACGCCGTCGTAACTTTCGGCACGCAATCTTTCAAAGCCGGAAAAGTTACGGCGGCGTAGTGTATCTCTGATACACTACGCCGATCCATTTCTATGTGGATCTGGCCCAGGGTGTCACCAAGAAGGGAAGTGTAGATACATTTTCCCAATATGACAGACATCAATAGAAACCTGCCAGAGGTTTGAACACCTCCTTGATCAATCCAAAACTAGAAGAAGGTTTTGGTTGGAATGTCTATAAAAACTAGATACCAACAGGGTGAAAAATGTACTATTCAATAAAGATTTGGCAGTGGCACAGTACTTTTAATGTTCTCTATTAGAATTGAATGTACAGCGCCTTGAAAAGGTATTCATACCCCTTGAAATATTCCACATTTTGTCATGTTACAACCAAAAATGTAAATGTATTTTATTGGGATTTTATGTGTAGACTAACACAAAGTAGCACATAATTGGGAAGTGAAAATTATTTTTACAAATAATTTTTACAAATAAATATGTAAATAGTGTGGAATGCATTTGTATTCAGCCCAATCAATACTTTGTAGAGCCAACAATTACAGCTGTAAGTCTTTTTTGGGTATGTCTCTACCAGCTTTGCAAATCTAGAGAATGACATTTTTGACGATTCTTTCATTGTAAAATAGCTCAAGCTGTTAGATTGCATGGAGAACTTCTGTGAACAGCAATTTTCAAATCTTGCCACAGATTCTCAATTGGATTTAGGTCTGGACTTTGACTGGGCCATTCTAACACATGAATATGCTTTGATCTAAAATATCCCATTGTAGCTCTGGCTGTATGTTCAGAGTTGTTGTCCTGCTGGAAGGTGAACCTCCGCCCCAGTCTCAAGTCTTTTGCAGACTCTAATGCCACATACACACGATTGGTTCATCCGATGAAAACTGACCGATGGATTTGTGTCTTGCCTACACACCATCAGTTAAAAATCCATTTGTGTCAGAAGCGGTGACGTGCTGAGAAAAATTAAGTTCAATGCTTCCGAGCATGTGTCGACTTGATTCTGAGCATGCATGGATTTTTAACCGATGGACTTGCCTACAGACAATCGTTTTTT
Organism: Rana temporaria; assembly: GCF_905171775.1. Lineage (NCBI taxonomy): Eukaryota > Metazoa > Chordata > Amphibia > Anura > Ranidae > Rana > Rana temporaria. Next base: position 83,625,881 of record NC_053498.1, read on the forward strand.
TCTATCGTTTTTTTAACCATCAGATAAGTTTAAAACATGTTCTATGTTTTTTTCACCGATGGGAAAAAAACGATGGGGCCCACACACGATCAGTTCGTCTGATGAAAACGGTCCATCGGCATAACAGGTTTTAAGGGCATAACAGATTTTCTTCTAAGATTGCCCTGTATTTGGCTCCATCCATCTTCCCATCAACTCTGACCAGCTTCCCTGTCCCTGCTCAAGAAAAGCGTCCCCACAACATGATGCTGCCACCAACATGATGATGTGTTCTGGGTGATGTGCAGTGTTAATTTTCCGCCACACATAACATTTTGCTTTTGGGCCAAAAAGTACAATTTTGGTCTCATCTAACGAGAGCACCTTCTTCCACACGTTTGCTGTGTCCCCCACATGGCTTCTCGCAAACTGCAAATGGGACTTCTTATGGCTTTCTTTCAACAATGGCTTTCTTCTTATCACTCTTCCATAAAGTCCAGATTTGTGGAGTGCACGACTAATAGTTGTCCTGCGGACAGATTCTCCCACGTGAGCTGTGGATCTCTGCAGCTCCTCCAGAGTTACCATGGGCCTCTGGGATGCTTCTCTGATTAATGCTCTCCTTGCCGGCCTGTCAGTTTAGGTGGACGGCCATGTTTTTGTTGGTTTGCAGTTGTGCCATACTCTTTCCATTTTCAGATAATGGATTGAACAGTGCTTAGTGAGATGTTCTAAGCTTGGGATGTTTTTTTTTATAACCTAACCCTGCTTTAAACTTCTCCACAACTTTATCACTGACCTGTCTGGTGTGTTCTTTGGCCTTCCTGATGCTGTTTATTCACTAAGGTTCTCTAACAAACCTCTGAGATTTCACAGAACAGCTGTATTTATACAGAGACTAAATCACACACAGGTCAACTCTATTTACTAAAAAGGTGACTTCTGAAGGCAATTGGTTCTGCTAGATTTTAGTCAGGGGTATCAGAGTAAAGGGGGCTGAATACAAATGCTCGTCACACCTTTCAGATATTTATTTGTAAAAAAAATGAAAACCATTTATAATTTTCCTTCCGTTTCACAATTTTGTGCCACTTTGTGTTGGTGTGTCACATAAAATCCCAATAAAATATATTTACATTTTCGGTTGTAATATGACAAAATGTGGAAAATGTCAAGGAGTGTTAATACTTTTTCAAGGCACTGTATGTAAGTCTTAAAGCGGTTGTATACCCCAAAAGTACTATTTTTTTAAACCTGCAAGGCAAAGGCTTAATGAGCTAGTATGACTAGCATACTAGCTCATTATCAATTATTTACCTTAGATCGTCACGGACACGTCCTCCGTCGCTGCCATGAGACCCGGAGTGACTTCCGGGTATCGCCGTTCCTGCGCTGTGACTGGCCGGAGTGGCGATGACGTCACTCCCACGCATGCCCGCGAAACGGCACGATCCCTGCGCATGCCCACATTTCCAGCACTTTCCAGCAGGCTCCATTCAAGAGCCGCCACGCTTAGTGCGCCTGCGTCGTTGTCTATGGCACGCATGCACCGTAGACAGCTGCGCCCGCTTTTCTGCAAACATCTCCTTAACTACGTAGGTTAAGGAGATATTGCAAGCACCCACAGGTAAGCCTTAATGTAGGCGCATGTATCACAAGAGGGTATACAACCACTTTAACAATGAACTTCTATTATTTTCTAACGTTTGGTCTGTTAAATATAGTGTATCATTGAAACCATTGTGTTATATCTGTTTGATAAATACAAATATGTACCTTTTGATTCAGCCAGAAATCCAGTGAGCTTTTTACTTTGCATACTGCAGTGTTATATCAAGTACTTTTATTGGTCTACCCAGTTCACCTGTGAGTACTACACCTCCCCCTAATGTTATGGAGATGAAGAGAGGGGAAGGTGCTCTGCAGTCCAAATCAGGATGAGCAACTTAATGTAACGATCCATATGTTGAGTGTAGTGAGTGATTGTTGTCACCCTAGAACAGGAAGTGTGTTACTGGCAGGACCACCAGGTAAGAATAAAAGAAAAAACAAAAAGTAAAGTAAAAGAATGCAGCTGATATAAGGACTTGATATAAATGATATTTCATTTTTGAATTTTGATACACTGTGAGTACATGAAGTGGTAAACTTCACATCGTCCACAAAAGAAAGTTCTTGGTTAAAAATGATGAATTTCACTAATGCATATTATCACAGCTGAGAGGGAAATTGCACCATGCCGGATTTTTGGAAATTGCAAATCCTAAGTGGCTACTTAAGACCACATTAATGTTTTATAAAATGGTATTGAAGTCTGAGTTCAGGGCCAGAATATTAATATTCTCAGCCACCCATGGCCCATCTCCCTGAACATGCCAGAAATAGCTGTTGTCTAAATTCCAGGTTATTGGCATATAAAAACCCCAATTACAGTTGTTTTTCATATCAAGCTTCAAGAAGTTACAGCATTACAACCTGCTGTTTAACTTTTTAGGGTAAAATGGGACGCAAAGTTCTTCAGAGAATTGTGACTTCAATATCTTTACATAATCATTGAATATGCTGCTTAAGATAAGTCTATGGCCTCGTACACACGACCAAGGAACTCGTCGGAAAAGACACATCGTTTTCCTCGACGAGTTCCTTGTTAGGCTTGTCGAGGAACTCGACAAGCTTGCTTTGCATACACACGATCAAGACAAAATCTCCTCCTAGTGACGCGGAAAGGCGCGACGTCATATGACATCCACCCAGAATGTGAGGGTCTTTGTCCTGCCATCATATGACGGCGGGCGGTAGACAACTGGTTAAAGCATCCGGTAACACCACCATTAGAAGGAATTGCACATGACAGAACTTTTGAACCTTGTTAAAAATGTAAGAAAGATCATTTCTGAAACTATTCCTGCATAGTCAGAACTGTATTAGAAAGGGTCTATAGCATAGTATGTTTACATCTACTTTAAGTCTAGGAGTAGAGGAATAAGGTGTAATACTTACTTTATTCCTTACTAGGGCTTCCTCCACACTGTGTGACTAGGGTAACCACTTTTCCAAACTACCATTCAGGGACACCCCCCTCCCCAAAAATTAGTTTGTGCTGTAACGAATCACAGCACAGTGATTGGACACAAGAGGCGGGATATATGATTTCTCCAATCACAAGCAGGGGGCGGGATTGTGCTCCTCCAGGCATTCCCGGCCTGGACAAGTACTGTCAGTGAGTAAAGCAGTGATGTGGCGGCCTTTTTTGGGGGCATCGGGGACACGTGGTCACCCTATGTGTGACTGGTGGTCGCACGCTGATGTCATCAAATACAATGCAGGACCAATAGTACTGCATGGTACATGAAGACAGGAAGGGGGCCAACCCACAACCTGGAGCTTCAGAGAGAAGAGGAGAGCCTTATTCCTCTACCTCTAGACTTAACAAGCTTTTAACCCTTTGCAGTGTGGGGGTTCAATAACAATCCTGGAGTTCAGTTTTAAGAGTATTTGTGGAAATATGCTTTCTTGGATTTTCATTTTTTTTAATATTGAATTATATACAGTATCTACTATGTCACAAAGCTTGTATGATGATTATTTAATGTATCACGTTGCATCCTGTATAAATGTATTATTATGTTATGCAAACTTATTATTGTATCCACCTCCCTTCTCTATTCATACACATATTAAGTAAAATTAGTAAATTAGTAAAATGAATGTGATAGAGATTGCATAAAACAAAAATACTAAACATGTTACCAGTTACCAGACGTTGCTTTAATTTAACAAAAAAAAATTCATTTCATTCTCTGCTTTTCCTTAGTCCTTCAACTGAGAATGCAGCATCGGCGCTCACAAGAGCAAATGTCTGAACGAAACCTGATCCCACGTAAGTTATTAGTGACAAACGAATTTGTAGCACTGTACATACCACACATGCTTTCCCTTGGCAAAATATCCACAAATATGTTGAGAACACAATAAAATGTACGTCAGGGAACAGAAAAACAGATGCAGTACATCCCTGCAATGCATGCACATTTCCCCATGTTTTATCTGTTTAAATCCTCTGTAAGTGCAGAAACATGTGTTGGTTGGCCAGAAATGCACTCTACTCTTAATTTCTGTGAGCTGACATCACACAGCATTTTTTGAGGACTAAGTGGTGTCAGCCCTGCCCCTTTTTCTTTGGACAAACTACTCAGACAGACTCCTTCTTTCTTATCTCCACAACATAAAAGCTAATCATTCTGTAATTGTAAGATAAGGAACAGCAGGTCTGTTTACTCTCTTTGAGATAACACCGGAAGCAAGTACTGGATACAGAACAGCTCTGAATTACTGAAATAATCAACACAGATTTTTCAGTTTATACAAATATAACAATTGTAAAATGATCACCTTGTAAAACAACCCATTGGGTTTAAAATAGATATGAAAGGCAACACATTTTTATACAGATATAAAAAACAAACAAAACCCCCCCCCCCTTTTTTTTTATAGATAATCACATTGCCTCTGTTCTCAGTTGTATGCCTCTGTTCTAAGCTGTATTGTGAATAGACAAGCTGTGTGCTATGCTCCCTCTCCCTTAATAAACGTATCTCATGTGTCGGGAAAACATCTCAGAAGTGATACATGCTGATAACAGAGGAAGGGAGCACCAGAGAGAAACAACACTGAAGTTTACAACCATCATTTATTCATTCAATCAATCAATCAATCGCATATTTAATGGATAAAAAGGAAGCAATTAAGAGAAACCATATGTTGGGGTTTACATAACAGGAACATTTTAATTCAATCACATATATAATAAATACAACATCAGTCACTTGTAAATTTACATATTGGGAATTGCAAAATTATACTTTAAAAGGCTACTAAACCTCTGAACTAGTTTATGTTAAAAGAGTTTTACTTAACATTCATAGATAAATAAGGATTTTAGGCTGGCTTTACAAATTTGTGTTGCAGTAATGTACAGTAAATTGTGTTATATCAGGCATTTCAGCAACACGCCCCAATGCTCCAATACAGTTTTGCTTGCTCACAGATGGGAGCTGTGTGTGTTGTGGTGCAGTGCATTGAAAAAAGTGATGCATGTTGTTGTAGTGCGCTGGCATCCCTTTCACAATACAACACATTGGAGAGGTGAAAAGGGGGCCTTAAATTAGAGGCATTACAGGGGAAGGCTATATTTTCAAACACATTTAATAAAAAAAGCCACATTAAATAAAACTGTATATCAAATACAAATGTCAATCTCTAACAAAACCTTTTCTTTGTTTTGGATAGAGCAGGGAATAGTTATACCCTCTGTCAGGTTTTATTGATGTCAGTACACCTACAGTGCCTTGAAAAAGTATTCACACCCCTTGAAGTTTTCCAAATTTTCTTATGTTACAACCAAAAACCTTAATGTAATTTATTGGGACTTTATGTGATAGACCAGGGGTCTCCATACTTTTCAAGAAAAGGGCCAGCTTATTGTCTTTCAGGCTTCAGGGGGGCTGGATTCTGACCAGTGGAGGTAGAAAATGCCTCAGGGCCGAGCATCAGTGAGAATAAACACGGCCCCAGTGCTGGTGGGCAGTAGGAGGAGGAATAGTGCTCCATCATTGCTATTAGTGGAAGAAATAGTGCCCCATTGTTGGTGTCATTATGAGGAATAGTGCCTCATATCGTTCAGAGCAATACTGCCCAAAGGGCTGGATGAAGGCTACCCTCGGGCCGCAGTTTGGAGACCCCTGTGATAGACCAACACAAAGTGGCACATAATTGTGAAGTGGAAAGAAAATGATAAATGGTTTTCAACATTTTATACAAATAAGAAATAATAAAAACCGCAGAGGTGATCAAATGCCACCAAAAGAAAGCTCTATTTGTGGGGAAAAAAAGACTTGTGTTTGGGTACAGCGTCGCAGGAACGCCCAATTGTCAGTTAAATCGACAATCACAAAAAATGGCCTGGTCAAGAAGGGGATAAATTCTTCCAGGGCTGAAGTGGTTAAATGGTACTTTATCCCATTAAACAGGATACATTTAAAAATAATTGGTAGACATGAGATCTAATGCACACTTTCTATATTAAACTTCTAGCTGGAAATAAGCCACAGACAACTTTCCCAGAACAGAATGGCAACTTGGGACAAACAAAAGTAAGTACATATCTCGTATAATCTTAAAATCCAATTCTGTAGAAGTATTATTTGAGTGTAACTTTCAACGACTTTTAGAATTCTTCAGTGCTGGTACAGGATGCATGGTAAAACAATTTTCAACTGAAATAGTTTGTGTGAGACTTTCCCTAGAATCCCGTCTTATCTCCTCCACAGACAGAAGATTTCATGAAGTGCAGGGCTCAGAACAAGCTCCACAAAGTGGCTGCAGTGAAGATGCCTTTTCCTGAAGGTTGGAATTATTTTTATCCCTTTTGGGAGGTGGGTTTGTAATTGTATGCTTTTCTAAGAACTCCACTAAATGGTTATTTAAGTAGGAAGGCAAGGTGTAAGTATTCATTTTGGATTCCCACTTTAAGTGAAACAATATAAATTAAAAATGTCTTTAAATGTAGTGCCTGGGGGTCCCCTTAGTCTGTAGTGGCACATCTATAGCATGTATAGAACATGCTGCAGCAAAAATGAAATCTTTAAAGAAAAAATTAATGAGTCAAATCACATTTAAACTGACTTGCAGTTGCAATTTCTGGACAGATATTAAAAAAATAAAAAATAAAGAAAAAAGAATGTGGGGGTGCCCCCCAGTCCATACCAGGTCACGAAAAAAAAAAGGAGTGGGGTTCCCCCAAAATCCATACCAGACCCTTATCCAAGCATGCAGCCTGGCAGGCCAGGAAAGTCTCATACCAGGCCACATGCCCTTAACAGGGGGGAGTGGGTACTTTGGGGCAGGGTGCTGCCCTTCCCCCCACCCTAAAGCACCTTGGGCGTCTTCCCGACAATCCTGGGAAGTGGTTGTGGGGGTCTGCGGGCAGGGGGCTTATTGGAATCTGAAATCTCCCTTTAACAAGGGGGCCCTCAGATCACTCCCCCCTATGGGAATGAGTATGAGGTACATTGCACCCCTATTCATTCACCAAAAAAGTGTCAAAAACAGAAGTCCTTTATTAAAAAATTTCCCCAATGTAGATCTGTCTCACACCGCCTGCCACACCCAAAAAGAAGCACGCCCCAGTCAGTGATGTCACTAAGGGTCATCGGGTGACTCTGCCTCTTAGCTATTTAAGAAATGTCAGACGGAGGAGCAGGCAGTCCGCGTGGCTAGAGTTTTTTTTATTTGTTTGGGGTTGGTGGTGTGGCGGGTGGCGTGTGATGGATTTACATCAGGGATTCGTTTACTGTCTTTATTCACTTTTTACACATTTTTGGTGAAGCACCCCCCCAATGTTGAGGGCATATGGCCTGGTATGGATTCTTGTTCGTCCACCCTTTCCTGGGCTGCATGCACAGATAAGGATCTGGTATGGATTTTTGGAGGAGCCCAACACCATTTTTTTTATTTTGCCGTGGGGTTCCACTTAGAATCCATATCAGACCCTTCTGTTTTTTCTGAATTTTCTATTGCCAGGATTGTTTTGTTTACATTTCAACTGTCAGTGGGAAAGCCTGCTGACAGTTGATGAGTCATCAGTTGGTAAGGATGCGGTGGCTGGCTTCCTGGCCCACTGCTTAACAATCAGCTATTCTTCCCACAGAATTCGAATTGGTCGATAATTTTTCAACCGATTCGAATTGTATCGTTCTGAAAATGTGTAATTCATTCGAAAACAAGTAAACAAAACTAATTTTAACTCATTTCAACTTAATTCGTTAGTACTCGTTGCTATTTCATTTGGATACATGCCTAGCCTGACGTACGTTTCATCTAATGGGACTTCTTCTGTGAGTCAGCCATTTAACCAGACATTTTCTTTTATTCAGCTGTCAGCAGGGAAACCCATTTCCAGCTAATGACTCATCGGTTGTTAAAGGGGTTGTGAAGGTAAAAGTTTTTTCACCTTAATGCATCCTATGCATTAAGGTGAAAAAACTTCAGGCAATACCGCCCCCCCTGGCCCCCCGTTATACTTACCTGGCCCCTCGAAAGTCCGGCGCTCGACCCCAACATCCTCTTCGCTGCTCAGCCTGGCCGTTGATTGGCTAGAGCGGATGGATTGAAAGCAGCGCAGCCATTGGCTGGCGCTGCTGTCAATCACATCCAATGACGTGGCGCACCGGGGGCGGGGCCGAGTGATACAGTGAGCGGCTATAGCCGCTCGCTGTATCACGGGAGCGTGTCCACAAGGACTCCACACCATGCAAGCTTGCTCGCATGAATGTGTGAGGGTTCTGGCGGGGAGGACCAGAGACAGCCGCCGAGGAACCCCTGAAGACGTGGTTAGGGGCCACTCTGTGCAAAACGAACTGCACAGTGGAGGTAAGTATAACATGTTTGTTATTTAAAAAAAATATAAAAAAATCTTTACAACCCCTTTAAGGACGGCATGGCTGGCTTTCCAGCCCCGCTCCTTAACAACCATCTTATACTGCGCCCTGATTGGGTAAAGCGTTGCCCAATCAGGGCCCAAAATGCACCTTGCAGTGCACAGTGCATTGCAGGGCGTTCGGTGCAGGGATTTCTTCTCCCTTCCTGTTTGGGACAGGAACTGAAGAGAAATCTCCGCAATGGGACACAGATGGCGAAAAAAAAATCTGACAGGGGTTAGAACCCTCCCTTGCTCTATCCAAAATGGAAAAACATTGTGCCTTTAATGTGTTACATTATTGTTAGATTTTTACTAGAATATAACTCTTTAGTTTCAGCTGATTTATAGAACAAGCTAAATATGATATGTCTCATGCTTGCTGTATAGATGGTCTAGTTGAATCGGATGAACTTAAGGAAAAGAAAGCTAGGCTGGCTGAAGATCTAAATGAAAAGATATTACATCGGCCAGGACCGCTGGAACTGTTGAAGAAGAACATCCTTCCACTACCTACCAACATGAAAGATGGAATAAAGGGTGAGGTAGTGCTCTTTATAAACAGATTGTACTAAGCCCTGTGATTTCTTGATGCAGGAGAACAATACTAAACCATTTGGAATTAACAGCAGTGTTGTCAGCCTGCTCTGTGCACTCCTTCACTTGACCATTGGGCTGCCTATCAGATCTATTAGTTGGGCAACCCAATGGTCAACTAAAAGGGGTGCACCTTGCATGCTGACAAAGCTGCCGCTAATTGAGAAGCAGTTTGCCTCCCATTGTGAGCCAGCATTAGGAAATGCTTTTACTGGCAGGACCTCCAGGTAAGAAATTTTCCAACAGACTTCTAAAAATATTTTCCTTAAGAAAGATGTGTACAGTGAGGAATGAGACCAAACATAATGAAAAAGTCGATTTTGGGTTTATATATATTTCAATGTTCAATTTCTGCACTGTTGCACTTTAATGTGTGGTTGCAAAAAATGACTTAAGACAATGGTGCCATTGTGACTGCAGCACTAAATCTCTGTTACATCAAAAAAACAAAGTGTAGGTTAGATATATTCATTTTTAATGGCGTGCCGAAGGGTTACAGCCTCGATCTTGGGTTTTATTGCCTTCTATTTGTTGGTTCTAAAATCTTTCCAATCTTTTCAATAGGAACACAGAAAAAACAAAAAACAAAAAAAAAAAAAAAAAAAAATTAACGGCAGTGATGAGGGGTAGAATATCTAATAATGTTTTTATTGGTGTTTTTTTTACCCCCCTTTTTTGTTTTAGTTTTAGGGTTAATACATGGAAAGGAAGTGAGATAAAATCTCCCAAGTGGGGTCACAGACAAAAAAATACCTTAAAAAAAATGTTTACTCTTCCCCCACTCTGTCCAAAACGATATATTTTTTTTACTGAAATTAGGCTTTAAACCTTACAGTTATTACATATTTTCCACTGACTGACTGAAATATGGCTTTTGATAAACATAAATATTAGTCTCTAACTGTATTTTTTATTTGCTTTTTCCTTTTCTTTCAGTAGAACAGATCACAATCTCTTCTCCTTCTGATGCCTTTTCTTTTGATGATGACATCACTAGCTCTTCCTCTTCTTCTACTTCCTCCTCTCCTCGCTTTGCACCTTCTCCTGGTCTGTCAGTTAACTTGTCCCCAACATCTACCAACACTGCATTTCAGGTATGAGGAAAGATAAGTCTTTCACTACATATAGTATAGCTGCACTAGATGTCCACAGGCTGCAGTATTTCTCACTTTAGGGAGATTATTTAGTTTTTCAGTTCTACCATGTGTTACCACCAGTGTTGTCAGTAACGGCGTTAAAATAAACGCTGTTACTTAACGCAGCCACTTTTGAGGGTAACGAGTAATCTACCTGATTACTCTTCCCCTCATGGTAACGCCGTTCCCATTACTTGGGCGGCGTTACCGCAATTACATCTACCTGTGTCAGCCGTCGGCCATCCATTATTAAAAAAGTGCTCCTCCTCCTCTGACTGTTCCGTGATAGGCGGAACACTAATTTTCCCAGCAAAACCTCTGTTTAGTGTTCAGCCTATCACGGATGGCTTCTCATCCTCAGCCTCGGCCTTGGACGAGAGGATATCTGTGATAGGCGGAACACTGAACAGAGGCTCTGCTGGGAAAATTACTGTTCCGCCTATCACGGAACAGCCTGAGGAGGAGGCGCGGCTTTTGAATAATGGATGGCCGCCGTCTGACATCTCTGCAAACAGGAGAAGGTAGGGAGATCGTCGAGGCATGTTTACAGATGGCACAGTGAGGCATGTTACAGATGGCACAGTGAGGCATGTCACAGATGGCACAGTGAGGCATGATGTTACAGATGGCACAGTGAGGCATGTTGTAGAATATTTAAAAAAAAGTCACAGTTACTTTGCTGAGTAATTACTTTTTCAATGTAGTAACTGAGTCACTAACGCAATTACTTTTTCGGAGAAGTAATTTGTAATTGTAACTAATTACTTTTTTAAAGTAAGATGAGCAACACTGGTTACCACTAGATGGAAATACAGCTAACATCTATGATAACTATTATGTAGTGTCCATTTCTCTTTCTTTACCTAATAAACTACTAGTATGCTTATCATTTGGTCTCTCAGGTACCTAAAGTATGATTAACTATGCAATAAACATTCAGTAATTGCCAGTTGGCAGATGGCCACATTCATTTATGAAGGGACTATATTCTCTGGCTGAGAATGCCAGTTTCCAAATGAATATCATAATTTTCATTGCATCAGTTTGCTAAAAGACTGTTAAAGCATTTCCTGAAAGTCCATATTTTAAAAACTGAACTGGTTGCAATATACAGTATCTCACAAAAGTGAGTACACCCCTCACATTTTTGTAAATATTTTTATTATATCTTTTCATGTGACTACACTGAAGAAATGACACTTTGCTACAATGTAAAGTAGTGAGTGTACAGCTTGTATAACAGTGTACATTTGCTGTTCCCTCAAAATAACTCAACACACAGCCATTAATGTCTAATCCGATGGCAACAAAAGTGAGTACACCCCTAAGTGAAAAAGTCCAAATTGGGGCTATAGTGTCAATATTTTGTGTGGCCACCATTATTTTCCAGAACTGCCTTAACCCTCTTGGATAGAAATTAATGAAAAAAAGAAGGGGGAAGAAAAAGAAAGATGCAAGTATAGCCACTAGTAAACAAGTATTCAAGTGAAATACCTGTGTTTGATCATTCACCTTGTGAGGTGTTGTTGCTGTAACCAGTATAACATGAAGAAAAACCCTCTTGGGCATGGAGTTCACCAGAGCTTCACAGGTTGCCACTGGAGTCCCCTTCGTCTCCTCCATGATGACATCAAAGAGCTGGTGGAAGTTAGAGACCTTGCGCTCCTCCACCTTTAGTTTGAGGATGCCCCTCAGATGCTCAATAGACTTTAGGTCTGGAGACATGCTTAGCCAGTCCATCACCTTTACCCTCAGCTTCTTTAGCAAGGCAGTGGTCATTGTCACTCAGGGGTATACTCACTTTTGTTGTCAGCAGTTTAGACACTAATGGCTGTGTCACCATACTGTGCTTGAAGTCTTCTGAAGATATCTGCGGGTTTTACACCTTTGTTTACAATAAACTTCATCACCACACACACTAACACTGTTGTATGCCATCTTGAACACCCCTTGTGTATATATATATATATATATATATATATATATATATATATATATATATATATATATATATATATATATATATATATATATATATATATAAACACACTAGAGGGGAGTGTGCTTGAGAAAGGTCTATGTAGTCTGAAACTGCTTCTCCAGTGTACTGCATGTTGGATCACTAAGGGTTAATTTTCACCTACACTGCACGCTGAAAAGTGATCCTTAGCACAGGTGCAGCTGACAGACATTTAGGAGATGATACTGCTGCCTCCTGAATGCCTTGGCTTTTTAACAATTAAAAGGGAGTTTTTGAGTGGAAACACTGCGCTGCGACTGCGAGCCTTGTTTGGTTTGTGGTTGCGGTGGGACCCATCCGCTTGAATGGATCACATGCAATGGCGGTACTGCCCACCAAATGCGACATGAGATATAATTGTTGCTGTGCCATGAAGCAAAGCATTGAGCCCACAACATGTGTACAGCTAGGTCTGGCTCCCTTTGCAGTTTAAGGGGGGTAGTTAGGGGGTCAGTAAAATTGTTTATTAATAAATGTTGTGCTGCAGTTCTCATGTGGATTGATTTACACACACACATCCCAAAATACTTCTCATTTCTTTTAGGAGATTGAAATGTCATTTGGATATCGTTTTTTTTTTTTTTTTGTTTAATATGTCTTTTGTGAAATTTCACAGATTGAATGGAGAAATAGAACCAAGTATAGTACTGATCTTACAACTCTGGCACTTTCATCATAGCTACTACTGTTAACATTTTATTTTTAAAATTCTACAGTCATACAATTCTGTGCTTGACTCTCATAAGACCCTCCAATATAATGACAGGCTTTGCGCCACAAGGAGCATGCATTCATATCTTCAATTTCAGACTCATGAGATTTATTATTTTCTCCCAGCTGGATCTTCCCTGTATAATTGAGGTGAACCAGCCAAGTTCAGGAACAATCACAGAGGCTGACTCATTGGCAACCAATAGGTCAAGTGCTCATCTTCCAGCACAGGCTTCATCTGGGGTTCCTAAGGTATTGTATTGTTCTAAACGACACATACAGTCTGTATATATGGCATAAAGTATGTCTGTATATATAATATATATATATGCTTTTTTTTACATAATCAATTTTCTGTAAGGATATTCATATGGGAACTACCATTGCTGGTTTTTGAAGGCGTCCTTATGGTCCCATTGAGGGAGATTTACTAAAACTGGACAGTGCAAAATGTGGTGCAGCTCTGAATAGGAACCAATTAGCTTTCAGGTTTTATTGTCAAAGCTTACTTGAACAAGCTAAAGTTAGAAGCTGATTGGCTGCCATGCACAGCTGCACCAAAAGAATGTTCTAGTTTTAGTAAATTAACCCCAGTGTCTAAAACGAGCAAGCAAGGCTAGGACAGCTTGTAAGTAGTGGATGAAAAAGCAGGAAAGATAATTTTAGTTCAGCCAGCATCTGCACACTTATGGGTAGTGTGTGTTGTAAATGAATTGGATTGAGACCGGCATGTTTTAGGTCTGTATCTCTTAAAATAAATACTTTTGTTTTGCAATAAACACAAAAATATATTGCACTTTTCAGGTCCCAGCAAAGCCTTCTGATATGGGAAAAAGCCAAAGGCAAAAGAAGCCCAAAGATGCTAAACCAAAGGTTAAGAAGCTCAAGTATCATCAATACATTCCACCGGATCAGAAGGCTGACAGGTCTCCGGTTGCAATGGATGCTGCCTATTCTCGTTTGCTGCAACAGCAACAGATCTTCCTTCAACTACAAATCCTCAACCAGCAGCAGAACCAAACTTTCTGTGTGCAGACAGTTCACCCTCTGGCTACAAGGTACAATATATATCAAAGATCTGCAGTGAGAATATCATTAATTTTAAAATAATTTCTTTATAGCACAATGGCCCAAATTAAGAGTATCTACCCTTTTTTTTTGTTTTCCAGTATTTCAGCAGATCAGGTGATTAGCTTCACAGGAGCAGCACCAGCTGGTACATCCACCATAAATATCTCTCCTCCATCTGCTACAGCAGCCATGCCAACTGCACAGAATTCAACTGCCACCTCTCCTCTGAAACCAGAGTTTTTACCAGCAAACCTGGATGATCTAACAGTAAGTGTGATTATTTCAACTTCTCGAAAGCATATCTGAGCCCCAAACAAAAGTGTAATATACTGCAGCTTATCCGTCCTTTAACTGTAGTTGCTGCATTTGTTTTCTTTTTCCAGATTTTCCCCATTCTTTTCAGCTATTTTTGGGATTTATTTATTTATTGCAAGTAACACACTTCCTATCCTAAGATGAAAATGCTCACTCACCCTTCTGTATCAGGGCAACAGAAACAAGATGGGACCACAGAGCAAACCCCTCCCCAATTATCAATAACATACAGGGGTATGGTTTTGCAGTTTTAAAGCTAACCAAGAACAATGTAACTGACAATAATCAGCACAGACAGGGGGCACATGAAATGATCAGCTCACAGGAATTCTGGCAAGATCAACAGAACACAGTGTGGTTGATTTACCAATGCCACGTACACACGATCCGAATATTGTACGAAAAATGTTGTCCGAGGAAGAATCATCCGATAATCGGAACGTTAGTACAGGGCTTCCGTGAGCCGATCATGACAGTTCATCCGATATTATTTTATCGGACATGCACGAAAATTTTCCTGGTACGATACCAGATTGTACGATTTTCGTTTGGTCAGTACAGTTGTCGTCTGAAAATACAACACAAATACATTACAACACATGACATCACTTCCGATTTTTTTTCTGCCGTACGAGAATTTTTGTGACTTTATCAACCTATTCAATTTCTACTTGCGACTAGTAAACGGAAAAAGTCAGATGATCTGTCGTCTGATTTTCGGATCGTGTGTACGTGGCATAAAACTCAAGAGTGCAAAATCTGGTTCAGCTGTGCATGGTAGCCAATCAGCTTCTTACTTCAGCTGGTTCAGTTAAGCTTTGACAAAAAACAAACCTGGAAGCTGATTGGTCAGATTTAGCATTCTCCAGTTTTAATAAATAAACCCCAGTCTGTGTGAATGAGGCCTTATCTTGCTGTCTGAGACTTTCACACTGGGCCATTTTTAAGGTGTTTTTTGTGCTAAAATTAGTGCCTGAAAAGCGCCTCACAAGCCACCCCAGTGTGAAAGCCCGAGTGCTTTCACACTGGGGTGGTGCTCTTGAAGGACAGGAAAAAAAGTCTTGCAAACAGCACCTTTGGGCCCTTTTAACCCTTTATTCGGCCGCTTGCGGGGGTTAAAAGCGCCCTGCTAGCGGCCGAAACAGCTAAAG
This sequence comes from Rana temporaria, assembly GCF_905171775.1. NCBI lineage: Eukaryota > Metazoa > Chordata > Amphibia > Anura > Ranidae > Rana > Rana temporaria. The sequence goes on from NC_053498.1 coordinate 83,641,337, forward strand.
CCACCCACCCCAGTATGAAAGTAGCCTTGCAGGTGTTACCAAGTACAGGAAGTAGAGAAATTGCTCCAACATTGAGACACACTACACTAAAAACACGTTTAATAGAGTGGAAAGATTTGTTACCTATTTCAGATCTTTATTGCTGCCTGTGTTCCCACTGGGAAGATTGACCTTCACTTGACTACTTTTCCCAAAATGAATACATAGGCCCAGATTCACAAAGGAGTTACGATGGCGTATCTGAGTGTGAGGCGTTGCATCTCTGCGCCTGATTCATAGAATCAGATATGCCTCACTGTTGCCTAGATACAAGCGGCGTAAGTCTCCTACGCCGTCGTATCTTGGTGTGCATATTTACGCTGGTCGCTAGGGGCGCTTCCGTAAATGTATGCGTAGAATATGCAAATGATCTAGATACGCTGATTCAGAAACGTACGTGTGCCCGGTGCATGGATTTACGTTGTTTACGTAAGGCTTTTTCCGGTGTAAAGTTACCCCTGCTATATGAGGCGTAGCCAATGTTAAGTATGGACGTCGGGACAGCGTAGAATTTTGCGTCGTTTGCGTAAGTCGTACGCGAATAGGGCTGTGCGTAAGTTCCGTTCACGTCTAAAGCATTGACTATTTGCGGTGTAATTTGGAGCATGCGCACTGGGATACTTTCACGGACGGCGCATGCGCCGTTCGTTAGGAGCGTCAATTACGTGGGGTCGCGAGTCATTAACATACAACACGCCCACTACCAGCCTACTTTGAATTAGGCGGGCTTACGCCGGCCCATTTACACTACCCGCCGTAACTTAGGGCGCAAGTTCTTTCAGAATACGGGACCTGCCTCACTAAGTTACGGCGGCGTAGTGTATCTGAGATACGCTACGCCCGCCTAAAGATAGGCGAATCTACCTGAATCTGGCTCCATAGTTTTTAGCTTGAACTGTGCTCTGGTTATCAATGTTGAATTTACAATGGCTTATGGGTTACGTGTATAAATCTTAAGTGTATATCTAGTCATCTGCGTTTAAGCCTTGGACCCGTTTTGGAGAAAGGTGTGTGTTTTCACTGACTAGGAAAGTCATGTACTATAATATATGTACATTCATGTTGACTTAGTATTACAGTTAATATTAAAAATGTATTTGAAAAAAAATACACTAGAAATAAATCTAGACTGTTATTTGTGTATGTATATGTGGAAGGACAGTCAAGAAAAAAAGATTCAAATTGATCAATACTAATAAATGTTCAACACCTTAAAAAATGCAGTCAGTAAAAGAAAGTTCCCATATTCCTGTAAAATACACCTGTTGTACATATAATAGGTTCTAGCACTGCAAATGAGATCTGCACATATGTTCTGAAAAATTCTCTGCTGATTGGGAGCCCAGAATCTTTGGCTGCAGCAATCAGAAAAGATCGGTCCTTTTTGGTATTGTAAATAATTGGCCTTACACCATCCTATTGGCTCATAAGGCCACACCATAATGATATACCAATAGGAGCAGTTCTGAATTTTGGTATAGTAACATCATTCTAACTTGTCATATTTCTTATGCCCTTAGCCTTTTTAACGTGCTAAAATCACATAGTTATACAGTGATATCCCCTTATTTACTTTTTGAAAGGTGTCAGAGCTCCGCCAACATCTTAGGAAAAGAGGACTTCCTGTATCAGGCACAAAACCAGCATTACTGGAACGCCTTAGGCCATACCAGATTCCTCGTGCCAAGACCATTCCAGCACCCATCCAAAGTGCAGGGTTGATAACCCCAGTTATTGAAATTCCCTCCTTTCAAAATCCTTCTTTATGTGACAACACTGCTACAACTCTTTGCACCTTTCGGACTTCCCCTCCTCCAGCTCCTGCTGAGGGTCTTGAGCCACCCAAAACACCTAGCAATGTCAAAGACAGTTCTGAGACACAGACAGGAATTCAGGACAAAGACATGGCGATGCAAGGAATAGATGATGACCAAGTCCTTCTAGAAAAGCAAAAAGTGATTGAAAACTTGACATGGAAGTTACTGCAAGAACAAAAGCAGGCAGAAGACCTTCGAGTGGAACTAGAGATGCACAAACGCTTAAAAAATCGGCGGAAGAATGAGAAGCTCAACCCCAGAATAACCATCAAAAAAGAGGTTGATGAATGTGTGATAACCTCTTGTGCAAAAGCACAAAGTGAAGACACACAGTTTTTATATACTCTGAGTAATGATAGAACAGAACTACCACCACCAGTCCAGGAGCAACTGATGAGCCCAGACATTAATGAAAACTACATGGTGAGTAAAATAAATTCTCATTACATGTGTATTACTACATATATTGTTTTAAGTAAAGGTTTAAATGAAAAACTATTTCCTGAGTCAATCAAATGTACATTTTTTTTTTAATAGATTTTATCGTTTTTTTTTTCTACCCACATGTTGAAATTTAAATCTTTTCTCTGTCATCGCATTCTATGGTGTTCTACCTTTTTACTTACGTACTATTCCCAATGCTCACGTTCCTGACGGTAAAAGTGGCTGTATGAATAAGTGGGTGCTGAAGCGACTCCTAGCTGGAACTGTAAATAATCAGAGTGAGAAATGTCACAAGCACACCATGGTTCTCCATAATTGGGTCCAAGGCTTTTTGTTCCACCCAGTGAGCTAAACAAACAAACAAAAAAAATTGCTGTACTTAGACAACCAATGTTAGTACAGTGATTTCACCGCTGAGCTATTGTGTTCTGACAGCAGGAGTAACCCCCCCTCCTCACCAGAACACATTGATCAGTGCGCTCAGCCATTGGCTGCAAGAGTTGATCGGATGCTGGTTTTCCAGCATGCCCGTTCAATAAAAGCTGGTAGTTAGATCAGCTTGTGTCGGACAGGCTGCCGTACACACAGGTCGAATGTTGGCTGGTTCAAAAGAAACTGGGTGATATGCGGCCCATGTGTACCAGCCTTAGGCCATGTTGGTGCAGCAATATCTCTCGCTGTGCCTTTGTGTTCTGACAGGGGGACTCTCCCATAGCCAGAATACACTAATCAGTGCTTGCTGCCATTGGCTGCGAGCGCTGATCAGATGCTGGTTTTCCACCATGTCCCTTCGACAAAAGCCGATCCTTAGACTGGATATTTCCCTAAGAACAGCTGTATACGTGGGCCGAATGTCAGCTGCTTCCTGCTGAATCGGCCAATATTCAGACTGTGTATATCCAGCTTAAGGATAGGTCATGCTGATTTGTATTGCCATAGGTCCTCTTAGAGCTTATCTCTATTGTGGGAGCTTATCCCTATTGTATTGTAAGATACAAGCGGTAGTAAACTCTGTTACCCCACTTCTACCTACAGGTAAGCCTATAATAAGGCTCACCTGTAGGTACTGTGAGTATCTCGTATCTCCTAAACTTGCACAGTTTAGGAGATATTCAGAGTGCATACAGTTGATGACATTAACGAATCATGTGCTCTGAAGTTCCGGCTTACAGTGCTGGAACTTCAGAGCCCGTGCCATAAATGGTGGCTACCACACAAATGCGCACGGGCGATGTCATCGCTCCCTCGGCCACTCATGTAGTCAGAGGCTACGAACCCGGAAGGAAGACCGGGGAAAGATGTCGGCCCTCTCAGCGGTGATGCATACTAGCACATTATGACATTCCCTTGCAAGGATTTTTTTTTTATCTTTTAATTACTTGTGGTTTACTACCACTTCAAGATATTTGTGATGTTTGTGCAAGTCATTTACATTATTACATAATAACATACATTCTTTTGGACAGAAACTATTTACTATATCAAAAAAGTAATGTAATCAGTCTTCAGGATTGTTTTATATTTCAATGTTTTATTGAAGTTTTATAAGTATAAAGATACAACAAATTATATCTTGTATTGCAATAAAACAGATATACAATCATTTATTAAAGAAAAGGGTGTTTTTTGAGTTTCTTTGGTTGTTTCAAAGTTTAAAACTGTCGACTTCATGTGTCAGTCAACATTTCAAAGCTGCTTATTTTTGTACAGCAATTGAAGGAAGCTTTATTCTTTCAAAAGAAATGAACTTTTGCCCTCTAAAACTACTAAGCATATCAAAACCGTTGTTCTCACTTTTCCTGTTGGGATCTTATGGCATTGAAAGTCACAAAGTTCTATCTATTTAGAGATGGAATGACCTAACATAAGTTGATTGTCAATCTCTTAGGTTTATCCACCTCCTACGTGCGAAGTAATCGGACAAGATTTCGAGCTTCCAATGCAGATCACGGCAAGTCCTGAAAATCCAATACAGAAGCCTCGCTCCTTTGAGGAAGAACTGCAGGAAGCTATACAAAAGGCACAAGTACGTGGGTCATTGAAAATTCCACATACTTCATTGCATTTATATAAAGACAGCCTCTATAAATTGTATTTTTTTTATAGATGGCCATTACACACTCAATTGAAGATATATTAGAAGAACCTTTACTCCACACAGGTTAGTTTTTAATAATTGTAAAATTAAGTTTAAAGCAACTCTCAGACACAAGATTTTCAAGATATTTCCTCTGGAAATACTATGCAATGTCAGAATGTAAGGAGACATTGAGAACAAACGTTTTATTTCAGCTTCATTTTAGTTATGTCCTATATCTGCTCTGACTCTGATATCTTTCTCCACAATATGCTTAATGCCCTCAGGAAGTCCTCCAGAGGTGTGTGTATGTGTTTTTGTGTGTGTATATATATATATATATATATATGTATATATATATATATATATATATATATATATATATATATATATATATATATATATATAATACACATTATATATATATGTATATTATATATTTTTTTTTACTATGAGCTAAAGGGCAACTCCACTTTCATTCATATTGCAATTGAATGTTATTAAAATTACCTTTCCTTATCGATCTGCAGTGCTGTAATTTTTTTGTAAAATTCAATATGGCAGCCAGGAGGCATGGTGTACAGAACGCCCCCCAGATATGTCATTTTCTGTTTATGTGATTCGGCTTACCGATTTTTTTCCCAGAAGTCTACACAAAAATAAATCAGATTTCGGGCATTCCCTTCAACAAAAATGGCATTGTTGATGTGATACTCTCAAAGGGAAATCACATCTAGAGGGATCTAAAGCCCCGCAGGCGCAGCAGCTGTTTGATAATAATAAAACCACTCCCATACAGATTCACTTAGCACATGGTCACAGAAAAACAAACAGCTATTCCTTCAGAATAACAAAAGGTAGGAATCTTGAAGAAAGTTTGTTAAAATACTTGCAATATACATAGATCACCAAGAGGGGAATATTTTTTTCTCAACAAAAGTGGAATTGCTCTTACCATGTTAGCATGGTCACCTGCATAACTCCAACCTGCTGATAGTACAATGTCGGAACAAGAGCACTGTGAAGTTATCAACCCTCTCATACGTATCCGAACACCATTGACTAACAGCACTGTGTAAAACAGTAAATCCTGCTTATCTCATACTGCTAGCCCCCTGTCTCTTACTTGTCCCAGTTTTATTTTCCTGTACATTGAGCCATGACTAAATAAGTACGACACAGGACTAACAGGAATTGTATATTTCCCTGGGTTCAGTTTTAATAGGAACCTGCCAAACGAGAAATATGGGAGCTGCAATTACTGATGTGTTTTTGAAGGTGCAAGTTACAGGTCATATTTATCCTTCCTTCAGGACTTGGTGAGCCAATGACGTCAAATAAGCACATGTATACCTGGCGCCAGACATGTGGAGTGCACATACTTCCTGGGTGGTCAGTGACCCACCAAGTAGAAAAATAAGGATAAGGGTGACAGCCCCAAAACCCCAAACAACAACAAAAAAAATGTAGTAATGGCAGTTCCAACATTTCTATCCTGAGATATCCATTTTCGAAAACCATGGTGCCTAAGCCTAATGTCACTGCCCAAAAAAATGAGAAATCAATTTTGTGTTGGCTATTGCTTTATCACCTAATGATGATACAATTCCAGAGTATTTTTCGAGTTGACCCCAATCATTTACAAATATTTTTCATTTAGGCGGGACATAACATCTATGCCACTTTCATTAAGAATTTCTGTTCTAAAATATGGTCTCTTTTTTGCATTTCAGATGAATTAATGCATGTCGACAATGACATGGTGGATACCCTAAAGCCACAAAGCGATCTTCAAAATACATATGCAACTCAAAACAGAAATTTCACAAAGCAACTTCATTGCTGTATGGATTCCCAACCACCGCCAACTGTACCCAGTTCTACAATTCTGGAGTTTCCAGTGTGTGGAAATTATGATTTCCTGTCTGGCCAGGATAGTTTCTCAGTCATGTTTTCTCCTGATCACATTGAAATGCCATCTTCACCAGATCATCCAGAAAACATGTCCCCGTCATCCTCTTCTTCCTCATCATCTTGTGCTCCATTTGATCCAGCAGACTGGCTTGAAGCACTGACATCTGGATCCACTTCCAACTTTGGACCTAGTAGTCCCATGAATTCAAGTATATTTTCCACTGACATTTTTGACTCTCCAGACTTAAGTATTAACAGAATGATCGATTTAATGGTGGAACAGTGGTAATCGAAGAATTGGAAATGGACAAAATATACCAACTAACATTCACTCCTAAGTAACCAATAAAGAAAGATAATCTTTCTTTTGCAATAGTTTTTGCTAGCTGGAATAAATGGGGTGGAATGTGTGGTCAAAACTCAGGACATATGATAGGTGAGAATGCAAAAGATCGGGTCCCATCTGCTTCCTGTAGACACTATCTTGGCTGCACTAATACACAGTAGAAGTGATTACTGTTTAGAAGGATTCACTTTTGCTTTTGATCAAGGCTCCAAAATGCAAAAAAGGGTTCATTGTATACATTTCCACCTGTGGAGGAAATACAGTGTCCATTGCCTCTAAAATAACATCTAATGATATTAGATATCATGAAAATTGATATTTAAACACCAACATTGTCTTACCTTAATAACTGTGAAATACAATCTACTTTTGAACAAATTAAAAGCAAATTGTAAAACATTTTACATTACCAGCTTTTCCATGGCAGTTTATGAATTCTATATCAGGGCACACATTAATCGGCACACAGATAATAGGGAGTCTATTTATAAAGCAGATAATGTAACTTTCACTCGACATTCTCTAGTGTTGAATCATTCACTGTCATTTAAAACAGATGTACCTGGACTATTCACCTGCAATATTTGGTGAATGTCATATTCACTGCTTTATAAAGATGTCCTTAAGTGTCATTTAACAGGATAACAATGTTGCATTATAATATGGAGTAAAGACCATTGTTCAATGACTGTAATCTTTGTTAATCAAAACAATCTGTTGTGGTCAGAAAAGAAACTGGATATGAATGATTTCAGATGACATTTTAACTTATATGTATTATTTATACCAGTACAAAAGTTTAATATCTGTACTGTTTTTTTTTTTTTTTCATTTTGTTGCTTATTGTAATAATTTTAATATACAGGTGAAATATATACCTGCTGTATTTATTCTATGAGATTATCACAGAGATCATAAAATTAGGATCTGGTTCCAAACAAAATATTAGGAACATCAATAAGGTTCTGTTTTTTTGTAACCTATAGCATCCAGTCTTATACCAGCTTTTAGGAAGTAAGAGTAGTTAAAGCGGTTCTTTGCCTGGTTTGAAAAAAATTAAATAAAATAAAAGTCAGCGGCTTCAAATACCGTAGCTGCTGACTTTTAATAAAAGGACACTCACCTGTCCATGGGTCCAACGACTGACTCACCGGAACCGGTTCTTCGCTGGCTGTGATTCCGAGCTGCTCAGCGCCTTGTGAATGGTCCCGTAGTCTTCTGGGACCTGTGACGTGTCCCAGAAGGTTGTGAGTGGGGAGGGGGGGAGAACTTCCGGTGGACCGCCAAACCGGAAGGGGAGAGCGAGTACCTGTCAAAACCGTGCATAAAGCGAAACTTCTTCTTTAGGGTGAAGTTCCGCTTTAGGCAAAGCAGGGCTGTGGTTGGTTGCTGTTGGAGGCCACACAGTCTGAATCTTTTTTTTGAAGTAACACCCAGTATGGTTTTGATTAGATGGCTCCTTAAAGGAGATTGAAACTTACAGGTAAAAAGCTTTTGTTGCCAAAGGTGACAAAAGCATCAGGAGTGTTCCAGTAGTTTGTACTGGATAGCACAATTTTGGTTTGTATGTAAGATGGATGTAGGATAGTTGACAGGTATACAAGTTTGATTCATGGTTTTGCAAGCTACATGAAAATAACAAAAGCCTCTGCAAAGTAAATGTGTCGTTATTAATCATGTACAACTGTGGCGAGTAGTATTTTGGTGCATTACTGTTACTTTTGTATTTGAACTGCGTGCAGCAGATCTCAGTTTTCAAAATGTCTTTCAGCCCTGGTTCACACTGGGCTGCGGGAGTGAAGCTGTGCGAGTTCAGCTGAACTCACACAATTTTACTCCCGCTGGCAGTCCCGATTTCGGCCGCGATTTAAGAGACATCTGTGCAGGTTTCTGCACAGATGTCAATGTAAATCGCGGCCCGAAATCGCAAAAAGTAGTACAGGAACTAGTTTTTAAAATCTGTGCGGCCGATTTGAGATGCGATTTCACATGTGAAATCGCATCTCAAATCGAAGCAAATCGTACCCAGTGTGAACCTGGGCTGCAGGATCTAAATGAGAGTCTAGTGTCTCTTTATAATAGGTTAACCTCAAACCCCCACAGGGAATAATCTGGCTGACATAGAAAATTCCTATTTCACTTTGATACCTGAGGCATCATGTCCTCAGTCCTGGAGGTAAGCCTTATATTTTTGTAAACTGTGACATGCAATTCCGCAGAAACTTTTTTGCTGTATATGACTTTATATGGCAAGGGCTTTCTGCTTCAGATAGGTCACTGTGGGAACATGATGGGCTATAAAAAAACATCATATAAGTAAACTAACATACCATTTTATTCATGCCCTTTGCTATTGACAGGTTTAAATTAAATTGAGGTGTTATCCTCAAACCACTGTATCACTGTCTTAGTTAGTAATATAAATAAGGGCAATTTAGTGTATTTTGTTGATGATCATGATTGTCACATACTTACATCATGTAGCTCATTTAACTGTATTGCTCAGCAGTGATCTTATGAATTTACATTATTAACCTTTCAAAACTAATACCCACTGTATCCATCAGCCAATTACACAGGCTATCCTCATAAGAAGAAAATTCACAATCTGATTCTTTTGCTTACATTGCTGTGCAAATTGCAATCTAACCATTGGTGCCTAATAGCTTCAGTCTATTTGAAAAGTTAGATCTTATTCCAATATTGCCCATCAGGTAGCACTGCAGAAAAACGTTGTAATTGCAGCTACCTAATTAGGCATCGAGTTGTAACAAATTTGTGTTTCTTTAGTTAATTAAAGCAAATTTATTGACATAAAAAATAATACACACATATACAATAATGGGCCTCTAAACGTAAAACACAATGTTTATTTTCCGCAGAGTACATTTCTATTCAACCATGCTGAATAGCACTTTTTATAAAACAGCTACTCAAATATATCTGTATTTCTGCTGAGCTGATTAAACTGTAAGAAATTAAAATTGTTGATATATCTTTATCATAAGGTGATATTTTAGGTTTTGAATATATAATTACAGTAAAGGGGCTGCTTGCCATTTAAGCCTCGTACACACGCTCAGTTTACTCGGCAAGAAAACTGCTGACAGAGCTTTCTTACCTAGTATACCAAACGTGTGTACGAGGCTTTCAGGTTTCTCATCGCGAAAACTGCCTAAAATCTCGACGAGAAAAATAGAGAACATGTTCTCTATTTTCTCGGCAGTGTTTATCTGCTGAAAAAAACGAGAGTGTGTATACTTACCTGTCGCCATGAAAACCCACGCATGCTCAAAATGACTATGACGCATGCGTGGTAGCTACCTAGGCATAGGTAGGGCGCAGCAAGATGGCGGTGACAGCATCGGATGTGACGTCATCGCGTTCTTGCCATTCAAAAGAACCGCGGTTCTTTTGAAAGGAGTGTCTGTACACTCGGGTGGGAAGAGATTCTTGCCAAAAATCTCGTCAGGAAAAACAAGGGTTTTTTCCTGACGAGATTCTTGCCCTTGTGTACAGGCCTTAAGTGTAGAAACTGCTATCCTTTCTCCACATGCCATTGCAGTGTTTACTCCTCAGGAGTAAAACCTTGTACACTATAGTAGCTTTTTCTTATTCAACTCAGTAGGTTGAACAGAAAAAAAACTGGTAGCTCAGGCCGGAGCTTCTGTACTGACAATCCAATATTAATACAGCGATTTTTCCCCAATTGTGCTATTGTATTCTGACAAGGGAACCCCCCCGCCAGAACACTTCGGTCAGTGCTCTCACCCATAGGCTGAGAGTGCTGATTGGGAGCTGACTGGCAGACCTTTTTTGGTCATGCCCCTTCGACAGAAGCTGGCTTCTGTTGGACTGACTCCAGTACACACGGGCCGAATGTGGGCCAGTTTCTATTGAACCAGCTGATGTTGCCCAACATTCACACCATGTGTACTAGGCTTTAGGCAGCACTCCACGGACTTGAAATCTGAACACACAGTGATAAGGGTTTATTTGGATGAGGCACAAGCTCCTGAGGAAGTTGAGCTTGTTGTCTTATTTAAAATTGAGAATGGGTACTACTATCCTCGCTCCACATGACATTGTAATGTTTACTCCTCAGGTAAAAGCAGCAATCAAGGGACTTGAAAGGTGAACACTCAGTGATAAGATTTATTTTGATGAGGCACAAGCTCCTGAGGAAGTCGACCTTGTGTCCCACTGAGATAAAACCTTATCAGTGAGTGTTCACCTATCATGTCCTGTCTTATCTTTGGAAATGTGTGTGTGTGTGTATATATATATATATATATATATATACCGTATATATACGGTATATATATATATATATATATATATATATATATATATATATATATATATATATATACACCAAAAAACAGAATATCTGTGTGAAGAACCTCAGATGGAGAGTTTTCAAACTCGATTGCTACAACCGATTCTGGGACAGGAACGCTAAATGTTTGCAGCTGTTCTGAAAAACAGCCAAGAAGTAAAAATATAGTGGCTTTCATTCCAAGCTCCTTATACATGTATTTTATCTGCACAGTTGCAGTATGTAACAGCAGACATTTCTAAAGGGAGATTCTTTATTAATTTCACATTTGCCAGGCAGTTTCACTTGCCAACCATGCCCATTGAAATAAATAGGACCATGACAAAAACACATTGGGATAAAAGAGCAGGTGTTCAGTAGGTGGTTGGGTCAGCTGAGCACCTGTAAATTGGCTCTAAACCATCTCTGAAAAGCAATTCACCTTAGCTAACTCTTCGTAGTTTATAACCACTGAACATGTGAACAAGCACTTCATGCAAATGTGAATAATATATATGTACCGGTGTATATATATATATATATATATATATATATATATATATATATATATATATATTTATATATAATTGTATATATATATACAGTATATATATATATATATATATATATATATATATATATATATATATATATTATAACACAGTCCTACAACAGCATTTGTAACTCTGTTCAGCCAGTCCTGTACAGTAGTTTAGGCACCCCTGCCAGAGCACCATGTCTACTACATTGATTGAATAAAAGATGCAGCAGCACAATGCTATGGTCATGTATGTGCTTCATCCTGTTTGACAGCTTCAAGTGTTGGATGGACATTATGGTATATGTTGTAATGGTAAAGAGCAATAAAAAGTGTATGATAAGGGATGTTTGTAATATAGTCTCTGTATTTTTACTGTTACAAAAGTACTGGGTGGGCACTGATATGGTACAGTGCATATACATTTGCTTATGCATTTGGCCTCAGTGGTGGGATCTGTTCTCTGGAGCTCCTACCTTGTGATGCTCACTGTTAGGTTGAAGTAGAACTATAACCCCTGTCCAATTTTTTTTTCCCGCCATCTGTGTCCCATTGCAGAGATTTCCCTTCACTTCCTGTCCCATAGCCAAACAGGTAGCGAGAGGAAATTCCTGAAAATTAAGGGAATTCCTAGTGGACTACTAGGTCACCAGAATTAGTGTCCCCATGGGAAGATTTATTTTCAAATTTTGGGATTTTCTTTTACTTTCACTCTTAATGAAATGGTAAACAGGACAAACCGAGAGGGTGAATCTCCTTAATAGTGACGGAGAGGTTCGCGAACGCTAACTGCAAACTTTTTCAAATGTTCTCGAACCGCAAGTTTGCAGCGGGCCTTATTGACTTTAATGGCAGGCAAACATTAAAAACCTGCAGGTCATATTTGCAGCCACAAAATACTTACTAGCTGTGCACAAATAGTCCCACAACATGGACACTGACCAACCAGAAGTATTGAGCGAAAAACCGGATACAGAAATAAGTGTCGGCCATTACAGGCCCCAAAAATGAGCCGAAATGCATTTACCTGACAGCAAACAACTTTGTATTCTGTGGCTGGAGGTACATTAAGTTATTCACCGTATACAGGAGTAAGTGTCGGCCAGTACAGGCCCCAAAAATTAGCCCACAGGCGTTCACCTGACAGCAAACAACTTTGTATTCTGTCGCTGGAGGTACATTAGGCATTCACAGGATAAGGAAAAATGGAAAGAAACTGCGCTAAATTAACAGAAAGAAGAGAAGGGAAAGACCTGCAACATGGTCACAGTCTAATCCCTCCAGGTGCTGCGATTACTGTGTAAACAATAAATACAAGAGATAGCCATAAGAAAAATATAAATTGCGCTACCTCAACCACCCTTCTTGGCAAATGCAAACGCATGCAAGTGGGTAATCTCTAGTGCTATATGTGAAAGGCTGGCTGCTATATCGAAAAATTTACCTATAATGGCCACTAGAGTGCAACATGCAGCCACCTCAAAATCCCTCAGCAATCATAGTGATAGAGATTTCAAAGAAAAAAACAAATAAAAAACAAAAACAAATGCCATTTGGATCAAAAACCATCAACTAAAAATACATTTTGGCTTTGAATAGGTTAGTAAACAGTCCAAAATGTTGACAGTAGAGAGTCCATAAACAGCAGATAAGATGTCAAACATGCATCTGTGCCACATTAAAGGTTGGTTGTAAATGTGTCCAAAAAGAAAAGAGTGACATGTCCTCCACCAGACTTATAGATTGGCTTCTTACCGAATTCCCTTATGACAGGGGATCAAAAACAGCATATAATAGGTACCAATCTCGCAGTTTCAGATATGCAGTCCTGATGGATCTCGTTTCCCAAAAAATTTCAGTAGTATCAATGCACACCATGTAAGAAACGGTGACAGCTCCACATAGTGCATTAAATGTGTAGAAATGTATTTAAAAGGTTAAAATTGCACTTACAGTTATGCAGTTTAAAATGCGCCTTGAATTTAATGTGCCGGCCGGTACACAAAACTCTCAGGCACCCGTCCACTGGGGGAACGATAGGATCTTCTTGGGTGACGACAGCGCGCCGCTCGCCCTACGTCCGTTTTGTAAGGAAATTAGGCATTCAACGGACATAAAAGGCCTTTTATGCCGCTGTATTTACCTAAGACAGGGACCATGAATTGTTATGGGTGGTGGCGGATGTCTGTGGCCTGTCATGAGGAATTTGAATCAAACATGGTCTACTGGTCACATGTGTTGAATTCCTCTGAGATCCATGCCTCATTCATTTTTAGAAATGTGGGGTAGTCAACACTGTCGTGAGCTAGGCGAGTGCGCTTATCGGTCACGACCCCCCCTGCTGCACTAAACGTCCTTTCAGGCACGACACTGGACAAGGGGCCAACAGTTCCATTGCAAATTGTGCAAGCTCTGGCCAGAGGTCAAGCCTGCCCACCCAGTAGTCCAGGGGTTCATCACTTCTCAGTGTGTCCACATCGGCCGTTAACCCGATGTAGTCGAACACCTGTTGGTCTAGGCGTTCCCTGATGCTGGACCTGGAGGACAGCTATCGATGGGTCGGCTGAAAGAATTATCTCATATCATTAGTGACCAACACATCTTCAAACTGCCCTCTTCTTGCAGGCGCTGTTTGATTGGTACCCGCAACTGTTTCTCTGCGAGTGGAAATTCCTCTGCCAGCGCACGCAAAAGCAGAATGCAGCATTTCTCAAAGCAAGGCCTGGAAGTGCTGCATTCTGATAGCCCTCTGTGTTGGTGGTAACATTTCCAGCATGTTTTGTTTGTACCAGGGGTCTAAGTACGTTGCCACCCAGTACTGGTCCTTGCCCTTTAAGCTTTTTATACGGGGGTCCCTCTTAAAGCACTGGAGCATGAAGACCCCCCATTTGCACTAAACTGGAAGCGGTGTAGTGGCCTGGCTCCTGCTCATCATCCAGGATAATGTCGTCCTCGTTCTCCCCCCCCATCCATGGACAACACCAGGGATCCCAGAAAGGTTTAAAGCATGCTCTTCTTGCTTGTCCTCACCCGCCCCCGGCACCATCCTCCTCTGACTCCTCTTCAGACTTCCGTTGTTGACTTGTCTCAGGTGGAGTAGCCCCCCCTGGAAATTCATCCAGCATTGCGACTTCCTCATCTTCCTGCTCCTCGACGGCTTGATCAATGACACGACGCAATGCACACTCCAGAAAGAAGGCGTAAGGTACGACGTCACTGATGGCGCCCTGGCTGCGACTGACCAGTTTGGTGATCTCATCAAATGGCCACAGAAGTCTGTATGAGTCGCGCATGAGCAGCCACTGGTGCGGTAAAAAAATCCAAGCTCCCAGAACCTGTCCTGCTGCAGAGTTCGTAGAGATAGTCGTTAACTGCACATTTCTGCTGGAGCAGCCTATCAAGCATATACAAGGTTGAGTTCCATCGCGTCGGGCAGTCACAAATAAGACGTCTGACGGGAAGGTTGTGTCACCGCTGAATGTCAGCAAGGCGAGCCATGGCCGTGGCCCGAGATTTTCCTGGCCTGCCGCAAGACATCCTGGACACCAGGGTATTTGGCAACAAATCGCTGCACGACCAACTTCAGGACGTGTGCCATGCATGGCACGTGTGTAATTTTGCCCTGCAGATTGGCACCGTTGTCGCACACCACTTTACCAACTGTCAAATTGAGCGGTGTTAGCCACTGATCTGCCTGTGAACGCAAAGCTGAAAGGAGTGCAGGACCAGTGTGGCTCTTGTCTTCCAGACACAACAGACGCAGCACAGCATGGCAACATCTCACCTGGCATGTCGAATAGGTTCTGGGGATCTTGGGCGGCGCAGCGGAAGAGACGGTAGCATCGGAAAAGAAGGAGTCAGCCGAGGAGGGGATGGAGGATGGAGTAGGAGGAAGAGAAGAAGAAGAGGCAGACCTGCATGCAATTTGTGGCGGTAAAACCAAATCTACATGGGTGCCACGGCTTACATGCTTGACGGCCGTCAGAAGGTTCACCCAGTGGGCAGTAAAAGTTATATACCTTCCCTGCCCATGTTTGCTAGACCACGTGTCTGTGGTCAGATGTATCTTGGCACCGACACTGTGTGGCCACAAATTTTCGAAAGGCCTCCGAGTCCAACAATTTATATGGCAGTAGTTTCCAAAACACACCCGCCGCTGTAATTCATATGCCTGGCGCCCGACATCTTTAAGGGCCAGTTTACATCTCTGTAGTGTGTTTTAGGTGCAGTTGGTTTTACATTCATTTTAGGCACCTTACCATTGAACTGGCATGCGTTGTCATGAAAGCACATCAAGATGCAGCAAACAGGACTTTTTTTAATGCACAATAAGGCACAGAATACAAATGAAAGAAACAAGATAATAGAAAGGAAACAGGAAAAATAAATATATAACCTTCCTCTTTCAATATTTTTTAGTGAAATTTAACAATATGATATACATGACTTTCTCTTTGCACAGGTACATGCTTCAACATTGTTATGCCGCGTACACACGATCAGACATTCCGACATCAAAACCGTGGATTTGTTCCACGGTTTGCAGATGTTCGCTCAAACTTGTCTTGCATATACAGGGTCACACAAATGTTGTCGGAAATTGCGAACGTCAAGAACGTGGTGACGTACAACACTATGATGAGCCGAGAAAAATTAAGTTTAATGATTCTGAGCATGCGTCGAATTGATTCTGAACATGCGTAGAATTTTTGTGCGTTGAATTGTGTACACATAGTCGTAATTTCCGACAAGAACATTTGTTGTGGGAAAAATTGAGAACCAACTCTCAAACGTTTCTTGTTGGAAAATCAGACAGCAAATGTCCGATGGAGCATACACACGGTTGGATTTTCCGACAACAAGCTCACATCAAACATTTGTTGTCGGAAATTCCGACCGTGTGTATGCAGCATTACTGTATCAAAAGTTGGTGGATAATGTATAGCAAATTCAACCAGGAAAAATTAAATTAGAGGTACAAGGCTGGGTACATCTCGTAAAAGAAAGGAAGCATAGAATTAATCTACAATAATGAAAGCTATTAGACGACAAGGGTGACATCCCAAGGGGTGGGATACCAGTGGGTCTTATCGTGCCACCATTACAGATGTACAATACAAGACAAATGGTGGAGCCAGACCGATGACAACTGCGCACAGAAGGATTGTTTTTTGCTGTTTTTACCAGAGAACATGAGTTCATTTTGGGTCGGAATGTTGAGGTGTAACAAATGAGGCAAAATCTCCTGGGGCCAGATCCACAAAGAGCCGGCGTAACGTAAAATTTCCCATTTAAGTTACACTGCCTTAAAATTTCTACCTAAGTGCCCAATCCACAAAGCACTTACCTAGAAATTTTCGGCTGTGTAACTTAAATTCCGCCGGCGCAAGGCGTTCCTCTTCAAATGGGGGCGATTCCCATTTAAATTAGGTGCGCTCCCGCACCGGCCGTACTGCGCATGCTCGTGACGTCATAGCGCGAAATTACGTTACGCCGAGCTTTGTGGATCGCGTCGGGTCAATAAAGTTGCGTCGGGAAAAAAAAAAGATACGGCGGGGAAATTTTTTTTTACAACAAAATAAAAACACGTCGCTGGACAGAAGGGTCTACTTTTACAAGGTGTAAACAGTTTACACTTTGTAAAAGCAGCCCTAATTTTACACATGCAACTTAATACTTACGGAGAAAAAACGAAGCGTAAAAGCTTTGTGGATCTCCGTAAGTGCTAATTTGCATACCCGAAGAGGCATTTCGACGCAAAATGCCCCCAGCGGCGGATGCGGTACTGCATCCTAAGATCCGGCAGTGTAAGTCTCTTAAGCCCCGTACACACGACCATTCTGGCTGAATTCTGGCGAGAAACCCGGCCGTGTGTACAATTTCGCCGAGGAAGCCGACGAGGAGCTCGACGAGGAAATAGAGAACATGTTCTCTATTTCCTCGTTGTTCTATGGGAGCTCTCGGCCCGCCGAGCTCCTCGGCGGCTTCAGGGCTGAACTGGCCGAGGAACTCGATGTGTTTGGCACGTTGAGTTCCTCGGCCGTGTGTACGGGGCCTTACACATGCCGGATCTTCTGTCTATCTCTTGGAAACTGATTCTGTGGATCAGTTCCAAAGATAGAGACAGGGATACGACGGCGTATCCCTTTTGAGGATCTGGCCCCTGGTTCTGGGTGTTTCCAACCAAAGGCGATCTATTTTTTGGCAGCAATCAAGCTATGAATTACAATATATATATATATATATATATATATATATATATATATATATATATATATAAAACCTTATACCATAAGTCTTTTTTACACATCTATCACCATTCTATCAAATATAAATCCAACTAACATCCAGTTGCTTCACAATGTGATATACTGAAGGAGGATTCCCTCTTCCCCTTATCTCGTGAGGATGGGAACCATTACCTTTCCCCACTAAATAAATGTTGCTCTTCTGTGAATATTCTTAACCACTTCAGCCCCGGAGGATTTGGTTGCCCAATGACCAGCCCATCTTTTGCGATTCGGCACTGCATCGCTTTAACTGACAATTGCTCGGTCATGCAACATTGCACACAAACAAAATGGAAGTCCTTTATTTCCCACAAATAGAGCTTTCTTTTGATGGTATTTGATCACCTCTGCAGTATTACATTTTTAGCGCTATAAACAAAAAAACATTTTGCTTTAATAAATATCCCCAAAAATATATAAAAAAACTAATTTTCCCTTGGTTTAGGCCGATATATATTTTTCTACATATTTTTGGTAAAAGAACGCTTCTAAAAAATAGGGGATAGTTTTATTGCATTTTTATTATTATTATTTTTTTACTAGTTATGGTGGCGATCAGCGATTTTTTATCATGACTGCGACATTATGGCGGACACATCGGACACTTTTGATGCTATTTTGGGACCATTGTCACTTATACAGCGATTAGTGCTACAAAAATGCACTGATTACTGTGTAAATGACACAGGGAATGGCAGGGAATGGGGTTACCCACTAAGGGGCGAGGAAGGGGTCAAGTGTGTTTTAGGGAGTGATTATAACTGGGGGCTGGGCTTACTGTGACACGACACTGATCACTGCTCCTGATGACAGAAAGCAGACGATTAGTGTCCAGTCACAAGGCAGAACAGGGAAATGCCTTGTTTACACAGGCATTCCTCTGTTCTGCCTCTCTGTGACTCGTTCGCGGGACACCCGACGTCGAGTCCGCGGTCCCATGGGCACGGTCACGAGGAGTGCGGGGGGGCACGGATTCTTAAAGGGGATGTACAGGTGCGCCCATTTACCTACCCCTGCCATTCTGCCGACGTATATCGGCGTGCAGCGGTCGGAAAGTGGTTAAAGTGATTGTAAAGAATACTTTTTTTTTTTTATAAACATAATGCATAGAATGCATTACGGTGAAAAAATTTGAGGGTTTACAACTCCTTTAAATCTATCCAACATGCAAAAAAATATTTAGTTACCCCATCTTAATATGTACTGATCACACACAGTTCTGTATTCTATTAATATAGTAATTGCCTGCATTTTTCGATACTACATTATAAGTCTATAAAACTTTAGATTTGTAGCATGTAGGATAGCTTGGTACAGAAGATGTGACAAAAATTTGAGCCACTCATCAGGCAAGTCGTCTCAAGCCTCGTACACACGACCGAGAAACTCGACGGGCGAAACACATCGTTTTGCTCTTCGAGTTCCTTGTTAGGCTGTCGAGGATCTCGGCGAGACAAATTTCTCCATTCCCGTAGAGGAAAAAGAAGACATGCTCTCTTTTTGGCTTGACGGCATCCTCGACAGTTTTCTCGTCGAAAAGTGTACACACGACCGGTTTCCTCGGCAAAAAAAAAAAAAACAGCAAGTTTCTTGCTGGTTTTTGCCGAGAAACTCGGTCGTGTGTACGAGGCCTGAGTCTTTGATTTGACCTGTAAAAACATAGCAAATGTTCTATTAAAAAAAGATTTTAAAAAAATACCACATGCCTTAAAGCAGAAATACAATTAAGATCCTGCAGACATTATTAGTGCATATGTGTTTGATGATTTTCGCAATGTCATACGCAGTTTCTGTGACAGTAGGCAGTGATGGAAATGTGTATGCTTTAATTGCTTTTTGCAATACTATGTACACAAATTGAAGGAGGTGTACAGTTAGAAAATAACAGACAAGGATCAATAATATGATGAAAATACAAATCAGTAGAAGTTCTCACACTCACTAGAACTAAAATGGATGGAAAATAGACCAAATTAGCCCACTAGGTGGACTGTCCTAGGCTCCCCTGGTTTATGATACTCTTCTGTACAGATCCCCTATGTGTGTCATGTGATTATTCAAGCAGAATTTACTACTATAATGTACTATTGGAGGCAGCATGTGATCTGCTTTCCTTAAAGAACTACTTTTTGTAACTGAAGAGGCCACCAAAAAAGAGAAAAGACACATGGCTTTATGATTCATGAGCCTTGTGACATCTCTCAGCATCCATTGCAGTTCTTCCACTTACAGTTCTACTATTAAATGTAATAAAAAAAGAACATCCAAGAGGCCAGGGGACTTTGATTTGAGTTTATACAAAGTAGTGAGAGGATATTGGCTCAGGTTAGGCTGCTCACAACAGACTCTTTCTGCCTCATTTGTCCCTCATTTTGGTCAGATCTATATAGTTCTATATAAAATGCACTATTAATCTTTCAAAAAGTGTTTCCCAGTGCTAAACCTTTCATATAATTTCTAAATGGCTGCATTTGTAAATTCCAAAAGCAAATATAAAGGGATAGTTGTGGTAAAAAAAAGCACTTGTGGGAACTAATCTTTTTTTATGTATAGTTCTCCTTTAAGGGGGTGTGGCAGGGGGGTGTGTCCTATGCCTACATACTTTTTCTAATAAGTGTCCCTCATTCCCATTTTAAAAAGTTGGAAGGTATACCAATGGGTGGTTTACTAGAAAAAACATGCCCCAATGGAAGGAGTGCCAGACTAAACAAAAAAAAAATACACGTAATAAAAAAAACAGCCAAAGCATTTTGGAGACCTAAAACCACCCCTTCATCGAAACTTCAGTTATCCCAGGTTCACACTGGGCTTGTGGGAATGAAGCCGTGCGAGTTCAGCTGAACTCGCTGAACTCGCACAATTTCACTCCCTCTTGTCAGTCCCGATTTTGGCCACGATTACAGAGACAAAAGATCATCGAAAAAAGTAGTACAGAAACTACTTTTTGAAATTAGTGCAGCGCCGGAGATGTGGCGTCGCACTGATTAGGACAGTGCCATTGCCAGGAAATGCCGCCAATTTGACATGTCAAATCCCATGTCAAAACACGCCAGTGTGAACCAGGGCTTAAAACAAGAACCTTGAATGGACTCACGATAGGGCTTTCCTTTGTGAATCTGTGTAGAGCAGCTGCTGGACTAGGAGAGATACTTAAAGCGGAGTTCCACCTAAAAATGGAACTTCCGCTTAATCCACTCCTTGCCCCCTTACATGCCACATTTGGCATGTAATTTTTTTTGGGGGGGGGGAGTGGGGGCTTCAGGAGGAGTGGGACTTCCTGTCCCACTTCCTCCTTCCGCCGGGGGGCTGGTAAGCGAATAGCTTAATCGCCTTATTGCAGCCCCTCCCTGTAGGCGAGCACCTGTCCAATCGGACGGCACCATGCCTCTCGCGCATGCGCAGTGCCGCTCGCGCATGCCCAGTGGGTGCCCGGCCGTGAAGCCGAAAGCTGTCACTGTCGGATACCCACACTAGGAATGAAGACGCCGACCGGCGAGAGGGGGCGAGGAGCGGAGCCCCGGCCGGCGCATCGCTGGAACCGTGGAGCAAGTAAGTGTCTGTTTATTAAAAGCCAGCAGCTACACTTTTTGTAGCTGCTGACTTTTAATAAACTTAAAAAAAGGCTGGAACACCCCTTTAACACCGGCATCTGTGTGAGCAATCAAGATGTGTAAGATATTTTGAGTCCCTTCAATGTTCTTATTATAACTGAAACCTGAAGGGGGGTTCTGATCCACAAAAAAACTTTGGCTGTTTTTTAGTGTAAACCAATAAAATTATTTGGACTCTTTTACTCTTTGGTCTATTGTTAGTTTTAGCCACAGATTTTCAGAGGCAACCAAGAGAGGGGAACCAAATAAGGACAAAATGATTATGACTTGTTGCTGCCCCCCCCCCCACCTTCTGTTCTGGGCACTGGCCCACAGTTGTGGTAAATAAAGCCCTCCTGTCTGTATCCACCTAACTGTGTATAATGATAATGGTCCATAATGCCTCGTTTCCACTGAGCGGATCGGTTCGGTACGGTACGCTATTTTGGGTGTTTCCATTATGAAAGCGTTCCATAAAAGCGAACCGTACCGGACCATTCTGGGTCCTGCTTCAGATGTGGGGCCATAGAAAATGGAACGGTTCCATTAGGGCGGACCTACAAATACATCTCACTGATTGGTGGACGTGCTAGGCTTTTTTTCTAAACCTTGCATGGTCCCGGATGGTCCGATTTGCAGTGGAAATGCTCAGCAGAATAGACCGGACCATTCTAACCCGTTCCATTCTAAACGACCCGAACCGATCCGCTCAGTGGAAACGAGGCATAAGTGTACCAGAGTCATATGCATTGCTTATTCAATGTAGCATAAATGGTGTAGTTAAAGCGGGGGTTCACCCCAAAAAAATGTTTTAACATTACATTCAGCCGAGTTGTCAGAATGACAATCGACTGTTTTTTTTTTTTTTTTTATCCCCGTACATACCATATTTTCACCGCCGCTTCCGGGTATGTCTTCTGCGTGACTGGCCATTCCTAATTGATTGATAGGCTTCTGACCGTCGCATACTGCGCGTCACGAGTTGCCGAAAGAAGTCAGACTGCGAGTCGGCTCTATACGGCGCCTGGGCACAGACGTTCGGCTTCTTTCGGCAACTCGTGACGCGCAGTATGCGACGGTCAGAAGCCTGTCAATCAATTAGGAATGCTCAGTCCCGCAGAAGACATACCCGGAATCGGTGGTGAAAATACGGTATGTACGGGGATAAAAAAAAAAAAAACAGCCGATTGTCATTTTGACAACTCGGCTGAATGTAATGGGTGAACCTCCACTTTAAGCTAGTTAATATTCTATAGCTACATCTGCCCATGTTTACTATAGTCATATACAGTACTTTTGGGATAAGCTGTCACATGTTGGATAGGTATATTTCTAGGAACTTACCCATATTTCACTGAAAGAATGTTCTTTCTGCTATTCATCAGTGAACTTTTCATTAAACCACGCTCACAGGCCATAGAAGAATATCAAAGTAATAATTTATTTTCTATAAACATTATGACCCAGATAGCAAGGATAACTTGCCACACATTTGTGGCAGTGTTGAACTGTAAGTCTGTTAACATACTGCACGTTTTTACTGGCAAGTTGTATACTTGCAGAGTACCTAAAACACAAGTTCTAGTTGACACTTTGCGTGGCAAGTCTCTGACAAGAGCAAAGTTGCAGTGGGGAGTCTACAGCAAGAGCTTTCCAAGTCTACAGCATGAAAATTTGGCCACAGTGGCCCCTGTGGTGGGCTGACTATTGCACAACATAACTGAACCAGAACTTGCAGCAAACTTGCAGAACGTATGCAAAGAATGTTGATCTGGAATCATGCAATGCAGACTTGCTGCAATTATGCAACAAACTTGCGAAACCTGGCAAATCTAGCAATAGCTTAGCATTGTCATTTTCAAACTTGCAGCACAATTGCTTGCTATCTGGGAACGTATCTGCTTTACTGCAAGGTATCCATAGTACCAATTACAGTATATACATCAAGGATGACTTACTACAATACAATATTTAGCATGTGTAGGTTGTAGCAGCTGCACTTCTTCCTACATGTAATGTGTCAGTGCTCATAGTATTCAGCCTATAAGTATAAGCCTTTGTGGAGTGCAGTTTCCCACTACACCCTCAGTCAATGAATACCATAGTGCATCGAAATGTTTTGTATTCATACTATTCTTCAAATATCCTAAATATATACACTCATGAACTTGTGGGTCTTAGGTGATGCATTAGTATACACAATTTATAGAGGGGGACAATGTTGTGTATGCCTATATGATTACAGTATTTACAATGGCCCCCCTGAGGAAGGCAAATAAGATTATACAATTTACTATAGACCCCATGGGGAACAATGTTCTAAGTATTTGCTTAAGCTATGTGATACATTTAATTGAAAACAGCATAGTAAAAACATATTGTGGTCTACAATGGATTCATTAAGGATAATCATGTGAACATGTGACCTGAGCATCATCATATTGAAGAACAATAAAGCATTCATTACTCCGTGGGACCAATTACAGTGCATATGCATGTACCAACCTTTTATGGCATTTATGCTTCTAAGCACTATTTGCTTCTAAATTGTCTATATAATAAACCCCATTGAATTTTCCAAAAAGTACAGTTCTTTCTGTAAAAAACACCTTTACTTTTTCCTTATGTCTCTACAATCCTTTGTCTATGCAGTGATTTGAATATTTGTTTAAGGCCTCTTTCACACTGGCTTTGAGATGCGTCAAAAACAAGTGTTTTCAACACTCCTGTACTGCCTGCCAATGTGCTAGGTAATGAAATAATTCAGCAAAGCAACACATGCCACCCATAGATTTGGTTGGACATCACATTCATTTCTAATAGGATCCTAACACATGTGAATGCAATAAACGACGCACATGACTAACATACTATAGCCCATGTTGGTAAATCAGTCAAAATGGTGAGATATTACTTTTTCTTGCTTTCTCTGCCAAAAGCATTGTGAATCAGAAGTTAAAATGACACAGGTACACATTCCAGATGCTAAGTATAGTGCCTGAGTGTACTTTATTTTCACACAAGCCTCCTGCATTTGGGAGAACCGGATCTGGGAAGTATAAACCAACTTTATACTTTCTCCTGCATGTAAATGTACCTACGTTCACTCGTTCCAAATATCTAATCTGCCCCGGTTGCACATAATTCTGCTTTTTGCATCTAATGCAAAGTGTGAATTATACTATTAAAATCATTACATGCATTTATGTTTATTTAACCACTTAAGGACAGGAAGATTTTCCCCCTTAATAACCAGGGATACTGGGCCAGATTCACAGTGAGAGTACGCCGGCGTACTTTCAAATTTGCCGCGTCGTATCTTTAGTTTGAATCCTCAAACCAAGATACGACGGCTTCTGGCTTCGATCCGACAGGCGTACGGCTTTGTACGCCTTCGGATCGTAGGTGCAATAATTCGGCGCCCGCTGGGTGGAGTTTGCGTCGTTTTCCGCGTTGTGTATGCTAATTAGCTTTTTCCGTCAATCCACGAAGGTACGCGCGGCCGTTTAATTCTCTTACGTCGTCGCTAGTCGGCTTTTCCCGGCATATAGTTAAAGCTGCTATTTCGTGGCGTATAGATAGACCTGCCATGTTAAAGTATGGCCGTCGTTCCCGCGTCTAATTTAGAATTTTTTTTTTTTTGCGTAAGTCGTCCGTGAATAGGAAAGGACGTAACTCACGTCTACGTTCAAAAAATGACGTTGGTGCGACATCATTTCGCGCAAAGCACGGCGGGAAATTTAGAAACGGAGCATGCGCATTTCAATTGGCGCGGGGACGCGCTTTATTTAAATGAATCACGCCCCCTACCCGCCCAATTTGAAATACGGGCCAAGAAATACACTATGCCGCCGTAACTTATGGCACAAAATCTTCCTGGATTCGAAATTCCGCCAGGTAAGATACGGCGGCGTATCGTATCTCTGATACGCTGCACCAGGGCAATTCTTTGTGAATCTGGCCCACTGTGTCTTCTTTAGAATCCAAACAATGTTCCTGATTTCTGGTAAATAATGTAAAAAAAAATTAACCACTAGCTGACCAGCCGCCACAGTTATACGGCGGCAGGTCGGCTCGGCTGCGCGAAATCACGTAGCTATACGTCATTTCGCATTCCAGCCATTAGGGGCGCGTGCGTGTCGCAGGAGGCGCAGGCCTCCCCTGCTTGCCCCTGGTGCCGACGCGCGTGCCCGGCGGCCGCGATCACCGCCGGGCACCCGCGATCATTCGTTACAGAGCGAGAACCGGGTGCTGTGTGTGTAAACACACAGCACCTGGTCCTGTCAGGGGGAGAAATGCCTGATTGTCTGTTCATACAATGTATGAACAGCGATCTGTCATTTCCCCTAGTCGCCCCCCCCCTTCAGTTAGAACACACCTAGGGAACATAATTAACCCATTCCTCGCCCCCTAGTGTTAACCCCTTCCCTGCCAGTGTCATTTTTACAGTAATCAATGCATTTTTATAGCACTGAAAATGCCAATGGTCCCAAAAATGTGTCAAAAGTGTCCGAAGTGTCCGCCATAAGGTCGGAGTACCGATAAAAATTGCTGATAGCCGCCATTACTAGTAAAAAAATTAAATTAAAATAAAAATGCCATAAAACTATCCCCTATTTTGTAGACGCTATAATTTTTGCGCAAACCAATCAATAAATGCTTATTGCGATTTTTTTCATGAAAAATATGTAGAAGAATACGTATCGGCCTAAACTGAGGAAAAACATCGTTTTTTTTATATCTTTTTGGGGGATATTTATTACAGCAAAACGTAAAAAATATTCATTTTTTTTCTAAATTGTCGCTTTATTTTTGTTTATAGAGCAAAAAATAAAAACCGCAGAGGTGATCAAATACCACCAAAAGAAAGCTCTATTTGTGGGAAAAAAGGATGCCAATTTTGTTTGGGATCCACGTCGCATGACCGCGCAATTGTCAGTTAAAGCGATGCAGTGCCGAATTGACCAGCAAAATGGTTCCGGGGCTGAAGTGGCTGAAGTGGTTAAAACCACCGACAGCCAAGCAGTTAATATTTCCAGAAGATCATCACTGGTGCCCTGGATGCCTTTGCGGTGACATGTTTTCCTTACCTTTTTATTTTCTTTTCTTTTATCACACAGTTTTCATTTCCCAGATTTGTGGGTAGAAAAATATATTTGCCAAATATACTAGAAACCATTTGAAATAACCATGTGTGTGGTTTTACTTGTGATTTTGTGAAGAAAGCAACGTGTATGTTCTCATTGGAGCTGGGAAACAGCGTTATTACAGTACAATTTATTTTGACTTTTGTTAAAAGCTAGCAGTAGTGTGGCAGCAATGTATAATGTTTTGGTAAGCATTGGCGCCATCTAGTGTTTTCTAATAATATCACATTATCAATAAAAAGAGCTTTACTCTAGCCAGTTATGTTTATACTAAAAACTGATTCTCAGGTTCAATAGGTCTGGCATAGTTAATGAGCTTCTACGCATTAACTGTAAATGCATTAATGTGATAGGTGAGGTATGCTGACCCATGCAAGGTGAACATTCTCTTTTATTATCCATTTGCCCTCCAGAAAATGTTCCCCCTCCCCTCATGATCAGGCCATTTTTTGCTATACGGTACTACATTACTTTAACTGACTATTGCGCAGTCAATGCAACACTGTACATAAATAAATATATGTTCTTTTTTTTCCTACAAATAAAAGTTTAATTTGGAGGTTTTGATCGCCACTGTGTTTTTTTTTTGCACTACAAACAAATAAAGACCAACAATTTTGCAAAAAAAACCCCAATATTTTTTACTTTGTGATAAAAAACATATCCAATAAATAACATATCTTTATAAATTTGGGCCAATGTGTATTCTGCTACATACACCATATTACCAAAAGTATTGGGACACCTGCCTTTACTCGCACATGAACTTTAACCACATCTCAGTCTTAGTTCGTAGGGTTCAATATTGAGTTGGCTCCACCCTTTGCAGCTATAACAGCTTCAACTCTTATGGGAAGGCTGTCCACAAGGTTTTGGAGTGTGTCTATGGGAATGTTTGACCATTCTTCCAGAGGCGCATTTGTGAGGTCAGGCACTGATTTTGGACGAAAAAGGCCTGGCTTGCAGTTTCCGTTCTGTTCGATCCCAAATGTTTTCTATTGGTTTGCGGTCAGGTTGTGCAGGCCAGTCAAGTTCCTCCACCCCAAACTCGCTCATCCATGTCTTTATCGAGCTTGCTTTGTGCACTGGTCCAAATTATTTGGTGGAGGGGGGATTATGGTTGGGCTTGGCCCCTTAGTTCCAGTGAAGGGAACTCTTATGCCGCGTACACACCATCGTTTTCTGCGATGGAAAAATGCGACGCTTTATGTGCTTTAAAAAAACGTCATTTTTCAAACTTCAATTTGAACAACGACGTAGCATACACACCATCGCTTTTTCACAACGCTCTAGCACAGCGCAGTTCCGTCAATCACGCACAACGTCACTATAAAGGGTCGTTTCCATGCGGAAGACGGCCTCTTTTGCTGATATCGTGTTGCTGCGTGTTAGTAAAAGTTTGGTGAGATACGATTCGTGATTTTCAGTGACTGTGCTTTAAATATCGTTTTCTTGTCTATAAGCTGAAAAACACCTTAACGAATGTGCTGATTCCATTCTGAACAGTCGTTTTACATGAATGAGCGCTGCCGTCTCCTAACTTGCTTCTGAGCATGCGCGGGCTTAAATCGACGTTTTTACGTACACACGGTCAATGTTTAGAACACAGAAAACGACGTCGGCCAAAAACGACACATAAAATTGAAGCATGCTTCAATTTTTTTCTGTCGTTTTTTAGAAGACATAAAACGACGTTTTTGCCCACACACGGTCAATTAAATTGACGTTTTTGAAAATTACGTTTTTTTCCATCGCAGAAAACGATGGTGTGTACGCGGCATTAGGCCTCGTACACACGACTGAACATGTCTGCTGAAACTGGTCCGTAGGACCAGTTTCAGCAGACATGTTCGGTCGTGTGTAGGGCCGACCGGACAATTTTCCGGCCGACCGGACAGGTTTCCAGCGGACAACTGTTTCTTAGCATGCTAAGAAACATGTCCGCTGGAACCATGTCCGCCGGACATGTCCGATGGTCAGTATGACTCATCGGACATGTCCGTTGGCCCGAGAACCCGCGCATGACGTCGAAGTGATTCGATGCATGCGTGGAAGCATTGAACTTCCGGGTTCGCACACGTCGCCGCGTAATCGTCGCTGCCACGTCACCGCGTCGTCTGTCCGCGGGAAATTTGGTCTGATGGTGTGTACAGCCATCAGACCAAATGATCCCAGCGGACATGTCCGATGAAAACGGTCCACGGACCGTTTTCATCGGACATGTTGGGTCGTCTGTACGAGGCCTTAAGTGTCAGCATACCAAGACATTTTGGACAATTTGATGCTGCTGACTGTAGGAACGGTTTGGGGATGGCCTCTTCTTGTTCCAACATGACTTTTCACCAGTGCACGAAGTAAGGTCCATAAAGGCATGGATGAGCAAGTTTGGAGTGGAGGAACTTGACTGGCCTGACTTGGCATGCCAAGTGGTAGTCTTGTGAACTGGAAAAAGACCTAGTAAGTGCATTTTGACAGATAGGGGCAGCTCCCAATCCTTGAGACCCTAAGTTTGGATGATGGTCTGCCTAAGTCTCCTAGAGATGTTAAAATGATAACTCGGAGTACCCTAATGAGATCCATTTGGAGCTACAAAAGAAATCAGTCTTTCTGGAGAAACATATCCAGACAATGGAGGGAATTTTCCTTTGGGTGAACTGGAGCCAAACAAAAAGACGGGAGAAAAATGTCAAGATTGAGGTGAAAGTTGAATGTTGGTCCCTCTTGACTCAGATGAGTTTGTACAGCATGTCAAAAACTGTAAGTAATTCAATAAATCATTCCTGGGTAGGAGAAAAGGGTCTGGGAGTTGTTGAAAGAAACAGAGGGTCTCTTCCTTATATAGTTGGGAAAGAAGGATACCAGCTGCTTTCCAGTTTAAAAACCTTTAAGTATACACCCCTCAGACAGTAAGTCATTATCCATAGGGTGAGTATGTGGTATAGCTACAAATTCCTTAAATTTGTTTAGTGCACTTCCATATTTGACCAATGAGGAATACAGAGAGAAAGTTGTAAAAAGGTTTTAATATACATCATGGTATCCAATGGGATCAGTGAGCTGGGGCCTTTAAATAGGTGTATCAAGGTATTATAAGATTGTAAATATATACCAATACCAACACCATAATGGCGCATGGGCGCCGCCCCCTCTCTCCAGCCATCCCCCCCCCCTGTGTATAATGGAAAGATTCATGCATTGCATGAATTTATCCATGACTGCTGTAGACACAGGCGTCTGGGTTTTTTGGTCACTGGGCGCCTACATTTTAGCGACGGGGGGAGTGTTTTTAATGTACCTGATTAGAGCCAAAGGACCAGATTCATATTCTCAAAGGGCTTACGACGGTGCCACGCCATGTACGCCGTCGTAAGTCCTAATCTGGGCCGTCGTATCTATGCGACTGATTCTTAGAATCAGTTACACATAGATCTCCATTAGATCCGACAGGCGTAAGGCTCTTAGGCCGACGGATCTTAAATGCAATTTTTTTTTTGTCTGCTAGGTGTCGCCTGCGTCGTTTTCCCCGTCGAGTATGCAAATTTGCTAGATACGCGAATCCCCGAACGTACGTGCGGCCGATGCAGTAATGTTACAACGTTTACGTTAGGCTTTTCCCGGCGTAAAGTTGCCCCTGGGTATATGAGGCGCAACCAATGTTAAGTATGGCCGTCGTTCCCGCGTCAAAATTTATAAATTTACGTTGTTTGCGTAAGTCGTCCGTGAATGGGGCTGGACGCCATTTATGTTCACGTCGAAACCAATGTACCCTGGGATATTTTACGGACGGCGCATGCGCAGTACGTTCGGCGCGGGAACGTACTTAATTTAAATGCTACACGCCCCCTACCGGCCTATTTTGAATTAGGCGGGCTTGCACCGGGTGATTTACGCCACGCCGCCGCAACTTTACAGGCAAGATCTTGGTGAATAAAGCACTTGCCTGAAAAACTTGCGGCGGCGTAACGTAAATGAGATACGCCATTCTACGAGAATCTGCCTCATAGTCTCTAATAAGCTTCAACAAAGGTGAACTGCAAGTGCAAAGCATTGCACTCGCAGTTCACCCAGGTGAGTTAGCAAAGCAAATTAATATTTGCTTTGCTAACACTGAACCGCCTCTCAGCCAATCAGGAGGCGTGGATTTAATACCCGTCACCTGATTGGCTGAAGGCACACAGGTGTCCTGATTGCACACCTAACGAAATGGAAGAGAGCAGAGGAACGGAACGGGAGAGGACAGAGAGCCATTGAGGACACGGCTCAGTATGAAAGGGGTCTAACATAACTATTCCTTTGTGAGCTCATAAACATATATATTTCTACTCTCAGCTGGTATGCCCAGAATAACAGATTTATCATTTAAAGTGTAATGACACCATTTACCATTGGGCTACATTTTCCACAGTTTGAGTGCCACTGGTCCTATCAGTCACCAAAAAATTAAGTGGATACAGAGACTGTTAGGACATCATGCATCTTTACTGCATGAGTCTGGCATCGCCTGCACAGCTGGGACAGTTACATAGATCAGTGTTCCTCAACTCCAGACATCAAGGCGCCCCAACAGGTCATGTTTTCAGGATTTCCCTCAGATGAAACAGTTGTGATAATTACTAAGGCAGTGAAACTAATAAAATCACCTATGCAAAATAATGGAAAGCCTAAAAACATGACCTGTTGGGGCGCCTTGAGGGCTGGCGTTGAGAAACATTGACATAGCTGATCTGTAGAAATAATACAGGGGATTCAATTGAATAGCGTGTGCCTGTCCATTCATAATTGCCTACATAGGTTCATGTGCGCTCCCGCACATGCACACTCCTTCCTGAATGAGAGTTTGCATTATTCAGGGGGTAAGGGTGAGCGAAGTTAAACAATAACAGTTCCATTGAGATGTCTGTAGGAGAAAAGTAATGAGGTTGAATCTCCCATGTGGCCAACTTGCAAGGTACATAAAGCAAACCTAGAATAAAGTAGAAATGAACCCCAAACACAAAATGGCCAATTCCCTACAGATGTTATTGTGAAAAGTTACCCTCAGACAATTAATTAAAGGAATCACAATATGGCATAAGCCTGCTAGGAACTCATGATAGTGAGTTGTAGAGATGGGATGGAAATATTGCCTCGGTGATGGATTGATAACTGTATAGCTAACCCTGAGGCCGCGTACACACGGTTGATCCATCGGATGAGAATGGTTCCGACGGACCGTTCTTATCGGTTCCCCCGCTGAAGCAGACCCATAGTCTAATGTGCGTACACACCATCAGTTCAAAAACCGATCGGGTCAGAACACGGTGACGTAAAACACACGACGTGCTGAAAAAAACGAAGTTCAATGCTTCCAAGCATGCGTCGACTTGATTCTGAGCATGCGCGGGTTTTGAACCGATGCTTTTGTGTACTAACCATCGGTTTTGACCGATGGTCAGCCGTCCATCGGTTCGATTTTAAAGCACGTTCTCTAGTTTTTGTCCGAAGGACAACAGACCGATGGGCCGTACACACGGTCGGTTTGGACCGATGAAACTGGACTTCAGGCCATTTTCATCGGTTTGGACTGACCGTGTGTACGCGGCCTCAGGCATACTGGCCTGACCTCAATAGCACTGTCCTTTGTGAACTGGAACACAGAGGGTTATGCCAGGCTCGGGAACACACGGGGAGTCTTTTCCATTCAACCCAGTGGGCTGAAAGAAAAAGACTGACAGATCGCTGTACCAACACAAACAATGTACGTTAGTACAGAGATCTCCACCTCTGAGCCATTGTGTTCTGACAGGGGGACTGCATAGCTCCCAACTGTTCCTGATTTCGAGGGACTGTCCCTGATTTGGAACAAAGTCCCTCTGTCCCTCTGTTATGCTCATTTGTCCTTCCTTTTGTTCTGATCTGTATACTTGTATATAAAATGCACTATTTATCTTTTAAAAAGTGTTTCCCAGTGCTAAACATTTCTTCTAAGTTCTAAATTGCTGCAATTGTAAATGTCAAAAAACAATATAAAGGAATAATATTGGTAAAAAAGAGCACTTTTTAGAGTGTTTAACAAATGAGTATTTTTTGTATATTTCTCCTTTAAGGGGGTGTGGTATGTGGGCGTGTCCTATGCCTACATACTTTTTCTAGTTGGTGTCCCTCGTGTCAAAAAGTTGGGAGGTATGGGACTACCCTCTGCCAGAACACAGTGATCAGTACTTGCAGCCATTGGCTGCTGGTATGCCAACATGCTCGTTCACTAAAAGCTGGTCGTTAGACTGACTCCTGACAGACAGGCTGCAGTACACATGGGCTGAATGTCGGCTGATATCTTATGAACTGACCAATACCGACCGATATTCAGCCCGTGTGTACAGGGCCGTCTTTAATGCTGATTGGACCCTGGGCTAAAAAAATTTGCTCTCCACCTGCTCTGAGACATACAATAAATATCAGCTTAAAATTTGACTTAAAATCAGTTTAATGTATCAGATCAGGCAGGGATTGTGATTGGTTGCCAGAGGTTACAGCATGTCATTACCACTTACTGACTGGTTGCTAGAGGTTACAGCACACATTACGGCTTAGGCCTCGTACACACGACCGAGTTTCTCGGCAAAAACCAGCAAGAAACTTGCTGGGAGATATTTTTTTGCCGAGGAAACCAGTCGTGTGTACATTTTCGTAGAGGAAACTGTCGAGAAACTCGACGAGCCAAGAAGAGAGCAAGTTCTCTATTTCCTCAACGGGAATGGAGAAACTTGCCTTGTCGAGTTCCTCGACAGCCTAACAAGGAACTCGACGAGGAAAACGATGTGTTTCGCCCGTCGAGTTCCTCGGTCGTGTGTACAAGGCTTAACTGATTAGTTGCAGAGTTTACAGCACATGATTTCTTCTTGTTGATTGGTTGCTAGAGATTACTGTACAGTAATACTGCTCACTGATCGATTGCTAGAGGTTAGAGCACGTCATCTCTTTACTGCAGAGGGGCATGATATACATATGAATGCCGCCTTTATTTTCATATGAATGCCACCGGCCTCATATATTTACATATGAATGCTGACACTATTTACATATAAATGCTCCCGTTATTTACATATGAATGACGTTTATTTACATGTAAACACAGGGTCTGCAGGTGAGTCATCTGTACACAACAATAGGGCAGAGCTGGGCAGCATTAGTAGCAGCACTTCACACTGTGATATCAGAAAACAGCACAGGACTAAAACTCAGAGGAACAAGGTAATTTAAACTAGCATAGTTGGCAAGTATGAGACAGCTGCTTTGGGTCCCAAAACAATGACAGGGCCCAGCTGCCCCTTTTGCCCTGCCTTAAAGATGGCCCTGCTTGTGTACAAGCCTTTAGTCACTGCTGACTGTAGGTCCATTGTAGAGAGCACCAGTATAGATATTGAATTGGAAATTTGCCCTGTTTTCCTAGCTGGAGAACTTTACAGAAATTCCACATCTGGTCTGAAGCTACAAGTAGCTGTAGATGACTGGAGAAACTACCAGACATTCAGAACTGTCAGAGAGAACACCAGACTAAACATCAGAGGAAACCTGTGCTCTGTGGCTGACTGGAGAGGCTTAAAGGATTTAACATATCTGGTATGAATCTAGCAGTACTCATTTCTACTTGCTGATCTTAGAGACTTCCAGGATTTAACATGTCTGGTGTAAATCTAACAGTAGCTTTTGATAGTAGAAAATCTTCCAGATTAACAGAAAATGGCAGCGTTGAAGAAGACACGTCCACTCTCCTGAGAACACTAGCAAAAAACTGAGGCATGATGGCTGTGGGTGGGGTCATCCTGTTCTGTCCAGTGTTTTGTTGCCCATGTCCATTTCTCCTGTAGACGGCAGTATATCCCACGAGTCTGATAATTCTTGTGTCCTTCAACATTCATTTTCGACGGGGGAACAACGGCCATACTTAACATTGTTACGCCACACTTATGCCACCATATAGCAGGGGCAACTATACGGCGGGAAAAGCCTAACGTAAACGGCGTAACTTTACTGCGTCGGCCGGGCGTACGTTCGGGAATTCGCGTATCTACCTAATTTGCATACTCGACGCGGAATTCGACGGAAGCGCCACCTAGCGGCCAGCGTAAAAATGCAGTTACGTTCCGGCGGCGTAAGAGACTTATGCCTGTCGGATCTAACAGATATCTATGCATAACTGATTCTAAGAATCAGGCGCTTAGACCTGGACCTGGCCAGTCTTTGCGATTCGGCACTGCGTCGATTTAACTGACAATTGCACGGTCATGCGATGTGGCTCCCAAACAAAATTGGCGTCCTTTTTTTTTCCACAAATAGAGCTTTCTTTTGGTGGTATTTGATCACCTCTGCGGTTTTTATTTTTTGCCCTATAAACAAAAATAGAGCTACAATTTTGAAAAAAAAAACCAATATTTTTTACTTTTTACTATAATAAATATCCCCCAAAAAAGATATAAAAAAACTTTTTTTTTCTCAGTTTAGGCCGATACGTATTCTTGTACATATTTTTGGTAAAAAAAATTTCAATGAGCA
Source organism: Rana temporaria (assembly GCF_905171775.1). Taxonomy (NCBI): domain Eukaryota; kingdom Metazoa; phylum Chordata; class Amphibia; order Anura; family Ranidae; genus Rana; species Rana temporaria. Next base: position 83,676,389 of record NC_053498.1, read on the forward strand.
TTTAACGATTGGTTTGTGCAAAATTTATAGCGTTTACAAAATAGGGGATAGTTTTATGGCATTTTTATTAATATTTTTTTTACTTCTAATGGTCGGCGATCAGCGATTTTTTTCGTGACTGCAGCATTATGGCTATACTTTTTATGGACTAACGAGGTCTCTATGGATACATCACTACACCTATGCCATGCCTGCTCTTCATTTGGCCTGGTGGGGTCCCTTTCTGACTCCGCCCCCTCAGCACCCGGGTGAGGCACCTTCTGCCGGCGTCTTGGGGCTGCACACCTGTAGCCATGGTCAAGCTCAGTGGTGAGTATGGGGACCCACAACCCCTTCTACCCTGTGCCTTTACAAACCAATACTGTGCCATATTGCCAAACATATACGTATGTATATTTTTTTCATCCTAGGTCAGGGGTCAAGTCCTGGGGAAAAAAGTGTGGGAACTCCCACCCAAGATCCACTCCCCCACCAAAAAAAAAAAAATGATACACTCATATGCATAATTACTAAACCGCATGTTTTTTTTCGATCCACTGTACCTTAGTAATCCTTTATGTTACTGGCCGCTTCCTTTATATGGATTCATCGGGTAGTGTGCGGGTATTCCTTTAAGCAAGTTCTTTCTAAATCCCACGATAACTCGCGGCAGACCTCCGCAATGTCTCCTGGGAACAATGACAAAAGCTCCCAGGAGACATTGCGGCATCGAGGAAGTGACGGAATACCCACGCACACTACCCGATGAATCCATATACAGGAAGCAGCCAGTAACATAAAGGATTACTAAGGTTCGCCTGCCCCTGACAGTGACTCGAGCTGGGCATCGCCGCTTAGGATTGGCTCAGGCGGCTCGGCTGCTCTCGGCTGCTCTAGTCCTGCAAAGGGAACTGCGTTCCTGCTGTGAAAAAAGTGCAGGAACGCCGTTCCTACGCGTTCCCGCAGGACTTGAGCCCTGTCCTAGGTACAGTGTTACACACCCCTGAAGACCGAGCTGGATCTTGCGAAATTAGTCGGGTAGTATGATGCCCGTGTACTCTGACCGATACTACATTTATGTACCAATATTTTTTGTTTATCTATCTTTTTATTGGCAACTGTTTGTGTTATCTATGCATGTAAAGAAATTTACTGTAATAACTATTGTTATTCTTACTGGCGGTAACGGTACCCACTTAATTTAAAGTCCCGGGGCGAATCCTTTTGTTTGCCTATATGTTATAGGGATGGAAGTGTGTTACTGGGGACACCAGACCTTTCCTCTTTCTGTAACCCGATGTTCAGAATTAAAGCACTTCTGTGGATTTGGTGAGTTCAAGCTATCTGATTGAGTGATTATATCTGCTTATACAGGACTGGCATAGAGGTCCCACAAGGGATAAATCGCTTCACAACAATCAGAGTCAGAATAGTCAAAATATGATATTGATTTCCTACAGCCTGCTGTGTGTATGTGTGCTCCTGATCTGCAATCAAGCTCCGTACCATCCGCCATCTTGTTAAAGAACATGGTCACACAAGCTTACTGCACCTCATGTGAATGTTAAAAACTGTTTCTCTATATCGAACTGTGTTACCCCACCTGTCTAAGCTGCTGTTCGCCTTCTTAAAGAGACAGTACCATTTTTTGCAAAAATGTTAAAAACTTCTAGACAAGACTCTGAGCACCTTTTTGTGGCTGAACCAATGCCTCTGACCCGCAGACGTGCATGGAACAGATTCTGCAGATATTGCCGAACAGAGTGTAAGACCCAAACGTACAATAAAACTGACACAGAAACTCAGAAAAAACGATCAAACCACTAGAAATGAGTTTTCCAGCAATCTGTCAGACTTATGGGACAGAACTTCACACTGCATGTCAGTTTTGTCACACTTTAATGATTAACCAGCTGAACTAATAGACTCTATAGATCGCTTATCTGTCGCGTATAAATGCTACCAGCGGCTGTTTGAAAAATACACAGCTTTCTTGCAGGACTGTTATATAGAGGACTCTTCAGCAGATCTGACCAGAGCTGATGCACTAAACCAACAAAGGGATCTCCTAGTGCAAAAAGCTCAGTATAAGGCAGAACTCTGCATTGCTCAACTGCAGGAGACCAGATCTCACAGATCAACATCAACCAAGCACACTGCACGTTCTTCTAGATCCTCTCGCTCCAGTTCAACATTAAGCGATAAGATAATAGAGGCCCGCGCTGATGCGGAATCAAAAAGAAATAGAAACAAAAAAGGCAAAGATGCAAGGAGCTTACCAAGCAGAGATGAAAGCTCACCAAGCAGAGATGGAAGCTAACTGAGCAGTTTACCAAGCAGAGATGAAAGCTCACCAAGCAGAGATGGAAGCTCAACAAGTATCTCACCAAGCAGAGGCAGATTCCCAATTAAAGATTCTGCAAAGGGAAAGGGAGGAAGCATCTGCCCTAGCAAGGCTGAGAGTCCTTGAACAAGCGATGGGAGAAAGTGTTAACTCAGACTGTTCCATCCCAGCGGAACTGCAAGACCCAGTTGAACGCACCAGTGAATACGTACTAAAGCATAATGTTTGCAATGATACAGAGTCATCTCCTGTACTTCCTACTCACAACACTGTTCTGACTCTCAACACAGAGACTCCTCAGCTCCAAATGCCTGAGCCCCTTCAAGTCTACAACACAAGTGCATCTATGCAGCAAACCACATCACCTCTAGGTGACAACAAGGTGACTTCCAGTGACAAGCCGCAGCTCAAGCCACAGCCAGCACAAGCCTTAGGGATTACACCACAGTTAAATGCTCTTGCAACATCATTTCATCCTGGTAAACCTCACCCTACTTCACCAAAGAACTTTCACACCCGAGGGGTTCCACAAGTTACTTTGGCAACAAAGAGTGAGAGATCAGACTTGAATGACTTTGCCAGATACATGGTACACTGTGAGCTCATTAACACTACCCTCTCAGGCCGAGTACTCACGAGCAGACATGTCCGATGAAACCGGTCCGCGGACCGTTTTCATCAGACATGTCTGCCCGGGGACTTCTGTTCGATGGCTGTACACACCATCGAACAGAGGTCCGCGCGTAAACAATACGCGGGGCGTGTCCGCGGTGTCGCCGCGTCGATGACGCGGTGTCGCCGCGACAATCACGCGGCGACGTGGGCGGCCTGCCTTTAAAATGCTTCCACGCATGCGTCGAAGTCATTCGACGCATGCGAGGGATGGCGGGCGGCCGGACATGTACGGTAGGTCTGTACAGACGACCGTACATGTCGAGGGGGACAGGTTTCCTGTCCGATCCGCCCGAATCCGCTCGAATCCGACGACCGTACATGTCGGGGGGACAGGTTTCCTGTCCGATCCGCCCGAAAATGGTCCGCTCGGGCCTACACACGGCCAAACATGTCTGCTGAAACTGGTCTGCGGACCAGTTTCAGCAGACATGTTTGGTCGTGAGTACGGGGCCTCAAGGTTTGACGATTGTCCGGAGAGCTACAGGGACTGGAGATCAACCTTCAAAGCTGCTATTGCTGATCTCAACCTTACTACCAAGGAGGAACTTGATATGCTCATAAAGTGGCTGGGGCCAGAATCTGCAGTTCATGTAAAAAAAAGACTGAGAACAGTACATGTTGACCACCCAGATGCAGGTCTTGTTGCTGCATGGGCAAGACTTGAGCAAGCTCATGGTAGCTCTGAAGCCATAGAAAGCACTCTATTCAAGAGACTGCAAAACTTGCCAGAAATAGGGAACAAAGACTATCGCAAGCTCCAAGATCTGAGTGACCTTCTCATGGAGCTGGAGTTGGCAAAGACAGACCCACGTCTACATGGACTAAGATTCCTGGACACTGCCCATGATGTCAGTCCAGTGGTGTATAAACTGCCATACGGCCTGCAAGAGAAATGGGCACAACAGGGCTCAAGGTACAAACAAGACTATAACGTATCTTTTCCCCCATTCGCATATTTCTGCAAGTTCATCAGTGATCAAGCCTGGATGAGAAATGATCCCAGCTTCAGTGAACACACATTGCCTGCTTCATCATCATCATCTTCATCAAGGTATGATAACACAGCAGCTAAACGTAGAGACTTTAATAGAGCAACATCTGTTAAAAGGACAGACATCACACCACCCGTATCCTCTCCTGCTCACCAGAGCGATTCGGGTGACAGAGATAAAGACCCTAATCATCAGTGCCCTGTTCATAAGAGGCCTCGCCCCCTAAAGAAATGTTGTGGGCTTAGGGCAAAGACGTTACAAGAGCACAGGGAGATTCTTCAGAAACTTATGGGGGTGTGGTATGGGGGCGCTACAGGTGCTGTGCTTGTTATGGACATTTTGCTAAAGACTGTAAAGTTGTCATCAAGTGCACAGAATGCAGTTGCGACAGATATGTTACAGCAATGCATCCGGGCCCACCTTCAGACGATTCACAGCAGCCTCCTACCTCCAGCCCTGTCTCAAATCATGGCGGGGAGCAACAAGGTCATGCTCCAGCCACAGCTAATGTTTTCTCTTCAAGTACAGAAGTCTGTGGAGAAGACTTAGGCCCAGATTCAGAAAGGACTTACGACGGCGCAGCGCCATGTACGCCGTAGTAAGTCCTAATCCGAGCCGTCGTATCTATGCGGCTGATTCTTAGAATCAGTTACGCATAGATATCTATTAAATCCGACATCGTAACAGCATATTTTTTCTGACCGCTAGGTGGCGCTTCCGTCGAATTCCATGTTGAGTATGCAAATTAGCTAGATACGCGAATTCACGAACGTACGCCCGACCGACGCAGTAAAGTTACGATGTTTACGTTAGGCTTTTCCTGGCGTATATTTGCCCCTGCTATATGAGGCATAAGTGCGGCGTACCAATGTTAAGTATGGCCGTCGTTCCTGCGTCAAAATTTGAAAAAGTTACGTCGTTTGCGTAGGTCGTCCGTGAATGGGGCTGGACGTCATTTACGTTCACATCGAAACCAATGACACCCTTGCGGCGTACTTTGGAGCAATGCACACTGGGAAATTCCACGGACGGCGCATGCGCCGTTCGGCAAAAACGTCAATCACGTCGGGTCACAGTATATTTACATAAAACACGCCCCCCTGATCCAAATTTGAATTAGGCGGGCTTGCGCCGGCCGATTTACGCTACGCCGCCGCAACTTACGGAGCAAGTGCTTTGAGAATACAGCACTTGCCCATCTAAGTTGCGGAGGCGTAACGTAAAGCGGATATGTTACACCCGCACAAAATTACGCCGCTGACTGTGAATCTGGCCCTTAGATTACACATGCTGTGCTAAGATTTACCTAGTCAAGATATACCCAAAGGGCCAACCTGAGGAAGTTATTAGGATGTATGCCATACTAGATGAACAGAGCAACAGATCCCTGGTTAAGCCTAAATTCTTTGAGATCTTTGGTATAGATGGACATACATCACCGTATACTCTCAACCTGTTCTGGTCGTAAAGAGACCTTTGGCAGAAGGGCCAATGGGTTCATGGTCTCTCATATCAATAAGGAAGAGGGCATACCCCTACCAACATTAGTTGAGTGTGACCAGATACCAGACGAAAGAGAAGAAGTTCCTTCTCCAGAGGCTGCATATCAGCATCCTCACTTAAGGCACCTTGTTAATGGGATTCCTGCAATGGACATGAATGCTGAAATCTTGATCTTGCTAGAAAGTGACATTCTCAGAGTACATAAAGTACACAAGCAGTGCAATGGACCTGATAATGCCAGTTACGCACAAAGGGCCATATTCTCAAAGAATTACGCCGGCGTATCAGCAGATACGCCGACGTAAGTCCGATTCTAAGGCCGTCATATGTTTAAGTGTATTCTCAAACTGAGATACACTTAAACATGCCTAAGATACGACGGCCAGCGCCGTTGTATCTTAGGCTGCAATATCTACGCTGACCGCTAGGTGGCGTTTCCTTTGCGGTCAGCGTAGAATATGCAAATGACTAGTAACGCTGATTCTCTAACGTACGCTTGCCCGTCGTAGTGATTTTACGTAGTTTCCGTGAGCGATACGCGGCGTAAAGATAAACATGCCCCCTAGGTGGCGTACTCAATGTTAAGTATGGCCGTCGTTCCCGCGTCGAAATTTGAAAATTTAACGTCGTTTGCGTAAGTCGTCCGTGAATGGCGCTGGACGCCATTTACGTTACCGTCAAAACAAATGACGTCCGTGAGACGTCATTTAGCGCAATGCACGTCGGGTAATTTACCCGACGGAGCATGCGAATTACGATTGGCACGGGAGCGCGCCTAATTTAAATGATCCACGCCCCCTACCAGGATCATTTGAATTAGGAGTGCTTGCGCGGGTGGACTTTACGCTACGGCGCGGCAAGTTTACAGGTAAGTGGTTTGGGAATCAGGCACTTGCCAGTTAAACTTGCGGCGGAGTAACGTAAAGGACATACGTTACGCCGCCAGAGATCTATAAGAATATGGCCCAAAAACTTGATCTAGGTTGGGTAATCGTGGGCGACGTATGCTTGTCCTCAGTGATTATATCTGCTTATACAGGACAGGCATAGAGGTCTCACAAGGGATAAAGCGCTTCACAACAATCAGAGTCAGAATAGCCCATGTCTATTTATGAGGTGAACTCAGTCCCCTGTCAGCCCACTAATGGGGATTGGCTGAGGCATGCATGGCAGCTCCTCCTAACCCCCGCCTTCTAATTCTAAAAGGTTTGCCCACCTTCCAGACACCAGTGGGAGGCACTAGAGGGCTGCCATATATACAGTGGGGATCGAACGTTTGGGCACCCCAGGTAAAAATCTGTATTAATGTGCATAACAAAGCCAAGGAAAAATCTCCAAAAGGCATCAAATTACAGATTAGACATTCTTATAATATGTCAAAAAAAGTTAGATTTTATTTCCATCATTTAAACTTTCAAAATGACAGAAAACAAAAAAATGGTGTCTGCAAAAGTTTGGGCACCCTGCAGAGTTAATATCTTGTACTGCCCCCTTTGGCAAGTATCACAGCTGGTAAATGCTTTTTGTAGCCAGCCAAAAGTCTTTTGATTCTTGTTTGAGGTATCTTTGCCTATTATTCCTTACAAAAGTCTTCCAGTTCTTTGAGATCTCTGGGCTGTCTGTCACGCACTGCTCTTTTAAGGTCTATCCACAGATTTTCAATTAAGTTGAGGTCAGGAGATTGTGAAGGCCATGGCAAAACCTTCAGTTTACGCCTCTTGATGTAATCCCCCGTGGATTTTGAGGTGTGTTTAGGATCATTATCCATTTGAAGAAGCCATCCTCTCTTTAACTTCAGCTTTTTCACAGATGGCATCAAGTTACCATCCAAAAATGTTCGTTCTACTCGTGAAATGTTCCCTGTGCCACTGGCTGCAATACAACCACAAAGCATGATTGATCCACCCCCATGCTTAACAGTTGGACAGAGGTTCTTTTCATTAAATTCTGTGCCCTTTCTTCTCCAAACTTACCTTTGCTTATTCCGGGCAAAAAGTTCTATTTTAACCTCATCGGTCCACAGAACCTGTTTCCAAAATGCATCAGGCTTGTCTATATGTTCATTTGCAAAGTTCAAATGCAGATTTTTGTGGTGAGAAAGTAGAAGAGGTTTTCTTCTGATGACTCTTCCATGAAGACCATATTTGTACAAGTATCTCTTTATAGTGGAATAGTGTACCACAACTCCAGTGTCTGCCAGATCTTTCTGGAGGGATCGTGCAGTCAAACGTGGGTTTTGAATTGCTTTTCTCACAAGGTCACCGCGACACCAGCTGAACCCGGAAGACACGGGCAGGCACATCGAGGAGCCGTCCGGCTCGATTTTATTTTCATGCTCCATAACAATTGACTAATTGTAAGTGCACATTTTTATACTTAATATTAAAGTCACCTTGGATTTTATACTATGCAAGTCCTTTTTTCCATGGTACATCCTCACACGTGAATGTAACTACGAGGAGTCCCCTGGTGGAGAGCTGTTGAGAGTTATCTGTCTCATGCGCTTGCGATCTCCTAATCAGAGATCAATCCAGCTGGTAAGAGGCAGTATTATCTAAGGTGGTGGCTTTCCTATCTTCACGTTCTTCTGGAAGTTGGGAGATTTTTTCTACACTGAATTCACTTAGCCTTGAGATGCCCCTGCTATTTGGCGGAATATGTTATTTTTGGACTTTATAAAAAAACATGTCACTGGGTTGTCATTTACGTTACGCCGCCACAAGTTTTACAGGAAAGTGCTTTATTCACAAAGAACTTGCCTGTAAAGTTGCGGCGGCGTAGCGTAAATCCCGCGGCGCAAGCCCGCCTAATTCAAATGAGCCGGGTAGGGGGCGTGGATCATTTAAATTAGGCGCATTCCCGCGCCGAACGTACTGCGCATGCGCCGTCCCTAAAATTTCCCGACGTGCATTGCGCTAAATGACGTCGCAAGGACATCATTGGTTTCGACGAGAACGTAAATGGCGTCCAGCCCCATTCACGGACGACTTACGCAAACGACGTAAATTTTTAAATTTCGACGCGGGAACGACGACCATACTTAACATTGGTTGCCCCTCATATAGCAGGGGCAACTTTACGCGTCGCAAATCTAACGTAAACGTAGTAACTTCAGTGCGTCGACCGCGCGTACGTTCGGGAATTCGCGTATTTTGCTAATTTGCATACTCGACCGGGAAAACGACGGAGGCGACACCTAGCGGCGAAAAAAAAAATTGCATTTAAGATCCGACAGCGTAAGAGCCTTACGCCTGTCGGATCTAATGGTTATCTATGCGTAACTGATTCTAAGAATCAGTCGCATAGATACGACGGCCCAGATTAGGACTTACGACGGCGCACATTGCGTTGTGCCGTCGTAAGCCCTTTGAGAATCTGGGCCTCTGTTTGTATATATTAATAAGTTTAAACCCAGCCATTGGTTTCACTGATCTGGATTGTTAAAATCTGGGCTTAATTAGTATTTACACCCATCACTTGGGTTACTTTATTTATTTATATTATTCAATTTTTCTCTATTAGAGAGGGATCTCCATATAGTTACTTGTTACAGTGCAGCTTTTTGTATCTATTTCATCAGACAGAAACTGATGGAAATCTCTGCCTCCCAAAGGACGTATGAGCATTATGTGTCAACAAAACCCCCCCCCCCCCCACCAAAAAACATAAAAGCAAATTGAGCACTAATCTGCATGCTTAACCCCTCCTCCCAACACAAATCTCCCATGCCAGAGATAATCTTGGCCCCCTCCCCATCCCCCCTCCACGGTCAAGTACTCTGTCTCCAAATCCTCCCGCCCAGCACAAATTCCCCCCAACCCCCCCTCCTAGCACAAATATCCCCCCCCCCCCCAATTTCCCATTCTAGCAGAAATTCTCCCCATTCATCCCTACTAGTACAAATCCTCCCACCTCCCCAAAAAATATCAGCTCCTAGCACAAATTCCTTCCCCTCTACCGTGTGACCTCTTCTAGCACTGACCCCCACAGTTCCCCTGATAGCACAAGTTCCCTTCCCCCACCCCCATCCTACCACAAATTCCCCCAAATCACCATTCCTAGCATACACCCCTAATTTCCCCTGCTAGAACAATTCCTATCCACTGCCACTCTGTAAATTCCCCCTCACAAAACAAATTCCTCCAATCTCCTGGGGGTACCCGCCCCACTTCACATCATACCACAGTGCCCAGGGCAGCCTTCCTTTCTGCCCACCCCTTGTTCCGGCCCCGTCTAAAACAGGAACACAGAAAGCTTAAAAAATCTAACAGGGGCTCCAAGCTTTCCCTACTTTTGTAAAGAAAATCTTTTATTTTTTTTGCTGTCCATGACCCCTCACTTATTGTCCCCTGTGACAGTCAGTGTCAGCACAGCAAGAAATAGGAGGAGAGGTTGTCACAGGGACAGAAAAGCACAGGCAGCAGTAACATAGGTTCCATTTTTTACTGAAAATGAAGAGTTTTGTTGCAGTCTGTTTCTTAGCTGGAGAAACTTTAATAATCTCCAGGCCTAAAATGTACATGTGTGCAAAAAAAAAAATTGGCAATAAAACGGGTTAATGGATATAAAACAGCACTGCAGCGCCTCCTACTGGACCACATACAAGTTGTTGATTTCAGTTACACTGCATCTCAGCAATACAAGATCTTTGGCATGATAATAAATAACCTCTAACTGACTAATTCCTGTTTTGTAATCCAGTTATTTCCATATTTTTTCAAATAAGAAATATTTAATTGATGGGCTAATTTCAAGTTAGCAGTCAAAAAATTAAAAAAATCTATATCCTACAGTTGATTGAAGTTAATATTTTGACGTTAAGGGAGAAGTTGCAACAGACGGCTCTGCTTATCCAACCATTCAAAATGACATTTTAGTCACTAAGCAACTGGGCAAAAAAACAAATTATTACTCAACTTAATGGGTCAAAAGCCAATTTCTCTTTTCCTTAAGGTTTATAAAGGTAAACAGTGAAGGGGGATCACCCCCTGTGAATTGGCCAGATGGCAGCCATGCAGATGTCTTAATTTGGGCTCAAAACGAGAAAATATTTTTATAAGGAATTCTATCTTTTTTTTCTCAGTAGGGATCTTTCAAATATGAAAATATATTAAACATAAGTGACCCTAAGTTGTGTTGTGTAATGGACAGGGACAGGGTAGAGGGGCTGGGAACACTGCAAGCACAGCATTGCATAAAAGAGGTCCGTCAGCACTTGCAATGTAAATCCACCTTTGAGTAAGTTTGTAGAAGTGAAGTGGTATAGTACTTTTACAAGGTAAATCTATGCAATAATGTTTATGCTTTGCATGGCTATTTAAAAGAAATGGCACAAAAACATACTGCACTTTGGTAAAGCATATACCGGTAGTCTTAGCTACGTTTTAACTGTAGCAACTAAAAATCTGAATCTGACTGCATTATAAAATATAAACCTCAAATTAAACGTAAATTTAGATGACTACCTCACTATTATCATTAACTGCTTTGCTGAAAAAAAATGTTGTTTACAGCTCTCAGTAGCTCAATCTTTTTTTTTTATATATACACAAAACTGAATGATTTAGTTATGCAACTCATTCATTCTTCATTTAGCTGCCTACTCTAGAGGGTATTGTACAAATGTTCAATCAGAGACAGTCTGAAAGCAAACAGCATCTGTATTGACCCTACCTATTATAGTTTCTCTTTAAGAACAGTTGTAGTGTTTTCTGCATAATAGTTTCACAGTGGTAGACAGATGCTAAAATCGGGCCTTGGAGATTTCCCCATGTTTCCTATTCTTGCAATTCAACAGTCTTTGTTAACGGAAGGCAACTTTTCCCAGCAATAATTCTACAGCAGTGTGTAAGGCCCCTTTCACACTGGGGCGGGAGGTGGGGCACGACCATCGGATGGCGTCATCCAGAGATCCCGCCCCCTTGTGACATCAGGTACCGATCATGCCCCGGACAGTGATGTCACAAGGGGTCTCTGAATGATGTCTTCTGTCCCATCGCAGAGTAGGAGGAGGTTTGTTTTTTATTGTTTTCAGTGGGTCGTGGCAGGAATGGTGGCGGAGGAAGAAGAAAAAGACCAGAGCCAGAAGACCGGAGGAAGAAGACCAGAGGAAGAAGCGGAGGAAGAAGAAGACCGGAGGATTGAGCGGTGGAAGAAGACCAGAGGAAGAGATCATTTTATTTCCCTATACATGAAGATGTGTGTTTTTTTTGTTGTTATGTCTCATCCTATATCAGTCACATTTACTTGTTTGCTTATTCTCACATTTTAGCACGCAATCTACATAAATACCAATTTTCTACAATTGTTTTGCACAAAAAGAACTGACCAATCAATGACCAGCTTTAGTAAATCAGCCCCTTTGAGTCATAGCTAGGAATGAATATGCAGATTAAGGATTTATGCTCATGGCAGTAAGGGTATAAAGCAGGTCCGGACTGGGACAGAAAAAAGGCCCAGGCATTTTGGACTGAGCAGCCCATGACATGGGCCCCTTCCCCACTCTCCACCCTGACAGATACCCTGGGAGAGGGGAGGGGGATACCCGGCAGAGATGCCGGGGGGCTGATAAAGAGCATGAGGAGGGGCGGGGACAACAGGAAGGAACCTTAAGAACATGGGGTGGGGCGAGAGCACAGGGGAGAGGCAGTGAACACAGGGAGGAAGAGGAGAGTACAGGGGGGCCGGAGAGCACAGGAGGTGGGGGAGCACGGGGGAAGCAAAAACACGGGGTGGGGCGGAGAGCACAGGGAGGGCAGGATAGCACCAGGAGGTTGGAGAGTACAAGGGGGAAGCGGCAAAGCGCAAATAGAGGGCAGGAGAGCACAGGGGTTGGGTAGAGAGCACAGGGGTGGGCGGACAACACTGGGGGGGGGGCAGGAGAGCACTGGGGAGAGGCAGCCAAAAGTGGGGGGCTGGAGAGCACTGGGGGGCTGAAGAGCACTGGGGGGAGCAGGGGGTGGTGGAGAGCATGGGGTGGGGGGTGTGGAGAGAGCAGGGGGCAGCAGAGAGCATGGAGGAAGGTGGAGAGCTCGGGGAATGCTCAGAGCCAGGGAGAGGTGGAGAGCACAGGGGGCAGCGGAGTGCATAGGGGAAGGTGGAGAGCATGGGGGATGTGGAGAGAACAGGGGGCAGAGGAGAGCATGGGGGGGATGTGGAGAGCACAGGGGGGCAGCGAAAAGCATGGGGGGATGTGGAGAGCACAGGGGGATGTGGAGAGCACAGGGGGGCAGTGGAGAGCATGGGGGAAGGTGGAGAGCACGGGGAAGGATCAGAGCCAGGGGGAGGTGGAGAGCACAGGGGCAGCAGAGAGCATGGGGGAAGGTGGAGAGCACGGGGGAAGTGGAGAGCACAGGGGGGCAGCGGAGATCATGGGGGGATGTGGAGAGCATGGGGCAGCGGAGAGCATGGGGGGATGTGGGGAGCAAGGGGTCACCGGGGAACATGGGGGGAGGTGGAGAGCATGGGGGGAGCAGGGGAGGTGGATAGCACAGGGGGCATAGAGTATGGGTGGGGTTAAGAGCACTGGAGGGGCAGCACAAATAAGCAGGATAGGGGGAGCAGTGGGGGCAGCTGCATATAGAAGAATCATTCTCTCCATCTTCCTCCTGCAGTCTCCGAATGCCTGTTTGTCCTCTCCCTCTTGCCGTCATTCAAAGACTGCAGGAGGAAGATGGAGAGAATGATTCCTCTATATGCAGCCACCCCCACTGCTCCTTCTTCTATCCAGGTTACAGGGCGGGCTGCACTCACATTCTCTATGATCCTACTCCAAGGTCTGCAGCAGGTGTCTCGTCTAGCTCCTCCCCCTCCGTGGTCACATGCCCGGCACAGACAGCAGAACTAAACGTGTGGCCACAGAGGTGTCTCATCTAGCTCCTCCCCCTTCGCGGCCACGCCCCGACACAGACCGCTTCCACTATAGGTGCAGTCGCAGAGAGCTCCTCCCCCTTCATGTTTTTGTCTCCCCGGCGCCGATGGCCGAGTTGAACTAGCAGCCGGGTGGCCGCGGAGAGGCCGGGTGAGTTGCGCGGGCTCAAAGAGCAGCCCAACAAGGACTTGCGACCCCAGCTCACTGGGCAAGTGCCCGGTTTGCTCTATGGCCAGTCCGGGCCTGGTATAAAGGGTGAAAAAGTGTACAGAACCTGGGAAAAGTCTTTTCCAGGAGCCACAGCTGCTGCTTATTAAATATACTGTAGAGCAATTATGGCTGTACACAGGTCTACAATGGTACTTTCATAAACCTGCACCGATGTACAATTCTGGACTGTCAGTCTGTAATTGATTTATATGGGTGGCTGTACGCAGTAGATGTGGGTCTCGCAGAAAAGTTTTTGCAGGTTATGTACATTTGTGCACGTTATACCGCCCCTTGCGACTAAACGCTAAGGTCCCTTTCACACATGCGGACCATATGTCCGCTTTTTCATCCATCCGTTTGTAGCGCCCCCTTACTTTCAGTATGGGCACTACGCTAAAGTTAGTGGGGAATGGGAGAGTTACTTTGCTCCCATTCGTAATTTGTTTGAAATTTGGGACTTCTGTCATTCCAGAAATGTCCACTGGGTCAATCTGTGGTCCAGGGATGCAATACCATCCCTGGCCAGCAGTTGGCGCCAGAGGGATTCTGGCAGAGTAAGTTTCTCCAGCAGCCAATTAGAGGAGCTTTTTCCCTCAGGGGGCGTGCTGGAGAGGAGTATATCTGTGACCGGTGTCATGTGTTCCTTAAATCTTCGCGGGATCCTGGTTCCAGGTGTGGCATCCACCTTCAGGGTGCACACATCCATGGACCCCGCTGGCGTGGCCCACCTGGCCATGATTGCAGACTACTTGGGACCTCACCCGGAGGTACCAGGGGACCCCAGCGACTTGCTGGGTTCCCGATTCCACTGAAAGGATCCCAGGCTGGGTGCCGTTCTATTGGGGAGTCGGTTTGAGGGAGACCCGGAGGAAGGTCGTCCAACAGAGCTTGAACAAACCAATTGGGGATCCGGTGACCAGAGTACTGACAGGTATGTTTGCTGTCATCTGGTGACCGATGCAGAAATCTACTGGGAGGATTCACTCCATCTATCTATCTAGTTCAGTTATTGTAATTGGCCTGTGGCAGAGGCCCGAGCCGGGCCTGTGAGAGTGGCCTGTTCCTCCCAGAAATCCTAAGTGGCGTCTCGGCTGCCAGGCCTGTAAATAGAGGTCTGTCCGGGGGCACTTTACCCACTCAGTTGGAGTGGCGACGAGTTACAAATTGGTACTAGGCAGAGCAGTACTGACTGCACTATTTAATATCCAGGCCTGATACTGCAAGGTTCTTCCTCTCTCTCTATTCATCAACTTTGTCCTTCCCAAATGATGTTGATGTTGGCCTGGAAAATAAAGCATTGGAAAAAACCTTTATCCACTGTCTGGACCTTCGCTCACTGTTTGTCTCTACAATTGCACCCCTAGACAACGATAGGGTAACTTAATAGGCCGATCCCAAATCAAACAGCGGCTCCTTCGGGGGTAGCGCTACACGTTTATCCGCTGACAAACGGTCCGTGTTCATCCGATCCCCCTTAGGGGAGAGCAGAGATCTGACAGGGCAGTCCCTGCACAATGTGCGGGGACTGCCCTGTCATCCACCGGATTAACGGGGATCAGCGGAGCGTCCCCCGCTGAGCAAGTGGAGGTTCACAGGGCAGATCATCACGGATCCGTCCCGTGTAAAATGGCCCTTAAAGTTTTGATTTTACTTTTATATCTTTTAGATCAAGGGCCAGTTTACTGTCCTTCAGACTTTAGGAAGGCCGGACTAGGGCCATCGGGAGTAGAAAATGTCCAGTGGGAGTAAATAATACCATATCTTTGGTGTCAGTGGGAGGACTAGTGCCCCATTGTTGGTGTCAGTAGAAGGAATTGTACCCTTTGGATAGTGTCAGTTGGATGAATAGTGCCCCATTGGTGGCTTGAGCAACAAGAATGATTCCCCATTGTTGGTGTCAGTGGATGGAATAGTGCCCCAAGGGCCGGACGAAGGCAAGCAAAGGGCCACAGTTTGAAGACCCCTGTTTTAGATGAAAGTCAGGGATAAACGCCTCCAAATTTATTTCATTTCAGGTTTTCTTTATATATACTATTACTGAATGCAACAAGAACTATTGTAGAGAATTTCCATCCACTGTATACAACTGTATATCATTTACATAAGCTATAAGGTGAAGTCAACGATAAGTAATAAAACGTGTCAAAAAAGCTGCAGAGCCCAATTTTGTATTTTTAAACTTGATTAGCAATTATAAACATTTCCAGGCCTTGCATCCTTGTGTTTATTTTCTCACAGCTTCCTCCACTTGACCTTCTGCAATGTGACATCATTAGAAGTGTTTTGTCAGCCCCCAATAATTGTGAATGACTGGGTGTCCGCTGACGTTCTGTCGGCAAAACACAGGAATGCCAGGGTGAAAGTGATTGTATGTGAAGGAAAATTGGCCAAGTGCTCTCCAGTATGTAGACCTGCAGCCTGTCAGTCACTATGGACAGGTTTAAATTATTTCAATGATTGTATTTAAATTGTATTCAAGCCATAGGCTATGGAAAATTACATTTCCAAATAGAATATAGAAAATAAGTTTGCATTATATAATACTTCCCAGTCAAGTAATAGTAATAGCCATGTCACCTGGGCGATTTTGTAGCAGCGATTATTTGTTGCCACAAATCGGTTATGCCAGCAATTGTAGCTGGCATTGCAATCAATGCTGAGCTACAAATCGCTGTAAGAGTCTGTAAGCAGAGGTTAGTACTCCCTTTAGGGAGACCCTTCCTCTGGGTGGGTATTGTAGGTGGGGCTAGGTTAGTCCTTCAAAGTGGTTGTAATCCCTTTAGTATACTTAGTCTAGTGACTGGCCTCTGGTGATAACCAGAAATTAAACAAATCCTCCTACATAAGTTGTACCTATCTATCTGCAGTATGTTCTTCTCTACAGCTGTTCAAAGTCCAGATTTTACACAACTTGTTTAAGTTTTTAGAAAGAAGGGGGCGGGAAACTTAAATTATACTTTGCAGAATTCAGTGGGAGCGGATTGGAGGGAGGGGACACCCCCTGTCCCTTCCCACAGCACAAAAATCTGAGGCTGTCAATCATAGGCTGTGTGCTGGAGTTCCCTGACCTGCCACCTTTTTACCCTTAGTGAGAAATCGCTTAGAAAAAAAGGATTGCTGCAAATAAATCACCCATCTGGCATGGCCCTAAAGATTAACCTCTTCCCTTCGGCTGTACGCATAAATGCGGCATCTCAGCGGGTGGCCTTTTACGCAGACAGGCCGCATATATGCGGCTCTATGTAAACACAAACTGCGCTGAGAGCTTGTGCCCTGCGCACTCCCGGCACAGTCACTTGCGGGGCCCGGAAAGCTCTCTATGCATACGTAGGAGCTTTACAATTATGTGATCGCTGTGACAGACAATCACAGCAGTCACATGACTCTAATGCCGCCTCCGCCTCCTTGCATCTTGAAGCTCTTAAAAGCCCGTGGGCCAGCGGTGGGAAGGGGTTAAGAGTAGATAAAAGTAAACCAACAGCCAAAGGGGATTTCAGGTGACGCCACTGAACACATATGGTCTTGCCCATATGTGGTCAATGATGTCAGCAATCTAACATGATGACATTCACCTGCCAGCCTAAGAGCTCTCATTTCTAAAAGAATTTGGCAGGAGAGGATCATCTACAGTGGTCGGTGTGTTTGTGTCAACAGGACATTGTTCATCATCATTTATGATGGATCTAAATTGCTGGAGGTCATGATTGATGTGGCATTTACATCGCTGGACATGATTTACTTTTACGTATTTTTTTATAACATACTTTCTACAGGGTGTTTTAATTAGTTTTTTTTGTGAATGAGTAATAAGGAGTAACATTGTTTCCCTTAATTATTCATGTAAAGTTGGAGCTGGATATCTGGAGCCCCTCTATCTTAAAGAGGGCTTCCAGATTCCAGACATCTCCCTATTGACACCTACATGCATCAGGCCAGGAATGTGGGGAGAAGGACCTTGCCCCTATTACATAGAGACCAGGTGTCTTACCAGGGTTTGCCCCTTAAATTCCCTACCAGACCTCTATCTAGGATAATTTGAGAGTGGCGGGGCAGCCAGAATCACAATATCCCATTGATAGATCAGACTCCCCCAGTATCACAAGGACACACTTACCCATTGACAGCAAGGAATATACAGAGGCGATGCCTCATACCAATCATAATGACAGTCCTGAGCAAGAAAGTTTACCTGACAGCTGTCAAGCACAGAGCATGCCAGTAAGTGATGAGAGGTGTTTAAAACCACCTATGAGACTTAAGCCCCGTACACACAAACCTGAAAATCGTACGAAAAATGCCGCTTTCTAAACGATCGTACGATAATCGGATCGTTAGTACAGAGATTCCGAGAGCCAATCAGAACATCCGATTTTATTCTATCGGACATGCACAAATTTTTTTTCGTACGATGCCAGATCGTACGTTTTTTGTTTAATCAGTACAGCTGTCGTTCCAAAATGCAATACAAATGTATTACAACACATGACATCACTTCCTATTTTTTATTCTGCCGTACGAGAATTTTCGTGACTTTAGTAAATCATCAGATTCGACGTGAGATTAGCATACAAAAAAAAACGGACGATCATTTGTCCGATAATCGGATCATGTGTACCGGGCATTAACCTATAGAATGTGTTATTGTTGTCTCTGATCCAAATTTCCCAATGTTCATTTATTAAAGGAGTAGTAAACCCATCCTGTGCTTTTTCCACCATATTAAGCTTTCCTACCTTATGAATGAGTTTCTCTGTGTAAAACGCTTCCTACCTTATCCCTTTCTGTGTAATCTGTCCTTTTCTAATCAATGACGTAATCGGCACATGCGCAGTTAGTCCCGTTTTTCCGACAGGCTCTTCATCTTGCCAGAAAATTGGTGTTTACATGCCGAGGCTGCGCCATTTCCTTTGTGTGACGTCAGCTCGGATATCCCACGAGACTGTTTGCCATTCATAAGCTGAGCCTTAACCCAGCAGCGAGCACCCGAGATTAGGGACACGGAAAGGGAGTAAGGGCGGAAGTAATAACAATATTGAACACGGAAGACAGAAGTCAGCATGGCGGCGGCTGCAGAGGAAAAAGAGCTTTATCAAATACAAAGTTTTTACAAGTAAGCGCTTTGATTTAAAGTAACTTAATGAACTTCATTCTGTTTATTTTAGGGTAGAAGTATGAGAGTTTACTACAGCATTAATACTTAGGCTCCATTCACACCTAGACAGACAAATTCGCGGCGTTTTGTCGCCGCAAATCGCGGTACAAATAGCGGCGTTTTGTACCGCGATTTGCGGCGACAAAACGCCGGTATTGTCCGCCTAGATGTGCCCCAGATTGACCCCCTCTATGGAGATGGTTCCCATCTCCTAGCCGAACGCCGAAAGCCGCCTGAAAAAAAGGTCCGGGACCTTTTTTCAGGCGGCAGGTGTCCGGCGTTCGGCGTGGAGATGTGAACCATCTCCATAGAGGGACATGTGTTTTCATCCCTCTGGCGGCAGCGGCGTAGCACTACAGGCGTTTAAACGCCTAGATGTGAATGGGGGCTAAAGGGGAGATGTTATGGATGTTATGTTTGTTTATATGTAACTGCATGATGCATCTCTGTTGCACTTGCTTCCTGTGTTGTGTTTCCTGTTCCTGCTGAGTATTATTCAATAAACATGGCCTTTGTGCAGTAATGGCTTGTTCTGTCTTTACTTACTGCATAGTTCGACAAACCCCGGGCGCCAGGTCGCCATTGCGACTAGAATTAGCAACCTAGCGCCTGGGGCATCCTGTGTCCCTGTGCGCCCCCACCTCTTTTGAGCATTACGTTTATTTCTTCGTTCATCGGATTGGCCATACACACACTATCAATCTTTTTTTTTGTATATATGTAAGTGATATAAGTAAAGGTTTTTATGGGCAAGGTATGTATTTTTGCTGATGACACAAAAGTGTGTAATAGGGTTGATATCCCTGGAAGTGTAACATGGAACATGATTTGGCATTGCTGGAAGACTGATCAAAGCAGATTTGGGGGTATTTATTTCAGATGATTGCATAAAAGGAGCAAACAGTGTTTACAGGCAGCGGGGCTGCATCACTAGAGGGATCACTGGCAGGAGGAAGGAGGTCCCGATTCCCCTATATAGATCTTTAGTGAGACCTCATGTAGAATATTGGGCCATATTCTTAAACAAGTTACGTAGGCGTATCAGCAGATACGCCTACGTAAGTCCGTTTCCTATGTTTAAGTGTATTCTCAAACTGAGATACACTTAAACATGCCTAAGATACGACGGCTTGCGCCGTCGTATCTTAGGCTGCAATATTTACGCTGACCGCTAGGTGGCGGTCAGCGTAGAATATGCAAATGACTAGTCACGCCGATTCTCTAACGTACGCTTGCCCGCCGTAGTGTTTTAACGTCGTTTCCGTAAGCGATACGCGGCGTAAAGATAAAGATGCCCCCTAGGTGGCGTACTCAATGTTAAGTATGGCCGTCGATCCCGCGTCGAAATTTCAAAATTTAACGTCGTTTGCGTAAGTCGTCCGTGAATGGCGCTGGACGCCATTTACGTTACAGTCAAAACAAATGACGTCCGTGAGACGTCATTTAGCGCAATGCACGTCGGGTAATTTACCCGACGGAGCATGCGCATTACGATCGGCGCAGGAGCGCGCCTAATTTAAATGATCCACGCCCCCTGCCAGGATCATTTGAATTAGGATGGCTTGCGCGGTTGGACTTTACGCGACGCCGCCGCAAGTTTACAGGTAAGTGGTTTGTGAATCAGGCACTTGCCACTTAAACTTGCGGCGGAGTAACGTAAAGTACATACGTTCCGCCGCCTTAGATGTATAAGAATATGGCCCATTGTGTCCAGTTCTGGAGACCTCACTTACAAAAAGATATTGGTTAAGATAGAACCAGTTCAGAAACGGGTAACAAAAATTGTGAAAGGTTTGAGGCATAAAACATATCGAGAGCAACTTCAGGAACCTAATATGTACAGTCTGGAGGAAAGAAGGGAAAGGGGAGACAGGGCTGAAACCTTAAGGCTGGGTTCACATTATTGCAAATTGGATGTGGGTTTCTCCGCATCCAATTTGCATTTTAGGAGCCTGTGACCGGTTCTCAATGGAGCCGGTTCACAAAGCTCCGGGATGGCTGCAGAGCGAATTGCACAGGAGTCCTGTGCGTCTTCTGGTCTTTTTCAGGTTAGAATTCAGCCAACATTTCAGACCAAAATTGGACCTGAAAAGGTGAACAGGTGAACAGGGATGCAGTGGACCCCTGCTGTGGGAGGTGTGAGCCCAGCCTGAAATACATCAAGGGGTAAATGAGGTTCAGGAGGGCAGTTTTTTCAATATGAAACCAAAATCAAGAACACAGGGACATGACCTTAAACTAACTAATCTTAAAAAGGTATTTAATGGGCACCTAAACAGGACATGTCCGCTCAGCGCGCTGCACACCCCAGGACCTGATAGCTGCATAATACAGAGTCTGACTAGCCTACAACCCTTCTACGATGACTGGCAACTTACTTTGACTCCTTGGCACACACTGACAGGATGTACATCGGGAGGAAGGCAAAGCTTAAAACGCTAGAAGCTCAGGAAGCACTGACTAGAACTGCAGTTAAAATGGTGACGTCACAATCTCCTCACTCCATACAGGCTATTACACAGCAACAGCTCCAGTCTCCTTCTTCCACCAAGCACGGTGAGCCAATTTCTGATTCTGGGATGTCCCCCATCACTCTACAGAACACCCCAACTGGCTCTGACCTATTAAGCCAATTTGAAAGGGTCCTACATAAAGCCTTACAGAACACATCAGATAATATCACTGACAAATTGATGCAGGAGATTGGTTAGGTAGCCCGCCGCACCTCTATCCTGGAACAGAGGATTTGATGTCACTACCTCTAATTATGCTGGAGAACTGGAATTCCTCAGATTAGAATATTCTTCACTTCAAACTAGCCTTGAGGATTTCGAAAACAGGGCAAGGAGATCCAACCTCCGTATTAGAGGAATCCCTGAGGTAATTGAGCATCTTCAATCAACATCCATGGCGCTTTTCCAGGAGCTTGCCCCTTTCTACCCCTATAGAATGCCTGGAAATGGACAGAATACACAGATCTCTGGTTCCCCATAAAGATGATGGATCCCCCAGAGACATCATCATAAAACAACATGTCTTCTGTACCAAACAGCAATTAATGGAAGCTGCCTGCTATAAAGAAACCCTAACATTACAGGGACATCACTGTCAGATTTTCCAGAACATGTCCCAACAGACACTCAAACATAAAGCAATGAAGCCACACTTACAAGTGCTCCAACATCACTGCATTTCATATGGATCGTGTTTCCCCTTTTGTCATCCCCTTTTCCTATAAAGGAACCTCCTTTACATGCAAAACAGCAGATGACCTACTAACCACAATACAAGATCTTCGCTTGTTAACACCTGGAACACCACCAGAGAGAGCTACGCTGTACCCACACCACCAGAGAGAGAGCCACTCTGTACTACACCACTAGTGTTGAGCAGAATATGCCATATTCGATTTCGCGATATATCTCGAATATATATTCGAATATTCGAGATATATTCGCTAAATTCGAATATTCGTGATATTTTATCGAAATTAATTGAATGCGATTTTTCGCTATTGCGAATGCGAAAATAATTGCGATTTTTTTAATAACTGCGGTAGGAGCGCTCTGATTGGCTTAGAATATTCGTGATATTTTATCGAAATATCGCAACATGCGAATGCGATATTTATTGCGCAATTTCGAGATATGCTGGAGGAGCGCTCTGATTGGCTCAGAATATTCGTGATATTTTATCGAAATATCGCAACATGCGAATGCGATATTTATTGCGCAATTTCGAGATATGCTGGAGGAGCGCTCTGATTGGCTCAGAATATTCGTGATATTTTATCTAAATATCGCAACATGCGAATGCGATATTTATTGCGCAATTTCGAGATATGCTGGAGGAGCGCTCTGATTGGCTCAGAATATTCCTGATATTTTATCGAAATATCGCAACATGCGAATGCGATATTTATTGCGCAATTTCGAGATATGCTGGAGGAGCGCTCTGATTGGCTCAGAATATTCCTGATATTTTATCGAAATATCGCAACATGCGAATGCGAAATTTATTGCAGATATTTCGAAAACTGCTGTAGCAGCACTCTGAAATCTAATATGTATGATATTTTAACCAAAATACATATTGCGATTGCGATTTTTCGATCGCGCATGCGCAATTGCGCGAACAACACGCGACCATTTCCTGGAGCCTTGCCAGTTTCCCAATATTACAGCAACATGGTGGGAAGCAATTTCACAAAGTCTGAGGAAAAGTTGCTGATTTGTGTAAGTATTTTGACCACTGTTATTTCATCATCTTCAACTGCATTTAAGTCTAGTTTAAAAGTTAGTATATATGATCAGATATTAGTATTTAACCAAAAATGTGTCTCCTGCTTTTACAAAACTACAAGTCCCAGCATGCCTGGACAGCTGCAGACACCCTGGTTGGCAAATGTGTATTTAGGCACTTTTCCTTGTTATTTAGCATAATGAATTTAAATTTTTTTTGGACATAGGACGTATGCGAACGTCCTGACTTCAGTGTCCTCAAGGCCCAAGGACGTTCGAATACATATTGCCCTTTAGATGTTGCAGAACTACAACTTCCAGCATGCCTGGGAATGCTGGCACTTCTAGTATTGTAAGTTCTGCAGGCCCACATTTTTCAGGCCTTTATGCACGGGTCTCTAAACTGTGGCACCCTAGATGCAGCAAAAGTAAAATTCTTAGCATGCACTGAAAGACCGTGGCTGATGGGAGTAGTAGTTTTGCAACAGCTGGAGGTGGACTGGTCTTGAAACCCAGAGTTAGGTAACAAACCCGTAGTGTTTTGCAACCATTCTGCCTCCAGCTGGTTATTTTCTGTTGAAAAGCCTGTGGCGTGCAAAACACAACCCAAAAACTCCACCCGGTGCAAGGAAAAATTTGCACACACCTAAAGAGTGACATCACAAAAAACTGCGACGGTTGCATACGTCAGTGGTCCTCCGAAAAGGTCCCGTCTCTGACCCCCCGGGGCGTTAGGCTCCTAGGCTCCTGACAGGGAAAAGAGTTACTGTGGTCCATACAGCCGAAGCCATATGGACCCATCTCGGTCCAAGCAGCGCAATCAACACGCGAACAACACGCGACCATTTCCTGGAGCCTTGCCAGTTTCCAACTTATGATCGCAGCGCAATCACACAGCAACATGGTTGGAAGCAATTTCACTAAGTCTGAGGAAAAGTTGCTGATTTGTGTAAGTATTTTGACCACTGTTATTTCATCATCTTCAACTGCATTTAAGTCTAGTTTAAAAGTTAGTATATATGATCAGATATTAGTATTTAACCAAAAATGTGTCTCCTGCTTTTACAAAACTACAAGTCCCAGCCCAGCCCAGCATTTAAGTCTAGTTTAAAAGTTAGTATATATGATCATATATTAGTATTTCACAAAAAATGTGTCTCCTGCTTTTACAAAACTACAAGTCCCAGCATGCCTGGACAGCTGCAGACACCCTGGTTGGCAAATGTGTATTTAGGCACTTTTCCTTGTTATTTAGCATAATGAATTTAAATTTTTTTTGGACATAGGACGTATGCGAACGTCCTGACTTCAGTGTCCTCAAGGCCCAAGGACGTTCGAATACATATTGCCCTTTAGATGTTGCAGAACTACAACTTCCAGCATGCCTGGGAATGCTGGCACTTCTAGTATTGTAAGTTCTGCAGGCCCCCATTTTTCAGGCCTTTATGCACGGGTCTCTAAACTGTGGCACCCTAAATGCAGCAAAAGTAAAATTCTTAGCATGCACTGACAGACCGTGGCTGATGGGAGTAGTAGTTTTGCAACAGCTGGAGGTGGACTGGTCTTGAAACCCAGAGTTAAGTAACAAACACGTAGTGTTTTGCAACCATTCTGCCTCCAGCTGTTTTTTTCCTGTTGAAAAGCCTGTGGCGTGCAAAACACAACCCAAAAACTCCACCCGGATGCAGTGAAAAATGTGCACACACCTAAAGAGTGACATCACAAAAAACTGCGACTGGTACATACGTCAGTGGTCCTCCGAAAAAGGTCCCGTCTC
Source organism: Rana temporaria (assembly GCF_905171775.1). Lineage (NCBI taxonomy): Eukaryota > Metazoa > Chordata > Amphibia > Anura > Ranidae > Rana > Rana temporaria. The sequence goes on from NC_053498.1 coordinate 83,701,132, forward strand.
TGACCCCCCGGGGCGTTAGGCTCCTGACAGGGAAAAGAGTTAGCAACGCATATCTCCCCTATACGTGTATCCTGTGTTGTTAATAATATATTCATAATTATGCAAATGATAATGGCTGCTATATTTATGCAAAAAAGGTGGCGACCGAAATGGCAGGATATAAAATCTTTCATGTTACCCCTGTCATTGATTAATAAGGCGAGAATGCTTCCAATTGTTGAATAGCATACATTTACGTCATATATCCATAAGGCTGTCAACAGAAGTATTACAATATACTTTGTTCTTCATCTTGCAGAAGTTCCTGGAAACAGGATACGATGAGCTGCGGAGGCAGCCACAGAAAAGGGCTGTGGTCAGCGCCCTAATCGCTGACTTTGGCGGCCAACATGACCACAAGGCCATTGTTAAGAAGTGGTCTGACCTGAAGAGGCGCCAAATGGTTCATGTCAGACGTCTTCGGGCTAAATATCATCCAGGTAAGTTATTGTTGACAGTTATGTTTTTTTTAAAAAAAGTGTATTTTGTGCGTGAACTCGAAAGAGAGAGGAGCCGGCCTGCAGGAGTTGGGAGGCCTCCCCCAGAGGCAATCTGCCACCTTTCTCCATGCCCCGGTTGGCAATGGCGGGTGTGAGGGGGTCCTCCCAACCCAACCTCGCATAGCACACCCACCAGGGGCGGGGCTGAGACCACCAAACTCAATTCACAGGTAGCCGAGAGCGGGATCCGAACCCCTAGCTGCAGAGGTGAATCAGTTGTCAGTGCAGTGGCAATCGCGTGGAGCCACCGCAGCTCCTTTGGTGACAGTTATGTAAGGTCATATGTAATTCATGTAAGGTCAGATGTTGTTAACCAAGATGCCATGTTGTGCTAACATATATCACCACCGGCCAAGGTATTCATAGTACTGTTGAAAAAATACATGGGGCAGCAGACAGGAACACAGAAGTTATGTGGGAACATAATTTTCCCATTGCTTTGCATGGGACTTTAAAGAAAAACCCCGACCATGGCAAGTGGGGGTGGGTAAGGTTTAAACCACCTATCCTATGTTTGTGGCTGACATATAAGTAACCTGTGTGCCAAGTTTCATATAAATATCTTTAGCCGTTTGTACGTGATGCTGGAACATACATACATACATACATACATACATACATTTATGCACACACACACGTTGAGTTTTATATATATAGATTACCACTAAATTCCTGTGTTAGGAGTGGGGTTGTTATAGTAATCCCGTGTGCTCCATCAGGCCCTTTTTTTAACATGAGATGGTCTGAACAAAACAAAGGAGACAAAAACAGCTCATTTTAACATGGTTGCATCCCAGCTCACGCTCAGTCCCCTGTAGTGCCCACAAGACCCTTTAATATAACATTGTCCCATTGGTTAACTGTCTATATAAATCAATTTGTATTCATATACAATACAGCACAGTACACAGAATTTGCATACGTCATTAGAAAACATTTTTATAATATATGAACATTGTGTTATTATAGGAGCTCCAATGCCAGTTGTCCGCGCCAAGCGCAGAAGGCGCCAGGCCGATGAGGAGGAGGAGGAGGATGCGGCAGAGGAGGATGCGGCAGAGGAGGACATGGATGAGGAGGAGCAGCCAGGGCCCTCCCACTCCCCAACCCCAGCTCCTGTTGAGGAGCAAGCTGAGGAGCTTCCCCCCCCCACCACCCCAACTTCTCAAGCAGAAGAGCAGGAGGAAGAGAGCGGTCCTGTGAGCCTCATTCAGGAAGGTAAATATGTGCACAATGATTAATAACATTTCAACAACAAAATGTAGATATAAAAATGGACAACATATAAAGCGCACCTGTCAGATTGTTGAACCATAATATGGTATTGATGCTAGAAGTATACAGGTAGTGCATAATTATTAGGCAAGTTGTATTTTTTGAGGATTCATTTTATTATTGAACAACAACCATGTTCTCAATGAACCCCAAAAACTCATTAATATCAAAGCTGAATTTTTTTGGAAGTAGTTTTTAGTTTGTTTTTAGTGTTAGTTATTTTCGGGGGATATCTGTGTGTGCAGGTGACTACTATTACTGTGCAGAATTATT